>NC_041226.1:10429605-10430855 GCF_002837175.3 Physeter macrocephalus | reverse complement strand
ACGGATAAGTGACCTGGAAGATACAATAGTGGAAATAACTACTGCAGAGCAGAATAAAGAAAAAAGAATGAAAAGAACTGAGGACAGTCTCAGAGACCTCTGGGACAACATTAAATGCACCAACATTCGAATTATAGGGGTCCCAGAAGAAGAAGAGAAAAAGAAAGGGACTGAGAAAATATTTGAAGAGATTATAGTTGAAAACTTCCCTAATATAGGAAAGGAAATAGTCAATCAAGTCCAGGAAGCACAGAGAGTCCCATACAGGATAAACCCAAGGATAAACACGCCAAGACACATAATAATCAAACTGTCAAAAATTAAATACAAAGAAAACATATTAAAAGCAGCAAGGGAAAAACAACAAATAACACACAAAGGAATCCCCATAAGGTTAACATCTGATCTTTCAGCAGAAATGCTACAGGCCAGAAGGGAGTTGCAGGACATATTTAAAGTGATGAAGGAAAAAAACCTACAACCAAGATTACTCTACCCGGCAAGGATCTCATTCAGATTTGATGGAGAAATTAAAACCTTTACAGACAAGCAAAAGCTGAGAGAGTTCAGCACCACCAAACCAGCTTTACAACAAATGCTAAAGGAACTTCTCTAGGCAAGAAACACAAGAGAAGGAAAAGACCTACAAGAACAACCCGAAACAATTCAGTAAATGGTAATAGGACCATACATATCGATAATTACCTTAAATGTAAATGGATTAAATGCTCCCACCAAAAGACACAGACTGGCTGAATGGATACAAAAACAAGACCCATATATATGCTGTCTACAAGAGACCCACTTCAGACCTAGAGACACATACAGACTGAAAGTGAGTGGATGGAAAAAGATAATCGATGCAAATGGAAATCAAAAGAAAGCTGGAGTAACAATTCTCATATCAGACAAAAGAGACTTTAAAATAGACTATTACAAGAGACAAAGCAGGACACTACATAATGATCAAGGGGTCGATCCAAGAAGAAGATATAACAATTGTAAATATTTATGTACCCAACATAGGAGCACCTCAATACATAAGGCAAATACTAACAGCCATAAAAGGGGAAATTGACAGTAACACATTCATAGTAGGGAACTTTAACACCCCACTTTCACCAATGGACAGATCATGCAAAATGAAAATAAATAAGGAAACACAAGCTTTAAATGATACATTAAACAAGATGGAGTTAATTGATATTTATAGGACATTCCATCCAAAAACAACAGAATACACATTTTTC
>NC_041226.1:10411469-10427285 GCF_002837175.3 Physeter macrocephalus | reverse complement strand
TACCCTGAGAAAACCATAATTCAAAAAGAGTCATGTACCAAAATGTTCACTGCAGCTCTATTTACAATAGCCAGGAGATGGAAGCAACCTAAGTGTCCAACATCGGATGAATGGATAAAGAAGATGTGGCACATATATATAATGGAATATTACTCAGCCATAAAAAGAAACAAAATTGAGTTATTTGTAGTGAGGTGGATGGACCTCGAGTCTGTCATACACAGTGAAGTAAGTCAGAAAGAGAAAAACAAATACCGTATGCTAACACACATATATTGAATCTAAGGGAAAAAAAAAAAAAAAGGTCATGAAGAACCTAGGGGTAAGACCGGAATGGAGATACAGACCTACTAGAGAATGGACTTGAGGATGTGGGGAGGGGGAAGGGTAGGTTGTGACAAAGTGAGAGAGTGGCATGGACATATATACACTACCAAACGTAGGATAGCTAGTGGGAAGCAGCTGCATAGCACAGGGAGATCAGCTAGGTGCTTTGTGACTACCTAGAGGAGTGGGATAGGGAGGACGGGAGGGAGGGAGACACAAGAGGGAAGAGATATGGGAACATGTGTATATGTATAACTGATTTACTTTGTTATAAAGCTGAAACTAACACACCATTGTAAAGCAATTATACTCCAATAAAGATGTTAAAAAAATTTAATACAAATATGCCCCAAACATTGCATATTTGCTGCTTATGTGAAATTTAAATCTAACTGCGCTTTCTATTTTTATTTATTACATATGGTAACCTTATACCCATTGCATCTTTGCCAGAATTGAAAATTAATTTTAAAACATTTGGGAAGTGAGAAAAGTAAAGCTTTTATGTATAATTCCTTTAAAAAAAAATCTGCTTAAGTTCCTTTCTGAATTATATTAGGTTTTTTTTTAATATATTGACATACTAAGGCCAAATATATTCTCTAATTTATTTGCTCTTTAAATTTTCAACAAACTTTACAACTTTTAGAAACTTTAAAATTTTTATGTAACAAGAATTATCAACTGTTTTTTCCCTGATTTCTGATCGCTTTTGTGATGTAAAAAAGGTCCTTTCCTCCTATCCAAAGATTGGATATTCATCTGCATCTTCTTCTGATTTTTGGTTTTGATTTTCTTTATATGTATTACTTTGTTCTACCTCGAATTTATTTTGATGCATGTATATTTTACTCATTTCAAACAGAAGAAATGCAATTCTTTTAATATAAAATACTCTTTGGGTATATTATATTTGGGGCATGCTATACTCTTAGCATTTATAACTGTTTTCCTCAAGTATTGGAGTTGTTTTAACTTTATTCCTTCACCTAGCATTTATCAACATAACAGTTATATTCCCAAAACCTGTTACTATAAAAGAAAGCAGGAATGAAGTATTTAAGGTCTTACAGCTAAAGCAGATAGGGGACTGTCGCTATAAGTGAATCTAAAATAATGACAAACAGCTCATTAAATAAACTAATGGCATTTTAAATACTTTTATTTTTATAAATTTATTTATTTATTTTTGGCTGCGTTGGGTCTTCATTGCTGCGCGTGGGCTTTCTCTAGTTGTGGCGAGCGGGAGCTCCTCTTCCTTGCGGTGCGTGGGCTTCTCATTACAGTGGCTTCTCTTGTTGCGGAGCACGGGCCCTAGGTGCGTAAGCTTCAGTAGTTGTGGCACGTGGGCTTAGTAGTTGTGGCACACGGGCTTAGTTGCTATGTGGCATGTGGGATCTTCCCTCCCGGGCCAGGGCTCGAACCCATGTCCCCTGCATTGGTAGGCGGATTCTTAACCACTGAGCCACCAGGGAAGCCCCATTTTAAGTACTTTTAAATAGTGATAATTGGCCTCATTCAATAACAACTCCTCTTCCTAAAAACTATTTGGGATTTCCTTAGCCCATCAATTTTCACAAGATGCTTATGAATGTGTTTTTGCTTTGTTATAAATATGCATTTTAAGAAGCATTTTTCCTTGGATCTCCACCAAATGATCAGTGTTTTACAATTTCATGATTCAGTTACCTTATGTAACTTAGGTTAATTGAAGGAGAAAATGCCAGTATTCTGTGAGATATTCTTGAAACCCTTCCTAATGCATAGTTTTATGTGTAAGAGAACTTAATGCCAGTGCACAAACAACCACAGTAGAACACTACTCTTACTCTGAAGCTTTCACATGTCTCAATTTCTTTCCTTTCGTTTCCTATATTTTTCCCACACTTCATTAGAAAAATATCTACGTACACTTCTCTTCTATATATTTTACCTCCTTTTTCTCTTCCCGAGATCCCATGTTTTGTTGTAATTTTAAAAATTATCCTCAAGAAAAATCACGCATATACTTACAAATATAGTATCCTAAATTCTCACATTTGTGGGAAAAGCACAAGTACATAAATACACATATGTAGAATTTTGTACAACAGGAACTGTAGCTAGGAAGACATCACTATACTCAACACAAAGTGTTTAACAGAAATTTGCTTAATGGGACTGACTTTCATCTGGAATGGTAGCACACTTCAGGCAGCGGGGTTGATACAATGGCTAAAACTATATGACCAAAACATCAGGGCTACTGAAGAAGAGGTAGACACAGTTAGTTCAGCAGTGTTAATGGCTAATTCTGATCAATAATTCTGATTAATACTAATCAATGCTTAAAGGGTGATAATACAGTATAGCATAACAGCTGAAAAAGACCTCCTGGGAAATGGCTATTTTTGTGGTAATATTTAAAAGTCATATAATAATTTCCTTATATTTTTACTTTTTCAAAACTCTCTGTATTATAATTGGCATTGCTATAGCACAGGGAGATCAACTCGGTGCTTTGTGTCCACCTAAAGGGGTGGGACAGGGAGGGTGGGAGGGAGACGCAAGAGGGAGGAGATATGGGGATATATGTATACATATAGCTGATTCACTTTGTTATACAGCAGCAACTAACACAACATTGTAAAGCAATTATACTCCAATAAGGATGTTAAAAAAATAAATAATTGGCATTGCTCAACTAGTATGGTAAGCTTAGATACTAAAATATTTGATCTATATCAAATGTCAAGAGTTTTAAATGTACTACTACCAAAAACAATTATGGTCTGAATCAGTACTCTTACCAGTTTAGGAGTTAATTTAATTCATCCATATATCAAATTATATCAATTTACTGGAACACATGCAGTGTGTTAGTCTATTTAAATTGATTGCAGGGCTTCCCTAGAAGCACAGTGGTTGAGAATCCGCTTGCCAATGCAGGGGACAAGAGTTCGATCCCTGGTCCGGGAAGATCCCACATGCCACGGAACAACTAAGCCCGTACGCCACAACCACTGAGCCTGAGCTCTAGAGCCCACGAGCCACAACTACTGAGCCCGCGTGCTACAACTACTGAAGCCTGCATGCCTAGAGTGCGTGCTCTGCTACAAGAGAAGCCACCGCAATGAGAAGCCCGCACACCGCAACGAAGAGTAGCCTCTGTTCACTGCAACTAGAGAAAGCCTGCACGCAGCAACGAAGACCCAATGCGGCCAAAAATAAATTAAATAAATTAAAAAAAATTTTGTTTAAAATAAATAAATAAATAGGTTACAAACATGAAATGATACTATTTTAACAACACAATAATAAATGTGGCTCACCACTGGGGAGAAGAGCCATTAAAATGAGTACAGCGGATTAATTCAAACTTACGTACAAAGAATAACAACAGAAATGACAGGCAGTTTGAATGAGATTTAAAGAATAACAAGCCAACAGATTAGAAAGTCTGAGGACAGTATCTCCAACACCATAAAAGGCAGTATTAAGGCTATAGAGATTCAACTGCCAGTGACTGACAAAAAGATTATATATTGCCAGTGTACAAAAACCAGAAAAACTGATCCCAATACCAAGTCAAAATGTGAATACCAGTATTGTTAGGCTAAAACGAAAAGTATTAAAAAGTCCATTGATTGCAGCAAAAATAACACTGATAAAAAGATGTCTAGGGAATTCCCTGGTGGTCCAGTGGTTAGGAGTTGGCATGTTCACTGCCAGGGCCCAGTTTCAATCCCTGGTTGGGGAACTAAGATCTCACAAGCTGCGTGGCCAAAAAAAAAAAAAAAAAAAAAAAAGATGTCTATAACAGTTAAGACACTATAAAAGCTGAATCAACTTATTTTGAAATTTCTCCTCGGAGAAATACTTCTTTCCACAGATGTTCACTACATATCCATTTACAAATTACGTTTTTAGAAAATAGGAGGGAAGGTTAAAAAGTAAGCAAATGGAACCCAAAATTAATGAATAGAAAATACATTAGAAAGCAAATCTGACACTGGAGTTCTAATCTAATTACTGTATCAAACTCCACCAATCCTTGATTGAAAGTAAACTACATCATCTCACATAATGCTTAAGGACAAAATTAGCCAAGATAAGTGGTGATGTTAATAGCCATAATAAATAAATATCATAAATTACTAACTACATTTAGTCAACAAAGTAGGGTTGTTTAATAATGCTCCCCAAAATAAAACAGGTAGCATTTCTAATGAGTAGTGTGTTTTACATCACACCTCCATTCATCATGAAGGGATCTGTAACAAGTTTCATTTAAAATGAAACACAGAGCATATGCCTTTCTTTCCTTGGTTTAAACTGTTTATAATTACTCAGATACAAAGTACTCAGATTCTTAGGGCACTATCATGGTTTTAGGTGTTCTCAACCATTTTTTTTCTAATGGAGATTCATTCATGTTAGAAGGGAAAAGAAAAAAACTGAAGTCCAGTGAACGGAATAATAATGACTTTTAAAAACTGAGAAGTAGAAAATTGCAGCCAAATGATAACTGGAAATTACAAAAGTATAAAACAATTCATAAATATAAGACCTCACATAATTTTTAAAAGGTAATGTGGAAGAACAGCAATAATTAAGAATGGTTAACATACCAAATATAACGCTGATGATACACTGGCAGGAAAGTAACCTTGAGCATTATGGGAATTCCAACCGCCTGCATGTGTTCATACACAGCAAGAGTTTGCCAGGAGTTGGTGGAACCACAAAGCTCAATAGAGTACTGAATTAGAATCCTCAGTTATTTGTGGTAATGCAATAATTTTAGTCTATGAATATCAAATCTAGTAAGGCTGAATAACTCATTCAGTAGGTTACTTCTAAGAAGGCTTTAGTTGTTAGCAATAATTGGTCTACAAAATTGGGCTCATTCGTATGTAAGTGCGAACAATGAGCTTTGCATTCTTCCTTAAGGAGGACTCTCAAAGCCCATGAATCCGCTTTAGAACACAACCGATTTAGGGAACCCAGTGTCTGACACAGAGCTAGAAATGAATAATCTAGTGGATGAACCTAAAATATACAGAAATTGATTAATATCTAATTTTATAAAATCATATAAGGTACCATCTCATTGATCTGATGTAATTTTGTCATAAATTACTTAAATTTTAGAGAATATGCATTCATTCCTCAAAGTTCACAATGAATTCATTCCTTTACTCACTTCAATGACATTATCAAAATTGCTTTTCACTCATAGAAACTTTACTGAATTATTGCAAAAGCAGCATTTCAGCTGTCTTCATTGATCTTTAGATATATTAATTTACAAATCGAGGGTATATCACTTATTTTTTTATAATAAGGTCAGTTACATCAAAGCAAACATTCTAAACTTTTTTTAACCAGTTTTAGGAATAATTTCAGTTATGAACATACCAAACCTATCCCAAAATATCTGTATTTCAATTAGGTGCAAAGATAAAACTTCTAGTGTGCAGTGCACTTTTTTCACTGTCAATAATTGCAGTGCCATAGTCAGGATTTGACAGAATTAACGTAAGAGAAAAGGCCTGAAGAAAAGATTAAGTAAGCCATTTTTACAGATGAGATGACTGTTTTTTCAAATGAAAACACTGTGTACATGTGTAAATGGCACGGTGTTGGTGGAGTGTGGTTAGTAGAGGATTTGGAGAAACAAAGGAATCTGGGGAGATGCAAAAGGACTTCGGAAAAGCCTGGTGTCTACCAAAAAGCAAAATGAGAATGTTAGGTTATAACAATTCTGTCCTTAAGTCTAGTCATTTCCCTTTTACTGCCTTTTAACAGCTAATGTGAAGGACAGAAATTACAGCAAAATAATTGAAATATTTAGTATACCTGGTGTCACAGCACCCTCTATCACATGATAATATACAGAACACGTTTATGTGTAGTAGTCGCTTTAATGTGTGAATACTCATTTTTGTAGAACTATCTGGTTTTAATCCTCGATTTATAACTTCCCAACAATGGATTTCTCCAGCTTCCCTATCATTAGTAACCAACCGCAAGAGCATTATTGACAAAGCAATCCTGAACTCTAAATTATTGCACGTGTGATCCTAGTACCAACAACTTAAGCATCAGCAGAGAGCTTACCATAGCTATAATTATACACCTCTACCCACTGACCTTCCAAATTAAAAACTTCGGGTTAAGCCCAATCTGTTTTACTAAGTTTTCCAGGGACGTCTGATGCGTGCTCATGTTTGAGAACCACCGCTGTAGGAGAAACGCGCAGTGGAGCAGTCAAGTCAGTAGGCGCTTAAGTCTAAAGGAAACTTACTTCATTAACTTTCACTAGTACTCTGATACTCAGTTAAAGCATCATCCCAATAAAGCAGTTAAGAGCAATCCAATACTAGCTACCTAATATCATCAGGGCTTCAGCCTTCCAGAAAAATCGAGACTTTCCAGCAAAAATTCATCATCCAGGGAGAATTTACGTTGACTTTGCTGACTTGGGAGAAATGACCTTTCTTCTCTGGGTAGTGTAAGAGAAATATGCCACGCAACTAAATCTATATTCATCCTGAGTGTCTCTGAGGCTACCTTTCCTAAATTTTAGCCTGTTTTTATAGCAAAGTATACACTAAATTCCCCGCTCCGTCACTGGCTCCAAACACATACGCTGCATGTTTTTTACAACACTGCTTTAATAAGCGAAAGGAAACAAAAGCTCTTACAGCAGAGACCACTCTAAGCCACAGAGCCTGTGCCATCTTCCCACCCAAGAGAGAAATGGTGGACCCATGTCTCGACAGATTAGGGAATTCATGGCTGAGGGGATGACTGAGAGGACCTCAGGAACAAGGCATGAGAAAACAAACAAAAAAAACGTTTTGTTTTGTTTTTCTGGACTTAAAACTAGAGAAAGAACTCAAGTTTCCTCTCCATCTTGGCTATTTATAGCGAACACATACAAACAGCTTCCGCTTCAAAGTCCTGCAAAGTACCTCCAACGCAGGAACTCGGCAGGGCGGAGACTCGGGCTCTCCTTCCCGAGGGCGGGAGAGACGAAAACCCGGGCCCCGTTTACTCTGGAAGGTTCCGAAAGAAACGCGCGCCCCCTCTGCGGGCAGCGAGGGACTCGGCACCAGATGGCGCTGCCGCACCGAGAGCCGGAGCCTGGGCGGCAAGTGAGACGGGAAGAGGCGTCACCGGATCCTTTCCTTCACGTCCGTCGCCGGAAATGCGCGCTGGCGCCAGCCTCTGGTCCCGGATATTAAGACTTCTAGAGGGTTCCCGCGTGGGGGCGGGGCTAGAACCGGAACCGAAAGGCGACCTTCGGGTCTCCGGGCGGAAGCCCCGGGCGGCGCCAGCGGGGGCTGGTTTCTGGTGCGCGCGCCTCGCCGGAGGCGCGGAGGGGCGGGGCCTCGCCGTGCGCTTGCGCATTGTGAGGACGTAGGCGCCGCTGGCGCGTACGTCTCTGCACGTTTGCTGGCTCTGCAAGGCGATAGTGGTGGCGTAGTAGGTTGTTTTTTTGTGGTTTTTTTTTTTTTCCTCTTCCCGCCCACAGGGTTTGGGTTTCTGGCTGTGAATCAGGTTTCTGGAAATCTTTGTGGAAAATTAATGGTATATGAGGTAAAAACTCGAGCTGTATTTTCCCTCTTGATGCCTGCTGGGCGCGGTTCCCGTGCTGGGATGGACCCAGTCTTCCCCTCTAAATCTCTTCCTGAACTGGCTCGAACCATCTACGGTGTCTTTAAGCATCAGTCCTGAGGCGGTAGGGGTGTCACTAGGAAAAGGGAAGGCAGGCAAATACACTGCTCGTGTGGAATCTAAAGACACTTTTTAATTATGTAAAGAAGCTTGTCTTGGCTTTTTAGCAGCGCTTCTCTTAAGAATTTAAGGAGTTAATTAGCTTTATTTTTCGGTTTTTGTCAGAAACATTTTATGTTCTGTGTTTTATGGTGTGATTTGGGTCTTTCTCAAATTTTAAAGGAAGGCCGCTTGTGCAAAGCGTTTGAAAGGAAAATTCTGCCTCTTTTCCATTTTTACAAGATAGAGGCAAACCACTTTTAATAGGCGGACCGTAGTAAACTTGTGAGAGTGCACTGGCTGTGTTTTGTTTTTAGATGCAGCATGGAAACCACCAAGTAGGTTGGAAAAATAAAATCTGTGTGAAACTGTACCCACCCAGTTTTAATTTTAGACTAATTCTAAAAGTGTCAGCTGCAAGGTACTCAGGTGTCCCAAGAAATTTCTTCAGCTTTGGTAGAGACTTTTATCTTTGTACTTGAGTTTTGTCCAGTCTGCGGCCTACATAAAAACTAAGGACTTGTGCAAGCCAGAGCGAGAGGAATAGAGATTTTTGAGCAGTTATACTGAGAGAAACAGAGGGGGACTGGGGAATACAAGAAAGTTAGATTGTCTGGCGTAGCCAAATAAGGGCATTTTACGGTTTTTGGATAAAACTTTTTGATGGTTTTGGTAGTAGGTGTGGTAAAGAAAGCTACTGCCGGTTGAGTAGTGCCATTGTATTATGTTTATGTGAAAAACCAAAAAAGTTTTTTAAAAAGTGGGCAGTATCGAAGGATCATTGAAGACTGATCACAAATAGTGTGAGCAGGAGGCAAGATGGCGTGAGAAGTGATGAAAGATATTAGGAAACACGTGAAAGAAAAGGTCAGAGCTAAAGCTGTAATAGATGCGGAAAGGCTGATTAGGAAGACGTTGAGGAAGTATAGATTTTAGACGTCAAACTGAATGTGTAGAATAAGGAATAAGTTCATCATTAGAGGGCTCAGGTTTGGATATATTGCATTTAACTGCTTATTTTAACTTTCTGTACATTCCTGTCTTCCCTGTACCTCATATACGACCAGCCTTAAATTGACGGAGTGCTTAGTTTTGCCACCATGATACTAGTAATTTACACTAGATTAGTGCATCACAGTGTGAAGAATTATTTATTTACTTAATTATTTCTTTTCGTATATATTCACAAATAGTGATATTAAAAGTCACTTCCTTGCAAATCCCCTTAATTCTTTGCCCCTGAGTTCTATTTGCCTGGCACAACCCGGATCATAAATGAACTCATGCATTTATCTTTTCTGTGCTTACACCCAGCAGCTTAACAACTGGGTGGACTAACGTGCTCTCACCCAGATGGTCTCTCCCATAGTCCACTCATCCTACTCTTCTCTGTAGTCATTTTGGTCTCTTTAAACCAGTTATTGCATTCTTTGTCTTCCCTCTTGGAATCACCAATTTCCTCCTCAACCAATGACTTTGCCTCATCCTTTATTGGAAAAAGAATTGTGAGCTTAGCCAAGAATTCTCTCATCTTCTCACCATCTAGTCTACTTGCATCTGCGTCTTTAATTGGCTTTCCTCTAGTTTAAAAGGATGATTGGTCTTTCTGTCAGATGGCAACAGTTGGTATTGTCTGTCTTTAGTTTTAGCCATTTGAGTTGGGTATATAGTGATATTTCATTTTTGTGAAGTATGTTCAAAACTTTTGCCCATTTAAAAAATTTTGTTTCCTTATAATTGAGTTATAGGAGTTATTTACATACTAAGTACACACCATATTTCTTTCTTGAGGTATGATTGACAAACAAAAGCCATACATATTTACGTATACAACTTGATGAGTTTAGAGTTAAGTGTACACCCACAAAACTCTCACCACAACATATGTCATAAACATATCCATCACCTCCAAACGTTTCCTCCTGCCTTCATTATTTATTATTTTGCGATAAAAACACTTAACATAAGCTGTAACCTCTTAGCAAATGTTTATACAATGAGCATTGTTAACTGTAGGGACTATGCTGTACAGTAGATCTCTAAGACTTAGTGATTTTTGTCTCGCCAACTTTGTACCCTTTGAATAATACCTCTCCATTTCCCCTTCCCCTGTATACGTGTTTTTTCATCAAAATGTGTGTTGTGAATATTTTTCTCCCAGTTTGTGGGCTTTCATTTTCTTAATAATGTCTTTTGAAGAAAAGTTTTTGTACATTGTATTTTTCTAGGAATTTGTACATATTGTCCAAACGTTAAAGTTCCCTAGCATAAAGCTGTAAATAAACTCCTCTTATTATCTTTTTAATATTCACAGTATATTATATTTAGGCTTATGATCCATTGAAGGTTAATTTTTCTGTATGGTATAACAATAGGAGTTGATACTGTTATTTTTCAAAGTAAGAATTCAGTTATTCCAGCAGCATTTGTCGAAAAGATTCTCCTTTCCTCCACTGGATTACCTTTGCCCCTTGGTCGAAAATCAGCTGATTTTCTGAATCTCTATTCAGTTCCATTGATAAGTATATGTATATCCATATGCTAACTTATCCAACTTATTTTTTCTCAATACCATCTTGGCCATTCTAAGTTTTTTGCATTTTAATATAAATTTTAGAATTGGCATTTCAATTTCTAAAAAAGCCTGCTGGGATTTTGGTTGGAATTCTGTTGAATCTATTGATCAGTTTGGGAGGAATTGACATTTTAAGAATATTGAATTTTCCAGTCTATGATCATGGCATATCTCTTCATCTCTATTTATTTTGGTCTTTAATTGTCTTTGTAATTTTCAGCATACAAGAATATAAATTTATTCCTAAGTATTTCATGTCTTTTATTATAAATAAGTTTTTAATTTTTATTTATTTTATTTTAGTATGAATATAATTTTTAATTAAATTTTCAGTTTGTTGAATTGTATTTTTCAGCTCTAGAATTTGTGTTTGATTCTTCTTTATAGATTCTGTTTCTCTAATGAAATTCTGAAGTCTGTGCCTAATAACTCCAATATTTAGGTCATCTGTGGATCTTGTTTCTGTTGCCTTTTTCTTATTCCTGTTTCCTGGTATGCCCAGAAATTCTTAATGGAATACTGTCTTTGTTTATGAAAAATATTAAACTCTGAGTGATGTTTTTTACTTCCATAAAGGATTTAACTTTTCCTTCTGTTAGGAAACTAGGGTCAGAGCAGAACACCTTAGCCTATATGGTTTTCAGTCTGTTAGGTCTAGTCTATTTCAGGTTCACTCTTACTCCTAGGGTGGCCCTTTCTCTGTCCCAACTAAAATCCTGAGGTGTATTCAAAGGCTCTTCTTCCCTAGTTGCCCCTGAAGTCCAATTTTTATTTGCTCAGAGCCATGGGACTCCTGAAAAGCTCTTCTTGGCTTCCCTGCTTCTTAGTTGCCACTTTCTGAGTGACTTCTCAGCCTCTGGAACAGCTTCCAAATTGGCAAATGAGTCAAGGGGAAAAACAGAGTTGAACATGGGCAGACTTCTCTGCACCTTCTCTTCAGGATCTTGTCCTCACAAGATGCCATCAAAAAGATCCTTTTTGTATTTTTACTCAGCTTTTCTAGTTCACAGTTTAGAGGGTGGGTCTGATTTTTTTTTTTTTTAAGTCCATCATTGGCAGAAACAAAAGTCCTTAATCTGAGAATCTCAATGATGCTAATAAAGGTAGTACAAGATTACGTAAGTGTATTAATTTGAAATTGTTATAGTTCAAAATAATTTCATGTAACTCTTCCTAAATTGCTTTTAAACCATCAGTATTTAATCATTATCATATTTAAATATTTAATCATCTATCCTACACTGCTTTTAAGTCAGCAATATCAACATTCAAAGGAAGACTTGGGGCTAAAATTTCCAGTTCTTTTATTACTTTAAAAAAATTTTTTTGGCTAGTCGTATTCAGATTTATATATAATAATGAAAACTCATTTTTGCTTCTCTTTATATTTTGTCCAGAATTTGGAAAAGTTATTAGATGAGAAAAGGATGATTTCTTCTCTCATCAAGAAAACAGTTCATTTTAGTTTACTATCTATCTTTGGGGTTAATGCTTCATTTGTAATGAATAGTTTGCATGGTAGAGGGCCATAACTTATGGAATAATGGAAGAAAATTAAGTTTTTATAAAATAATGTTAAAACAGACCCAAATCCTACCTTCATGGTGATTATAGTAGGCACTTAGTGACTAGTTTAAGAAGGTAAATATATCCAAAGAGCATGTACATTTGTTCTATAACCATTTTTAACAACGTTTTAACAGTGAATTCTGTGTATATATATTAGAAAAGAAAATAAAGAAATGTAGCTTGGAACAGATTAAAAAAATTCTCATAGTACTGACCATAAAATCATCCAAATTATGTCACACTGATTAAATTTCCTAATTTCCTTGCTTTAAAAATACATGTGCAAAGAAGTAATGGCAATACAGTTTAGTCATCTTATTCACCATTTCTATCTTGCTGCACAATTTTGTTTTCCATGTTTGAGTTTGCAGTTCTCTAATTTATCACTGGGGTTTGCATTTTTTAATTGTATCTATTCTATAATTGGGTAAACTTATTTGTATTTCTTTTAGAACAGTCATACATTCAATTCACTTACATGCACACAAAAAAATGAAATGTCAAATATAGAGTAGCTTTCCCATAACCCTGCTCTATTAATGTCTTAAAAATCACTAAATGCTCTTATTCCAGATCCTGATGAGGTCAAGCTGGAGTGTCAGATCTGACCTCTGTGTGTTCTATAAGGGTTTCTCAGTCCTGTTACATTCCAATAGTTTAAGTATAGATTTTCTGCAGTCATCTTGCCTTTTATAATGTGCTTAGATGGGATCAGTAAAACAAATGTGCCCTTCATTTCCCTGAATGGGGTTATTGTATAGAAATAAGAAGCCATAAATTAGGGTGCAAAATTCCTTTTATCCCTAAAACACAAATAGTCATTTTGAGGGATGGAACATATTTACTTCAGTTTTTGTGATACGAAAAAGAATATAAGTTTTATATGTTCAAAATAAAGTTGACAGTACAAAACAACTCATATATTCTAAGAACTACCCCTACACGCACACACACTTTGGAGAACACCTTTGTCATATCCTTTTACCATATAATTCAGTTATTTTAAAAATCAAAATAATAAATTGGCATTTTCTCATTTATCTAGTTCTCGAAGCTTTAATTTTAAATTTCTAAAAAAGATTATATCCTTAATTGATTGCCTGAGATTTTCTGTGATAAAACTTAAAATGCATCTCATCTTTTACATAAGTGTATCAATTTGAAATTGTTATAGTTCAAAAATAATTTCATGTAACTCTTCCTAAATTCCTTTTAAATCATCAGTATTTAATCATGATCATGATTAAATATTTAATCATGATCATGATTAAATATTTAATCATCTATCCTACGCTACTTGTAAGTCAGCAATATCAACATTCAAAGGAAGACTTGGGGCTAAAATTTCCAGTTCTTTTATTACTTTTTAAAAAATTTTTGGCTAGTCATTCAGATTTATATACAATAATGAAAACTCATTTTTGCTTCTTATATTTTGTCCAGAATTTGGAAAAGTTATTAGATGAGGAAAGGATGTCTTCTCTCATCAAGAAAATAGTTCATTTTAGTTTACTATCTATCTTTGAGGTTAATGCTTCATTTGTAATGAATAGTTTGCATGGTAGAGGGCCATAACTTATGGAATAATAGAAGAAAATTAAGTTTTTATAAAATAATGATAAAACAGACCCAAATCCTACCTTCATGGTGCTTATAGTAGGCACTTAGTGACTAGATTAAGAAGGTAAATATATCCAAAGAGCATGTACATTTGTTCTATAACCATTTTCAACAATGTTTCAACAGTGGATTCTGTGTATATATTTTAGAAAAGAAAATATTCTTTTTCTCCTGCATAATATTGTACATGATCACAAAATACAGGTATGAGAAATGCATGAAAAAAACATAAAACATCCAGTTTCAAATATCTTTAATACAGAGATTACATGACTAAATTAAGTAATTGAAAAACAAGAGAACTTTTCCAAAATGTTGAATTCAAAAGTCTACCTGTAGAATTAACATTTAAATCCAAAGAGAACATACCCTTCGCTTCTGTCTTACTTCTTCACCAACTGTTTTCCTTGCTTTGTGCAGAATATTCTTATACTGCTTAGAGGCAACTTTACACATGCAGAAGTGTTATTATTCAGTTAAGTCACATGGCTCTCATTGCGCTTGAGTGCCATTCCAAAGAAGATAGTCTTATTCCAAAAGTCTGATACCACCAAATAAAATAATCTTTAAAGGCCTCATGTCTAATGGTAGGAGACTCCAGGTCATAAAATAAAGAGACATTCGATTGATAATAAATTTGAGATTAGAAAAAGTGAAAAGTTGGCTAACAAAAGGTGCCGTTTCAGTGTTGCTTATTGGTTTTCCCTTGCCTACCCCAAAGCATTCCTATTGTTCTAATTGTGATGTCCTAACTCTTCTGTCTCTACTTATTGATCTGTCATCAATTGAAAAATTCTAGATACAAAGTTCTAACTGGTATTCTGATGAACTTTGATATTAGTTGGAGAAAAAAAGACACCCTATGGGAAATACCTTATGATCAAATGTGAGGTGGTCTCTTTCAACTGTAATGGCACAGAAGGGCATGATAAGAAGAGCCATCATTTGTTAAGGGCTTAGTATGTGCCTAGAGTTTTCTACACACCATTTCTATCAGTCATTATAGTCGGATCAGGATGACTTCTCCATGGAACAGGTGAAGTTTGCTCAGGAGTTTGAAGGTTTGATTGACATCAAACTTTGCAGTTGTAAACAGGGCTGTAGTTTAAATTCACATGTGATCTAATCATGTACTTCCTAACCTTTTTCAATCTATGTCAACATAAGTTAATTTTATTTACCAAATGTAATCTTTTACTGAATGGAAACAACTTTATAGGTTGAATAGAAAGCTTTATTTTTTCTTACTGCTTACCTTCAAGTCTATTCAATGGACAATTTCTTCTCCACCTTAGGGTGGGCCTCATAGCTTTTCCAATCATTCTTAAAAAAACAAAAACATTCTCTGGTCACCTTTGGGCACAAGAAGTGTCACTTAACTATTCAGAACCTCCACACCATGTATAGTCTCACAACTCCATAGTCTTACCTTATTTGAAGCTTATCCTCACTGTTGAAACTGTTTCAGGCTGAGAGGCTTGCAGTGTTGGGATTCTCTTTTGTTTTCCTATCTCCCTCTACTGCTTCCTCATGCCGTCTGCTCTCTGCAGTGTCTTATCTTCCAAGGCTGGACCAATATTAAAAGGACTGGAGAAGAAGACTCAGGTTTACATGGCCACTGCTGTGACAATCTGCAACTGGCATTTTTGGGACTTTGATATTTAAAGAAGGCTCTTTAGATTCCTCTGCCTGGAATCTCCAACTACAATACTCAAAGATTGTCCTTTTTCCCCGAGTGACCACTTAGGACTTCAACCAATATTTAGGACTTCAACCAGTACTTAGTCGTGGGCATCTGATTTCACCCCACTAAGATTCTTTTTGTTGGGGTCCCAGTACCCTTTTAAGTGGCTTTCTCCTTTAAGTTTATCTCTTAGGTGACGTAGTCTCTTCTTTTTTTTTTTTTTTTTTTTAATTTTTATTTTTTAACATCTTTATTAGAGTATAATTGCTTTACAATG
>NC_041226.1:10409478-10411048 GCF_002837175.3 Physeter macrocephalus | reverse complement strand
TTATGGTTTTCTCAGGGTATATGCCCAGTAGTGGGATTGCTGTGTCATATGGTAGTTCTATTTTTAGTTTTTTAAGAAACTTCCATACTGTTCTCCATATTGGTTGTATCAATTTATATTCCCACCAACAGTGCAGGAGGGTTCCCTTTTCACTACAGCCTTTCCAGCATTTATTGTTTGTAGATTTTTTAATGGCCATTCTGACCAGTGTGAGGTGATATCTCATTGTAGTTTTGATTTGCATTTCTCTAATGATTAATGATGTTGAGCATTCTTTCATGTGTTTGTTGGCAATCTGTATATCTTCTTTGGAGAAATGTCTATTTAGGTTGAAGTAGTCTCTTTTAAGAGACTTCTTGGCTGATCTCTGTGTCTGGTAGGTGCCCATATGTTTCACAAGAACCACTTGTCTTTCCTTGGCCTGCCTGTGTGTAGAAGTACAGTTAGCTCCTAACGTGGCTCTTTCTCTCTGCTCTGCTGCTTTAAGCCAACATGGCCACTGCTACACTTTTACATTCCTCAGGTCTGAGTCAGACACCACATATGAATCAAATTAATTCATAATTCCATGAGATACAAATACACAGTTGCTCAGAAGTGTAACTTGTTTGATAACCCAAACAACATAAACTTTTCTCCTATGTTTTCATGAAAAGAATATGTAGACACATCACACCATACACAAAACTCAATTCTGGGTATATTCAGAGCTTAAGAGTGAAAGTCAAAGCTTTAAAACTTTTAGAATGTTTTTTATGACTTTGGGATAGAATAATTTTTTAAAAGGGACTAAAAAAAGCACAAGTTATCAAAGAAGAAGAAAACTGAAGAAGAAATGCTAAAAACTATAATTCAAGAAAATTTTTCTGAAATAAGAATTTGAAGTTTCTCATCATATACTTAAGAATATTATCCAGAATGACTAACACCAAGATATTGTAGTGTACAATTACTGGTTTTTAAAGAAAAATAAAATATTTGAATATCTAGGGAGAAGAAAAGAGCACATGATTTATAAGACATTTCAATTAGATGATTATTAAACTTCAAGAGCAACACTTTATGCACAAAGAAAATAAGATTGTCTTAAGATTCTCAAGGGAAGAAAATATGAGCCAAGCATTTTGTATCCAGCAAAACTGACTTTCAAGTAAAAAGGACACAGGGGCTCATTAACCCTTTCTGAAGAATCTACTAGAGAATTAACTTCAGGTAACCAAATGACCAGAGAAACATCAACATAAGGACAGGTGCTAAACATTAAATATATAGTTTTTAGTAGAATTAGGGCTAAACAAAGGCTAAGAGGACAAGAGTATAATATATAACGGCTAAAAAAGTAAGAAGGGAGAATTGGGGAGAGCATATGCAAAAAAATTTTTTAGTGTTTTTGGTACTCATGTGGGCAGTAGTATCAGTATTGTTATTTTAAGACTATCGTATGTGTAATAGATCTTAAAAAATGATTATGGGATATTCTAATTCTGTCATAGCCTATGTCCTTGGGAACCAATATTCTCAGTGAAGAAGAAAGGAGATACAGATGTAATAGCTTAAAGATTACGTAAAA
>NC_041226.1:10378144-10409163 GCF_002837175.3 Physeter macrocephalus | reverse complement strand
TCGCAGAGCACAGGCTCCGGACGCGCAGGCTCAGTAGTTGTGGCTCACGGGTTTAGTTGCTCCGCGGCATGTGGGATCTTCCCAGACCAGGGCTCGAACCCGTGTCCCTGCATTGGCAGGCGGACTCTCAACCACTGCGCCACCAGGGAAGCCCTACGTAAAAGTTTTATAGTCCTAAATTTGGATTAGAACTATCAGCATGAACTCCTGAAGTACCTCTCTCTGTCTCATTGAAAACGTCTAGAAACCAGTGACCAACCCAGTAGTAATGACTATCCCTCTTGTGCAGATTGTGTTCTTGAAATACAATTCCTCATTAAAAGAAGCCAGGGCTTCTTGAAGAAATTTCTAATTGTAGGTTTAAGGGAGGAATATACAAGATGAGACTACAACAGCTTGTCATACTATAGTAAGGAACTATAAAACACAACTAGGGTCTTAGGAGCCAAATTGAAAAGCCTCCCACTAGCCGAAGATAGGACTACTTCAATCCTGAGAATAGTTGCAATGGATTAAAAGTCATCACATATATTTAAATCCATGAATTCATAACGATATTTAAAAAAAAACCCAACTGATCTCTTTTGGAGGATGATGGGGAACCAACTCATTATCTGGAAAACTAACAAAAGAAGTTAAGGACTCGGACATTTATCCTACTTCCCTATATGAACTGTAACACTGGGTAACCACATAGTAAATGAGGAAAAATATCTCTGTATAAATATATTCCAACTAATGAATGAAAAAAAAGAATTAAAATATCATTGTGTTACAACCCCCAATAAATTAATAAATATAGGTATTTAGCATCAATGGCTGCTAATATCATAAAAAGGACTATCAGACCTTATATACCTCTTCATGGAAGCACTCAGCACTACCTAAAGTCATGCCAAAGGGATTGAGCCTGAATATAATTCAACTACTGATCTTCAGAAAAACAGAAGACAGAGGAACAAGCTGTAGTGAACTATTGAGCATGCAATTTGTAAAACTGAGACTGGAAAATTCTACAGTGTAGAAAACTCTTGGATTTTTCAACAGATAACTTGTAGCATAAATAAGTTTTAGATTAAAAGAGACTTAAAAGACATATCAAAAAATATATAAAGGAGCAAGACCAGCATCTAGGGATATACATTTGACTGGTGAAACTATGAAAAATGCAAGGAAATAATTACTGTAAAAGGATAATGATTCCTTATAGAAGGAAGAATGGGATTGCAGTTGGTATGGAGGATTTAGAGGGGTTTTGCATGTTGGAGGGGAAGTTCTGGCAAACTTTAACTTGACCTGATGATAGTTAAGATTGTTCTCCTTTGACTAATTCGTTAAGCTGTGCATCTGTTTTGTGTGCTTTTCTATATCTCCGCTTTCTTTTACAATAATATTATTTGGAAAAATCGGTCACATAGAGGAGGGAGCAGAGGCAAGGGAGCGTTAAGCTCAAATGAGAAATGTTGAGATACTGATGTCTATTATGCATGTTTAAAACTCTTTGATATTTATATGGTTTCTCTATATTTCTTAACATTCTCAGTTGTAAAATACAACGGTACGAAACCAAAAATCCGCAAGGCTCCCGTTACCTACAGAGAAAAGTCAAATTCCTTAAATGTAGCTTTTTATCTGAGGACCGCATTTAATTTTCATACATCATTTGCTGCCATTATCCTCTAGGCATCAACAGATGGAGTCAGATAAAAATCCTCACTATTCTTTGAACATGCTGTATTCTTTTTGTGCTTTCATGCTCTTGGGATTCCCTTCCCTGAAATACTACTATTCTTACTTCAAAACTCAGTTTAAAGGTTATTTCCTCTATGAACTCTTCCTTTTCCCCAGGCAGAATTATTTGCTCTTTTGTCTGTGTTCTTGTATCATTTTATATGATACTTTGGCTTAAATCCCTGTAATATTCTGTCTACATGACCCTTTCTCTGTAGACTAGAGCTCTTAAAGAAAATATGTTATATTTATTTTTGTTTTCCCTGTGATTAGTGCTTGGCATATGAATGAATGGATGAATGAGAAGAGACAGGTAATTGATTAGCTCCAAAGATACTTTGCCTAAGGAAGCCATTGGGTATAGGGAAAAGATGCAGTTACCTAATCAACTATGTACAGGTGAAAAAAAAAAAGCCACGAGACTACAAACGCTTGTCTTATATGTCACTATGTTAAGTAGAACTATACATAATTGTGAGTATTCTGTGTTCACACATCTCATGTTTTATTCCATCACTTTATCTATCTTTAATGGATCGCATCACAGGATTTAGAAGAGACATTTGGGTTCTTCAATTAGTATGGCACTAACTTTCTTCTTAGTCTGTTCATGTTGGGTCTTTGGTAACCTTTTGTAGTAATTAACCCATCAGAAATGGTATAGTCATAGCTCTCATAGAGAATGTAATGCAGTTAAAACTGGCATTCTGAAGCGGTGACAATATCCTGGGTAAATTATGGGCCAAAAAATCAAATGGGAAGTAATAAATAAAACTCTCTGAGTAGATCTTATTAGTCCCATTTTAGTCCAGTGAGATAGCAGAGACATGGAGACTTTAAGTAACTTGCTCAGGTCACATGACCGTAAGCACGGGAATCAGGACCTGAATTTAGTCAGCAGCCTGCTTTCACTACACAACACTAAATAAATGGTAGTTATCATTAATGTGATGGAGAAGGGGACTCTTGTGTCCAGCTATAGGAATATGAAAAATGAAGGTCTCTCATTTTTCAGCTAGATCTGGAATCAAATATGCTTTTCTTGGTGTTTTAGCAGGATAAGTTAATTAGTCTCAGTTATGGGAGGAACAGATTAGAAACACTGTCAAAAATAAATTCAATACAAATTACTCAGCTTGGGAAAATTTTCATGTGTGCTTAAATTTCTTCTTTGTGTTTTTAATGCTCCTTGAAAGTTAATTACACAAGCTTCTTTTTTGAGATACAGAACAAATCTACTACTTGAAAAATAAATGGCAAGGGCAACTTTCAGTATATGCATGGCTTTGACCCTTTATATTTGGGATCAAAGTTGATGTTACATCATTTTTACCTGTTGTTGCAATTAGATATTAATAGCTAGTATTTTAAGTGTTTTTAAAAATGGATGTTTCTTTATAAACATTGTGCTTTCCTCCAAAAAATCAAATGTAATGATCTTCAATTTCTAAGTCAGTTAACTAGTGAGATACTTCTTTGCAAATGAGGAAATTAAAGAATGGCATGTTATACTTTAAAATATTACGTAAAAATTTGAATAGTGTATGTTAAGTTTTAGAAATGTCCCTGGAATTGTTTAAATAATAGGATTATCTTTACGTATTTCTGGTTTTTTGTTCTTCTATTCTAAAAAGAGCAGAATGGGTAAAAAAATTTGCTCTTTGTCTCTCCAGGTTTGGACAATCAACAACAATGACCCACCTCATTCTTTGCTGTATTTGCATAAGCATAAATATCTTATCTTAGGAATTTTTTCCTAAGCTCTCTTTATATGAAATTCGAACAAAGATTAGGAAGAGAATTTTATTATTTGGTTTCTTGCAATCCTATGTCATGGCTTGGTTGTATGTAGCAGAAAATAGTCAATGATTATTATATCAGTGAAGTTCAGTATTCTAGGGCTAATACCTATACATAGCAAGTTTTGAGAATAACTACAAGGATAGCATTTAAAAATTTTCTTGTCAACGTAAGAAAAACAAATGAAGAGACATTGTTTAAATAAAATGTGAACTATAAAAAGTAAGTAATGGATAAAGACCCAGAAAAAAGGATATTTGAAAAGTCAGAGATTATTTCCCAAAGAACTATCAAGTCTCAGGAAAAATTCTTGTTCAGTTATTTTGTAGTTACAAAAATATTAAATTAAACTGTTAAAGCTGTGTAGTTAAAATAATGCAGTTTTATCGTAGTAGAGGCTAAAATATTAAAGAAAAATTCCAATAAGGAACAAAACCTAATTAAGTATTTCTCTGCCCTTGTCACTTTTTTCCAAAGAATAAAACAGTTCTCTTCCTGTGGCCACTGGGGCTTCCCGTTTGTAATGATTTTAATAAAACACCTCAAATGCTTGTCATTATTTAAAACTCACATCAGTTGATCCTCAGAGAAGGCCAGAGGTGGAGCAAGTTTTGTATTTTCTCTATTTTTACAGATTTATTATTTTATCCATTCATTTACCTTTCATGTACTAACATAACAATAACTAACATTAATTCACAACTTGCTATGTACCAGACACACTTTTAAGTGTTTCACACATATAAACTCCCTGCAATATAGTGAGTACGAAACATTATTTATTTCTGGTTTTAAAGGTGAGGCAACTGAAATACAAAGAAGTGAAATAATTTGTTCATAGTCACACAGCTAGTGAGTGGCACAGCCTGGCTTTGAACCCAGTACTCTAGTTCCAGAGCTGGCATTTTTAATCATTCTTCTGCCCTCTTGGTATGGTAGCTATAAAAGTCCATTATAACTATGATCTTATGAAAGAGACAAGCAGAGAAGGACATGGAAAAAAGTAATTGTTAATTCAACATAGATTTATTGAATACTCACTCTGTGCTAGGTGCTTGGTGGGAAATTAAACAGACCTCCTCTTTACCCTCCTAGAGCTTACAATTTAACATAGAAGCTGCTCATTAAACAAATTACAATAATAATGTGAGAGAAATGTTTTGCTAGAGGAAATATAGGAATTCACAGAAACATCTACCAGGAGTGATGAAAGGCTTCCCAGAGGCAGTGGTGATTAAGCTGAGATCTAACAAGTGAGTTGGCTTATCTACCTTAAGTCTGTCTAACCTAAATCCTTGGTTAGGCTCTTTCCACTAGACAATATAAATAGAACAGGAATAAGAGGGCTATAATATCAGATACAATATGATTTTCAAAGTGCAAGAGTCTACATAAGTCTGCTAATAAATTTGAAAAACTTCATGTAATAGACAGTGTAATAGAACATATATTGTCAAAATTCACTCAGGAGTAACTTACAAAAATGGACTATAAACCAATAGGAGAAATTTTTAAAGTTACCAAAATAGTACCTCCCTCTAAGGGTCAAAGAGTTTTGCCTATGGGTTCTTTGAGATTTTCAAAGAATGGATAATTCTCATGCAATATAAAATTTCTACATCTTATTTATAAAGAGGAATAGTTTCCATATTTATTTTATGAAACTAATGTCATCTTGACACAAAAACTTGAGGACAAAAAATGAAAATGGATACAAAAAGACCAAAGAAAACACCAAATCAATAAGAGTTAAAGGAACTGCTTCCCACAGCCAAGCACAGTTGATCTCAAGAATATAATGATAGTTTAATAATTATGAATCTATTACTATAGTTCATTGATAAGAATAGTTATCTAAAGGGCATCTGACAAATTCCAATCTTCATTATCATAAATAATCTTAAAGACTAGAAGGGTACCTTGATAATATAATACAGAAATGCATGGTTGGTTTAGCATAAGATTAATTAATGTAGTTTGTAAATTAAGTGATTAAAGAAGAAAAATTTGATCATCTTAATAGATGGAGAAAATGCATTCAGTAAAATTCAACATCCTTTCATATAAAAAATTTTGATCAAAGAATGGAACTGCCTGATTAAGAAAAAACAAAACCCAGTACAGTCAGCATTGCAGTTAAATGGAGAAACACTGGAAGCATTCTCCTTAAAATCAGAAATAAAATCAGGATACTACCACCTCTGACTGGAGGTGGAGCCTACTTATAAGGAAAATAATAGAAAAGAATGAGGAATGGTAAAGAAACAAAGTTACCATTAGTCACCGATGTAAGAGTACAAAGACAGCCCCCCAAAAATATATAAAGTTAATCAGAAAGCTTACAAATATTTATGGAAACAACATCAATTAAGCAAAAAAATCAATTGAATTACTATATGCAAGTAACAATATAGAAAATGTAATTTTATGAAAGGATATTATTTGTATTATAACAGCATCAAAATTATAAAGTGCCTTAGCATATGTTCACTAAGTGCTATAAGTGGCTGTACCTGGGCCACAGGAGCTCTACAAAACTGCTGGGTTGTAGTGGTCAATTCCTTCCTGAAGTTTCAGCCCCATTTCCTTGCCTCCACAGGTGTCTGTCTTCATTCAGTAGGGCTAAAAGGAGCCCAAGCCCATTAACCAGCTGAACAAAGGCTATGATGGAACAGACCCTTGCTGAGATTTAGACTGGAGAGGTTGGGGAAGTGGGGCTGGGCCAGGATACAAAGAGAAATATGGGGGAAGAGAGAAGTTACTGAGAAGAATCAAGAGATCTTAGCATTCTCATTTGCTATGTGATCCTAGTCAAGCAACTTGTTCTCTTTAGGAATTCTTTTATAAAATTCAACAAACAGGACCCCCCTCACAGTTACTGAGAAGAAAAAAATGAGGGAATACATGTGAAAGTATCATACACAGGATGTTGTGCTTAACATTCTGTCATCAAATGTTAGTTTTTCCTAAATAAGATACAGTCCGTAACTTCCCAAAGAAAAAGAGGCTGTGTTACGATAGCAGCTACAGCAGTACTGAAGGGGCTTTCATGTAGTAGGCAGCATCCTATTGAAATAGGTGCCAGCATCATCCTCATTTTACAAATGAACCCACAGTGGGTGTTCTTCTAGGCACCTGTCAAACTGTCTACGCCAGCCAGCAGAAATGGACATTAGCCTTAGTCAGAAGAGTATAGTACTCATTGGTCAACTCACTGTGTTGCCAGCACCACTGACTGCCTGTCCAACACGTCTAATTTGCCACTGTTTTTTCTCCAGTTTAATAACTTTCATACCTTTTAAAATCACTGTGCATTTGAATTAAGCCAAGACCCTGTTAGATCCTTCATGGTCTTTTTTCAAGGGCAGAATATGTACACACTCTTCTAGGTCCTTCAAACACTTCTCAGACATTTTTGAATTAGTAAATTTCTGTTCAAAAGATCAAATCAGGAGATTCTCCCCAAAATGTTAATATGTAAAACTCATTAACGTAGTGCCTGTTATCACACCATATCATCAGCATTCTTTTCATCATATTTATTTCTTTTCCCCACAATGGAATTTCTGTAAGCATCAAGAGTAAGAAAACTATAATTTTCAAGCAGAACATATGAAGTTTCTGCTCAGACTTGACATGTTCCTTTGTACTCACATTCCATTGGCCAAATATGCCAAGCACAAAGAAGTGTTCAGTAGAAGTCAGAAGGTATTGTTTTATAGGTGATTAAATTTAGATTTGAGGAAATTAAGTCCAAGGTTATATAGCTAGTATTTGGCAGTGCTAGATTTACACATAAGACTGTATATTCTAGATGTTTTATTTCCCACCCCAAAGAACAACCTGATGAGCAATGACTAAATTTTTAGTTAAATGAAAAATTCACATTTCCAACCTTTCCTTCTGAAAACCTTGGTCCTTTTTTCAGAAGGAATAAACCAGGACAGAACACTGCAGCATAGGCTTCTAGGTAACTTACATAAGGAACTTGGACATAGAGAGATGTGGCAGACTTCCAAGTGATGGGAAGAATTAGTGAAAACAATGACTTCAATAAGAATTTAACATTTTGGAAGAAGAACTTTTACTGTATTTGAAAAGTTTAGGATTCTCTTTATGCTAACACCTTTACTCATTTTACTTCTACAGCTAATCTTCAGAAATAAAATTGTGTAATTTGTTCCCTACTATTACAAAATATATAAATTGAGATCTTAAAGCTTAAAAGAATACTGTGGCTTTGAATGAGCCACCTCTTATTTCAAGTTTTTAAATACCTTTGGTTTTGCTTTTTAAAAAGTTTTAAAATTTGCCAATATAGTACTATATTTTACCTTGGTAGTATAAAATTACTTTTAGTTTATAAATTTATATTTACAAGTTCACAGGCTTTACTAGGACTGATCTTACTGAGCCTAAGTATAAATGTCTTTGGAAACATTATTGCTATTTAGGAATATTCTCACATTTTATGTTAACTTTCAAAACCATTCAGGTTTTTGAAAAATGTGTTTTTATTGAGTAATTCACTTGAATTATTGCCTGAGAATAATTCTTTGTACATGAAAAAACTTGTTTAAAATTTTTTTTCTACAGAATTCTATAAACCTGAAGAGTAATCTTTTAGAAAAATCATCAGAAGGAAGGAATTTGTAGAAATAAAACTGGAAACATTCAGAATCTTGATGGTGTGCCAAACCAAATGTCAACTGGAGCTCGACCAAAAACTAAAGTAAGTAGTTTTCTTACAGAATATTCTGGGTGGAGGGCCATGCCCCACTCATACAGTGAAGAGAGTGCCATATTTGCATGTTCTCTATTACTTTTGTGTTTTAAGTTAAACATTAAGGTTGACCTGTTTTTTATTATAACATGATTTGTAATGAAAAACATATATAGTTAATATTTATAAAATTGGAAAAAATGCATTCTGTGATTTTAAGATAAAATTGATAGTCCACTGTGATAAGTAGAGTCATAGCAGTAGATCATATGTGCTTCAATTAATTTCTTAATTATTAGTGAAAATTCCTGCTGCAGTTGAAGATCTCCTTGAACTATTATTATAAAAGTCTTCTCTATTAGGATAGTATGCCTCTCAGTGATCAGGGTTCCAGAAAAGAGGCTGATTCCCTCTTGGGGAATACAACTGTAAAACATCAGTTATAAACATTAAATACACTTTGTTTAAATAATTGTCTTTGCTCTACCAAGCTAAATAATGTCCAGGAATTTTGTTGTTGTTGTGTTTGGTATATTTTTAACGAGGAAAAATTGACCAGCCTTTCTTATAGATATTTTACAACTTTTAATATTTATAACTTTTTTCCAAATTTCTAATTTTTTTTCATATTTTTAATTTGAATCCAAAAGTATTGATCCATCTTCATAAATTCTGACCAGTGTTGGATATAGAGGGATATTAGTAGTAATGTGCAAGATTTTATAGAATTACTTATGGTTTTTGATTTTATGAGTCCCTGGCTGCTTTACAATGTAAAAGAGTAATAATAATTTTGCAAGTAAATATGAAGGGAAAATATCATGTGTCTTCCTGACAGGAAACAACAGAAACTTTCTAAATTACCTCAAAAGAGATCATTTAAGAGGTTACTTACAAAAGTCTGGGCAGCTTTAAGGGAAACCAACAACTGTAGCCCAGGAGGAATCTTTGGCCTTTGAAGAGGATTGCAGCCACAGCCAGGCTCCAGCTTGACAAAGAATAGGCAGAGGGAGAAAACACCCATCTCTCTCCCTCCCAGCTTCTATCCTTTTTTTTAATTAGCTGAGCTCATCAGGAAATCAGGAGGGAAGGGCACTCACTTCATGTGTTCTTTAGCAATTGTGCCCCACAAAGGAAGATGGAAAAGAGCAGAGAGTAGTTTTAGAGGGTCAAATAGAAAATATTCAGCACACATTAAATTGAAAATTGTCAGCTACCATTATTAAATATGTAATATGTTCCAGGCACAGTGCTAAGCTCTTCACACACATTTCCTATTTAATCCATACGACAACCCTACAACATAGGCATTATTACCGCCATTTTTTAAAAAGAAATCTGATTTTCACAACAACATCATAAAGTTAGTGGGATAGGTATTAATGTTATCCTTATTTTACAGATGAGCAAACCAAGGCCCAGGAAATGTAAGTAACTTGACCAAAGGGGCAAAACCAATACTTGAGTCTGAGTCTTCATGCTCTTTATCATTATGCCATATCATTCATTGCCTTGGGAATTTTGTAATGCCTTTGGAAAAAATGCATATTACTAAGTGAAAGAAGCCAATCCGAAAAGGCTTCATACTGTATAATTTCAACTACATGACATTCTGGAATGGGCAAAACTATGGAGACTGTAAAAAGATCAGTGGTTGCCAGGAGTTAGGGAGGAGGGAGGGGTGAATAGGTGCAGCACAGAGGATCTTTGGGGCAGTGAAACTATTCTATATGATACTATAATGGTGGATACCTGTCATTATACATTTGTCAAAACCCATGAAATTTACAGCAAGAGTGAACCCTAAGGTAAACTATGGACTTTAGGTAATTATGATGTGTCAATGTAGGTTCATCAGTTGTAATAAATGTACCACTCTGGTAAGGGAGACTGTGTACGTGTGTGGGGTCTGTCAGTGAGTATATGGGAAATCTCTGTACTTCCGACTCAGTTTTCCTGTGAACCTAAAACTGCTTGAAAAAATAAAGTGTACTTTTTAAAAGACAATTATTTTTAATTAAAGAAAGAAAAGAAAAATACAGCACATCTTAATTATATTTACTGTGATCCACATTTCGTTTCTTTTTGGTGAAGAACGACTGATGGATAACATCAAACTTTTACTCAAGGCTTTCTTCTTAGAGTATTTCTCAGCCCAAGAAGAAAGTGTTTATTAGAAATCTATTGATTTTCTTTTTTTAAGATTAACAATGAAAGTTAAAAAGGAGAAAGACATCATCTTAATGTGATGCTATAATCCATTGGCTATTGCCTCTTAAGGGAATGTAATTTATTAAAGAGGCATTGGGGACCCATCTTTTCTTTTCTTTGTTTTTTTTTTAATCTTCTTAAATTTTTTTTTTCCTTCTTCCCTCTTTTTTTCCTCTCTCTCCTCCTAATACACACTTTTTTTTACTAAGGGGAATACCATGATGTCGCTCTAGCCCGGCCCCTGTAGACGGGACCCCAGGGCCTGCTGTTAAAACCACTGTAGAATCGAGAGCGGGAACTGTTGGTGGTGGTCCGGGCACGGTATCGGGCTCACGGGAAACCCCGGTCTGTTGTGCTGATGCCTGGTCTGTTGTTTGGTTTTGGGATCACCTTGATTTGTCTTCCTCTAAACAGGGACTCATCTAAGGCCAAGGAAGTCCTCACTGACTCTTTGTCTGAGAACTCTATATATGCAAACCCTTTGGGATGACCACTAAATTTGTCACATAGTATAGTAACACGGTTGACTGAACCACAGCCATGAAAGTGTGCTTCCAGCTTTTCTGTTGTTGCACCATAGTCCACATTGTCAACTTAGGTGGAACGGGCATCAGCCTCCATCTTCTCCTCAGTGGACATGATCACTGGGCCAGCATTGCCTGGAGGTGGACTCATATTCATCTGCTACTCTACCTCGTTCTGTAGCTCCTTTAGCTTCTCAACTTCTTCCTCCATCTCCCTGACTCGAGCGTTGATCGCTTCCAGCTCCGGGTCCTCAATGGCGCCGTCCCCCGGGTCACCCTAGACCAGTCCCAGCTCCTGCTCCTCCTCCTGGCTGCCGGGGGCTCACGAGCCAGGCCCAGGGCCCGGAGCTCCGGCGAGGGGGGCGGGGGCGGCACGGGCCCGGGGCGGCTCCGCTTCGGGCTCGGGCTCCGGCTCGGGCTCCAGCAGCAGCTCCTCAGGCTCCAAGCCGTTCCCGTAGTCCCCTGCACCCCGCGGGGCCCCCTCCCCGGCCTCCTCAGCCTCCCCACCGGCCCCGGGCACAAGATGGCGCCGCCGCCCCGGCCCGGAGCCCGGACCGCCTGCAGCCCCCGCTGCTGCTGCCGCTGCTGCCGCTGCCGCCGCCGCCATCGCCGCCATCGCCGCCATCGCCCTTAACTGACTTTCTAAAGTTTCTTTTTCTTTTTATTCTGGTTACTTTGTTTTTACAGTAAGCTCTTAATTATCCTGGAGCAGGTAATTTATTTCCATTAGCTCATTTAGGATAAGGACAGGATAACTTTATAAACTATTAAGTAAGAAATTTGGGACTATTTCATATTTTGGTACGTTCAGAACAGTATTGTAATCTGAGTGCTCATCCAGTTCTCACTGACATAGGGTGTGGAGAGGAGGACTACATAGCCTCAGATATTAATACTGGGATTTATATTGCCTCTGAGAATCTTTTTCTGTTTTGTGTTTTTACCACCACTATGTGCCATGGGCACTCCTTCCAAGTCACATATGAACAGGCAGCATGCAAGCAGGGGTCAATCTGGCAGAAGAACTTTTTTTGCTGTTCTATCTGTGAATCTTTCAGTAGATGAACAATGGTTTCTGAAAGCTTTCCCTGCCGTTTTCCTTTTCTAGGGAATACTTTCTAAAGAGCCAGCTCACTTCTGTTTCCTCTGAATATGTCATGAACTCAGAGGTCCCATAATAGAGGAATTTTGCCATTAGCTAGATTTCTTCCAAGACAGGAGACAAATCCTTCCACACAGATTTATGTCAGCCTGATGTACATTCGTTCATCTGACTTATTGTCATTTTCGTATTTTCTCAGGCTAGGCTGCAAAACCCAGTTTCACTCATAAAGATGTGCAGAATTCACTGCCCTGTGGAACATGTCTGAGGAATGTGTGCTCATTTCCGAATGTAGCCCTGGCTGCCAAATACTGAGAGCAAGGCCTCCGCCAGCCCTACGCAGGTTTCCTATGGGGCTAGTGCTGTGCAGAGGATGGAGGATCAAGGTGTCTAACCCTTTATTGCTTGTTAAGACTTCTATATACTTTTAGTAGAACATTTCCAAAGTTTGGAATATAGCCTTCTGCCGTAATGGGACTATTTCTGTCTACTCATCTCAGATGTCATTTGCCTAGGGGTGAAGTGAAGAAAGCTCTTCATGGTAGCTGCCAATATAAATGAGACACACGAACAGCTCAGGACTTAAACTGGGCATAAACATCCTCACCAAAGAGCCAAATATCTCAGTCTGAAGTCAGGCTGCACATACAGATGGTATGCCCTGCACAAGGGTCACCTTTTCTAATCAGCACAAAGATATCTTCTGCTCACCAATTTGTGAGTACTTGAGACAGTGAATGCCAACCAAAGAGGACAGTTTTTCCTAAATTTTATGAAAATATCATTTGGGCTACCGCAGACTGTGACCTGGCTTAAGGGGATGGTCCAGGTTAGGTTGACACAAAGAGAAAGTCCAAACTATAAATTCAGACAGCCAGGTTGCCAAGGCGAAGAAGGGTATTTAAAAGAAAGCAAAGACAAACAGCCACCAGTTGAAAATCTGGGGCTATTCTGGCTTCTCTGTTCTCAATTTGAGAAGGCAGGTCAAGCCCATTTCTGCAGCCAGTGACTCATGAGCAGCTTCTGATTTATGCTCAATTCCCAGACTCACGGGTGGGTGGAAGGCACAGGACAGGGTGATGCGGAGAGTTATATTCTGGGCAGGGAAGTAGGTGTGGGGTGGGGTGCTAGCCAGCTCCGTCAGATATATTTTCCATAACCTGTATCTGCATCCTCATCTTCCTCCTGAGCCCAGACCCTTGTGCCTGGCTGGCTGTCTTGGCATCTTGAACTGCATGTTCCAATGCACTTCAGACTCAGTCTTGAACTTTACAGTCTTCTCCTGTCTTAGTGAAAGACACTTTCAGTCAATTCATCATTCAGGCCAGAAACCTGGAGTCACCCTATTTTTGTTCTTCTCTCTTAAACTCACATTCATTGTCACCATGTCCTCTCTAGTCTGCATTTCTAATGAGGTGTTAACTCATCTCCTTTTCATCCCTAATGCCAATGCTCTGGGTGGTCCATCTCTCACCTGAAATGCAGCCTATTAATTGGTCTTTAGTATCAAATACCTCTCATCCATTATCCAAAATACAAACAGAGTGACCCTTTAAAAAGTTAAGTCTGATCATGTCTCTGTTCTATGGGAAAATCCTTCAATGTCTTCAAATTTTTTTTTTTTTGCTAGAAAATCAAATTTCTGTGCATGTAAGACAAAGCCATTCACAATTTAGCCATGCAGCCTCTCCAGCCTCTCCTCTTTTGTCTCCTCCATCTTTCACTCAATATTCCAGCCATATCAAACTACTTTTGAATTCTTCTCACACTCTTCATATTTGCATCTTTCGCTCCTTTAACCTAGAATTCCCTTTCTATCTTCTTCACATTGATTCACTTTACTAGGTTCTCAAGACTCAGTCTATAGGAAGGGCCCTGTTCTTCTAACAATTGTCACATTAATATTATTTATATATTTCTTTGTTTTTCCTTTCACCAACCTTGAAGCACTTTGAAGTCCAGACTGTGTCATTTATCTCAATAACCTAAGTGCTTAGCACAGTAACTGAAAATTATAGGTACTCATTAAATGTTCAGTGTGTAGTATCTTCTAGTTATTTCAGTAGGGTCTCTTTTCTACTGAGTAGGAGTTGCTACTCAGACACATTTGGACTAATTGGGCTAATGTTTTGGCAAAGTTTTAACACTAGAAAGGTAGATGTATACACATTCACACCACAAAAAGTTATGGGTTCCAGGACGTTAAGAATTGAAGAGTTGTCACGGATGAAGACTTTCTATCTAGGAGAAATTTTTCCACCCAGGTCAGACTCTTGGTCACCCCTTTTTTTTTCCCCTGAGAAGACTAGGGTTTGGGCACCATGCTGCCCTTTCCACTGCCACCTTCTTTGTTTTCAACTATTAGGTCTTTCAGTCCCTGACTAGTGAGAAATAAGGAAAGTAGTTCCAGCAAGGACAATTCTTTGCTCTGCAAGTTTTCTAACGGTTTTCATTGGAAGTTATGAAATAACGAGCAAAGGGGTTCCACATAAAAGCCCCCTATGAATACCTTTTATTTTTCCCAGAAGAGTGTTAGAGGGAGATAAGACAGGTGATGGGTCTCACGTAATGAATGTTTATCTATACTTTGGAGGCCACCTGTAGTCAGTGAATTTCCTGGAAGCTAACTAAAGAAGCTAAGGAAGAGTTAAGAAATAGCTGGAGGCTTTGTAAGAGTTGGGATGGAACAGGGGCTAGAGATTTGACGTGATCCTGTAACTTAGCTGGAGGAGAGGTAGCAGTGGAAATGGGAGAGAGGAGAAGCCTCAGGTGATGATGCTACAGGAGCTATCCAGCCTCTCTTTCCTTCCCCCCCCACCATCATTTCTAGCATAACAACCCGATGGATCCTTGCTTGGGTTCCACAGTGGGAGAAAGTTCAAAGGATTTTTGCATGGTCAAAGGAATGAGAAGGACATGTGAAACATATCCTCATAGCAGCGGCTGTGGGGGAAGCAGAGTTACTTTGGCCACTAGGCTGAGGTAGTAATTCCCAGGGACTATCTGTATGTAAGTAGTGGTCCAGCAGATGTAGAGACTGCTCATTATTCTTAAAAAGGTAATATCCTAGAGAATAAGACACTAGTATTTATACTGTTTCATGATTAACTATGACTAACTATTCTAGAATGTTTAGGTCCTTCCTTTTGTCCCCTGCAGATTTAGAGAGTATTTACTGGAGCTAATACATACAGAGCCACATCTGTGTAAAATGACATCTGTTTCAGGAACACAGCCCAGTCGTGGGGTTGAAAATATGCAGTCACAAGCCACATGTGGCCACTGCATTCTTGAAGCCCTGACTAGATGTATCTGCCCATGAGATCACCCCAGCTACCAACCAAATATATTTCTCCTCTAAATTACTGAAAAGTATTTTAAAACGATGTATCTGAAAAATTCAAGGCTTTTGTTTTGGTTCATTTTATAGCCTTTACTGATTACATACTTTTCCTCTATGGCTTGAATGGATAGCAGCATCAGCTGTGGTAATAAATCCTCCACTCTGCAGACCTGTGTAGCACATACACCTGTGTCAGAGTTACACACCAGATGGCACCTGAAAATGAGTTGATATCTATGGTAAGACGGTATTTAGAGAAAATACATTTGTAAGTAAAACAGGATATACATTTCACAGTGATTTTAAAAGAACATTGAACAAGTCAGTTGGCAAATATTATTGAGTGCCTACTCTGTGTAGAAGCTTGTGAGGGTTGCTGTTCTGGCATTGGGTTGCCTGGATGTAGCACTTAGAAGTGTTACTAATGCATCGTCTCCTGTAAGAAGATTGGAAAAAATAATGCTTTCCTAAATTTTCAAGTTTTCTCCACTGTTGATCTTCTGTGTTATGAACTTGGAACAGGGATTAAGAACATTTTAATCATCAAGGATATGTTTTCTGTGGCTTTTTGAGTAGGGCATGTGTTATGACCTTAAGTGATCAGTGGAAGACAGCCCCTATCGGGATGGCCACTGTTTAGGTGATCTAAATGGATTTGGTCCATAAACGACACAAAAGGGTCCTAAAGACTTTAAACATCCAGGAAAGTCTCCATTAAGATGTACAGAGTGCAGAAGTGACTGTGAATTTCTGGTCAGAAATGTCAGTGTCCTGAGGTACATGTTCTTTAGTAATTACACAACTGTTCCGGGAGAGTGAATGGGCGGTGAGTTAGTGAACTATGCCATCGCTCCTGACCTGTGTTGTCTCTCTTCCCCACCCTCCCCAAATAGCTGCATAACCAAAGATGAAATTTCCATCCCCACAGTTAAAACCATAGGACCATAAATTGGTGTCCCATACTGCCTCCTACTTTCATGAAGCAAAAATGAAGTTTCCTCGCGCTTCCTAGTTTTCACAATATTTTACTGGAGGAAATTCAAGACGCAGTTCCACTGCAAGAAAGAACACTGTGAATTGGCCATAACATGTCTCAAAAGACTTGACATGGCTCTTTTAACTGCTAAAATATTAATATCTTGGCAGATTTAAGGAGGAGCCCATGTAGGCAGTTTTCTGTTTGTTTATTTTGAAATTAGATTCCTGTCCTTATCACTGAGGAAGACAAACAGTGAGTAGGCTGCTGATCACTTGTTGGGGAGGGGGAGCAGAGAGGCAGTTTGACTGAATAATTCACACCAACATGTAAAATTCTGAAAGCCCTTTAACACTCTCAAAAATATTTGCATTTTTAGAAGTTTCTTTTTTTTTAAATTAATTTTTATTGGAGCAGAGTTGCTTTACAATGTTGTGTTCGCCTCTGCTGTGCAGCAACGTGAAGCACCTATACGTATGCATCTATCCCCTCTTTTTGGGATTTCCTTCCCATTTAGGTCACCGCAGAGCACTGAGTAGAGTTCCCTGTGCTGTACAGTAGGTTCTCATTAGTTACCTATTTTATACATAGTAGTGTATATATGTCAATCCCAATCTCCCAGCACATCCCACCCCACCCTTCCCCCTTGGTATCCTTACGTGTGTTCTCTACATCTGTGACTCTATTTCTGCTTTGCAAATAACTTCATCTGTACCATTTTATCTCGATTCTGTGGAGTGTTTATTATTATCCACATGGGGTAATGTGTGCTTCCCAAGGTTCCACAAATAGCAAGAGGTTGCAGCAGGTAAGAAGCCAAATTAATTTTTATTGGAGCAGAGTTGCTTTACAATGTTGTGTTAGTTTCTACTGTACATCAAAGTGAATTAGCTATACGTATACATATATCCCCTCTTTTCTGGGTTTCCTTCCCATTTAGGTCTCTTAACCCAAATAAATCTGTGGCGGGGCTGGGGGGGGGGGGCGGTAATTCTGGCCGTGTAACACAGTGTCAGCTGCAAACTGGCACTTGCCATTGGCACTTGCCATCTACCTCTACAAGGATTAAATCATGTGCCGCTGCAGCTGCTGACCTTCAACACCCCCTGAGAGTTCAGGTGGAGAGCAGAAATGAGGCGCTCTGTGCTCTGGGAGAAACTGGCAGAACAGGTCTTCAGATAGTTAGATATCTTCAGGAGCCAATTTTATGAGCCCAATTCTTGTATCTCGTCATATCTAGAAAAGCACTAAACTCCTTCATGGTGACGTCTGCTCCTCGTGACCAGCTGTAACCTTCACGAGACTAGCAGCAACCTTCTGCAAAAAATATGTGCTTGACTGCACGTACACCCCCTTCACCAAAATCACATATATCCTGAGCATCCCCCCACCTCTTTGGAGCAGTTTCTCAGAGCTGTCTGAAATGCCGTCTCCCGGGCTACAGTCCTCATTTTGCCCCAAATAAAACTTAACTCACACTCTCATGTTGTGCATTTTTTAAAGTTGGCAACAGTGAGGTAAAAACAAATCAAGCAATGCACAGGAAACTGTTTCAGAGGTGGGTGAGAGGGGCAGAACTCTGGAGGCCAGCCCCCTGAATGATTCCTGCTTTCCCACAGCTTTTTAACTGATTCTCTTAAGGCCTTAAGTGTTTTTTTAACGGGTCCCAGGCAGAACTTGAGGCTGGAGAAAGAAAGCATGGCTGGGAGGAAGTAGCAGGTAAAGAGGACATGAATACAGGGCAGGTGGTTCTTCCTATATTCTGGTCATTGTAAGTTTGAAAACATCAGGGTTTAACAATGGTTTATTATAAACATGTCTGTGTGTGGATTGATTTGTCTGTAAAAATATCAGAATTGTAAAAATAATGGCAGACCACAATGGAGAAAATAAGTTTTGCTCTTTATGTCAAGCACTTGGAAAATATTCAGCCCCATTGTTCCCTTGGGCTGGATTGATACTGCCTATGAACTCCCTTCAAGAAAAACACAACCGGTTTCGCCATCCATTTTTATTAACTCCACATTCTCAGAGGAATCTTTATGCACTCCCTTGAATATCAGGACTAAATTTGTTTCACTCCATGTGGAACTGTCTTACTGGATGTAATTTTCCAGGAAGTCAGTTCTGCTTTCCAAGACCAGTAGGGATATCTCTGAATATTCTGCCATTGTTCTGCCTACTTTGTATTAAGTCGCCAGACATTATTTCAGTAATAAGGGAATTTTTTTTTTTTCTAATGGAATAACTTTAGGGCCAGCATACTTGCTGTGAGTGGTAGTGAGTACTTTATCCCCCACCACCTGTGGGCTGAGAAACTCGTCTTTGGCTAGGACAGATGTAATCGAACAGAATTGTTAGTTCAGTGGGGATGTTAATACCATAGAAAAAGAAAATAGGCCAGGAGATTTGGGCTTGAATTAAGCATGAGGGAGGAGGAGGGGAAGTAGGATAAAGACCTAGAATGCAAAGTTAAAAGCTCTAGGTCAGCGCTGCCCATAGAAGTATAATGTGAGCCACGTATATAACTTTAAACTTTGTAGCCACTTAAAAAAAAAGTGGGGCTTCCGTGGTGGCGCAGTGGTTGAGAATCCGCCTGCCGATGCAGAGGACACGGGTTCGTGCCCCGGTCCGGGAGGATCCCACATGCCACGGAGCGGCTGGGCCCGTGAGCCAAGGCCGCTGAGCCTGCGCGTCCGGAACCTGTGCTCCGCAACGGGAGAGACCACAACAGTGAGAGGCCCGCGTACCGCAAAAAAAAAAAAAAAAGTGAAAGGAACAAGTGAAATTAATTTTAATAATACATTTTATTGAAACCAATATATTAAAATGTCATTTTGATATGTAACCAATGCACAAAAATTATCACTGAGATATTACTTTCTTTTTTGGGTTCTAAGTCCTCCTAATGTGCTGTGCATTTTACACTGCACTGACAGCGTATCTCCATTTGGACCAGCCACACTCCAAGTGTTCAATAGCCACACGTGGCTGGTGAACAGAGCAGCTCTAAGTAACAAACCAGAAGGAAAGACATGATGGTGATCTAAATCACTTATTTATTTATCTACCTATCTATTTATTTATTTATAAATTGTTACAAATAAGTAAATAAACTTAGGGCATCCAAGTCAGAGAGAGTATTAACAAAATAATGAGAGAAAGTTAAGAGAATTACCTAACTTTGGACAGTTATCCTAAAGAAACAGACTGTTTAAGGAAGGTTTATGTGACTAAGGTAGAATTCACGGAGTTAGACTTCAGGTAGATATAAGGGGATCAGGGATGACCTTGAATTGCAGGATGAACATGCAGTTCATTCAAAGATGATCTTGGTTTTCTTAAGGAAAGTGAGAAAAACAGCTCTGCCCCTGGAACAAGTGTGGAAGTAAAGGTGAATTCTGAAGGCCATGACTCTAAAAACCCCGTGAACAAGTGAACCTAGAGATAAAGGGGATGCAGTGTCCTAAAGGTAATATGCATAATCACTTCCCTGAGTTTAAGTGAGCCCCCAAATCGCCTTTCTGCAATAAAGTAAGTTTTCTGTATATGAAGTGCTTTGTTGATTGTGAAACTCATATAAATACATGGGTTACTGTTATTGGCTAAAGAAAGGGCTGTTCTGTGGAGGTGAGCTATCAGGGACAACTAACCGGGAAAATCCATCATCCCAGCACATCATTAAATCTCGGAAACTTGCTCCCCTAGGTGGGTAACAGAAAGTTAGTGGAGGTGAGGGAGGGACGTCTTTCTGTTGGGGGCAATCTTAGATTTGTTTTATCAAAACAGATATTGCCCATCTTTAGAACCTTCTGCCCATTACTCTCATTATATATTTAGTGTGAGAGCATATACTGCTCAAGAGTTAGTTTTTCTCCCCCTCAATGTGGGCTTTTGGTGGCTTCATAAAAGTAATAAATAGCTCTTCTTGGACACACAAAATAGAGATTGGCAGGCAATTTAAAGTTAAGATTTCTCAGTAGAACCACCACTACCAACAAGATCACATACTGACTCTCCTGTACTCTGAGAAATGTTAAAATAAGGCCAAGATTTTTATGATCCACACTTTCTACTGCCCCAAAGGCTTTTCTGCCCTTCGTTTCTCCTGTGCCAGCTACAGCTGCATTTTCCCAGTCGTGTCCCCTTTGGGTACACAGACATACACGGACACTCCTAAAAGCAGTCATTTCAAGTGGCTCTAGGTTTTGCTGAGACAATTGTGTAAGTGAGAAAAATTATTTTCTTGGAAAATGGCTTTGGAAGACACAAAAGCATTTCATATCAGGTGACAGCTGGAAATCAGTGCACTTAGAACCTTTTACAAATAGCCTGTTCTGCAAATACTCCCTGTAATGATAATTATAGCACTTTAAATATAGGGTTTGCTCACATGTGATTCCATTTGAGCTTCACCACAACCTTGTCAGGACATTTGAAAGATTTCACGTTTTTGATGCAGGATCTGAAGCCCTAAATATTTGAATGACTTGACCAGTGTCACACAGCTGATATTTAACACAACCAGCACTCCAGTCCCACATCACCTCCTCCGCTTTGTAAGTTGTGTTTTCCAGGCCATGCAACCTGGAAGCAACACGCTCGTAACTACTCACACCACACGCTCACTTTGAAGCTCCCATTTATTGTAATTCCAAAACTACAACTCTACAATTTCTGCCAACCAGTCTTAGGGTCTTTTTTCCCCTAGGAATCTTGGTGGGGGGGGCGGGTAAAAGCTCACACATATTTGAGCCTTGGATTTGTTGGCTACATGGTGGCAGGTACCATTTTTATTATTTTATGATCCAGTTTGGAATCCATGATGTCATCGATCACTGCCCATATCATGAGCAGCTGAAACTTTCCAAAGGTACTGAGACTCCCCAAGCATTATGCTCTCTCACTTGTCTGGTCCAGCCCTAGGCTGTTCCCTAATGCAGCTCAGAGCTCCAGCAGAAAGGTCACCCCCTGAGTGGGGAAGTGACCTTTGCCCCACTCCCACCCCCAGCTTCCATTGTTACAAATGCTGTTAAACACTGCCCTCAAGAGAGTCTTTCAGGAAACTTTCTTTCACTTCATTTGTGTTGTATTCCCCTCTCCCTGAGAGGTTCATAGGTGCCAGAGAAACATCCAGGTAACAAGCCCCACACTGTTAACAATGCCCCACTGAGTTTAAAAACAGCTGTCCTGCCTTTGGATGAGTTATCTCCCTAAATACCCTTAGATGCCTCCAGCCAACAGACTGCGGGGCCTACCCTGCCCTTCCTTCCCACTGGCCAGACAAGTCCATAGTTTACATTATCTAGCTGTGATGTCTATATTCACAACTGCTAGAATGATTTTCCCCAAACACTCCATTTTCTCAGCTACTCTTTGTGAACATCTATCGGATCAAAACCAGATTTTTTCTGCCTGAATGTCAAGGTCTTTAACCAGCTGTTCATTTTAGCTTATTATTTTTCATCGCCTCCCTCCATAGGATGGCAGAGAGAATTTGTGTGTAATAGCATTTTCCACAAATATCAATGGGTTGAGTAAATTAATAAGGTATGGATGACAGATTAGAGACTGATTTTTCTTTCTCAGACATATTTCTAGATATTTTTTATTAGTGATTAAAATTTTCAAGCTACATAGCTCTTATTTATCATCAGCATCTTTTCCATCTTCTCTTCCTTATGAACCTGCATAATAATATTGTTGGCAAGGGATTGGTAGGGTCTTTTTTATTAATGAGGGAAACCACATTAATTAGCAGAGCATTGTGTTGGTTATTAATCAAACCAGACCTTCTGTTTAACCAAGTTAAACAGAAACCTGCTCAGGAGCTCATAATCTGGGGAAGGTTATAATAATTTAGAGCTATTCTGTAAAAGGGCATGCAGATACTCGCATAAATACATAGGGTCATAGCATGAAAAAAATCATCTAAACTTTGTGTAAGCATTACTGCAAGTGGTTTTATGTGGTCTAGAGTTTAAGAATGAGTCATGAGAATTGCATATTCAGAGAGGATATGGACAGGTTAAAAAAATCAGTGCTCACTTCCTTTTTGGAGAGACTTCAAGAAGGAAATGAGATTTCCAACACTCTTTTGCTATGAGGGGGAAGAAGTTGAGGTTTGGTGGGGGCCAATGATTCACGTAACTCTCTCCTCCAGATGTGAAACCAACTGAGAAATATATACAGGTGTCAGAAGGAGATTACAATAAAAATGTTATCACTGATAAATCTAGATTGGAGACCATGTCTTGGACCCGAAATCGCCTTCCTATTTTCCTCTTCCTTTTATCCTGAATAGATCTCACCCACTGGTCCCAGGCAGATCAGCTGGACATTTCCAGGCCTCCTCTGTAGAAGAGAGAAGGGCTGAGGAAGGATCACCAGACAGTTCTCAAAGGAGAGAAACAAGGAGAATGGGCTGTATATGCCTAGTGACCCTTTCCCCTACCTCACCAATTAGATGAATCAGGAATCAGCAAACTTGTACTATAATGGACCAGAAGGTGACTATTTTAGGTTTTGAGGCCTCCTCAGCTCAGCTGTTGTTGCAGAGAGGCAGCCATAGAAAACGTGTAGATAAATGAGGATGGCTGTTGTATTCATTTACTAGGACTGCCATGGCAAAGTACCCACAGAATGTGTGGCGTAAACAGCAGAAATGTATTCACAGTTCTGGAGGCTGGAAGTCTGAGATCAAGGTGTAGGGAGGGTGGATTCGTTCCAAAGGCTGTGAGGGAATCTGATGCATGCCTTGATTCTTGCTTCTGGTGGTTTGCTGACAATCTCTGGCATTCCTTAATTTATAGAAGCATCACCCTGATCTCCACCTTCATCTTCACCTGATGGTCTCCCTGTGTACATATCTCTGTCCAAATTTCCCCTTTTTATAAGGACACCAGTTATATTGGATTAGAGGGCCCACTCAACTCCAGTATAACCAACATTAACCAATTATATCTGCACGTAAGCAGATTAAGGCCACGTTTTGAAGTACTGGGGGTTAGGACTTCAACAGATACATTTGGAGGAGACACAATGTTGTATTTCATATACATGTTATGTGGCATGAAATATTCTTCTTCTGTTTTCTTCCCAACCATTTAAAATGTGTAAATATATGTGGGCTGTATAAAAACAGGCCCAGGGCTGTAGTTTACCAACCTCGAGTCACTCCTTCTCCAGAGGGGAGGATTAATTGGGGGGAGGATTAAGTGAGGGAGGAAAAGAGGGACAAAAGTGTTCCTCCAGTCCTAATCCCTCCAAAGGGGTGAGTGGGAGTTCCCTGCCCTCTGTGGAAATATGAGCAATGGGATAATAAATATCCCATGTTATATAGCCCAAAGGACTCTGGCTAGCTGGGAAGCAGATTATATTCCAGGAAGAATGGGAGGCATTAGCAAGGATGGTGGAATGTGAAAAACAGAACAACAACAAAAAAAAGGAGACAAGAAAGAAAAGGAAAACGCAGAAAGATTTTTAAAAATTAGAAAATCTGTAGAGAGATTTGCCAGTATAACATGCAGTCTTCATTTTAAATCATTTAAAAAACTCAGTAGGTCCTATAAGGAATTGATCAACATGGTCAAAGTAATTAAAGAGGAAGAGGAATTAAAGTAAATTCACAAGTAGGAACCATGGAGAGAAAGGTAATGCAAAAGTCTAGATTGAGTTTACAAGAACCTGACTGCAGCTATGGGTGTAGAGTGAAGAAAGTATAATAGAAAACATCTTTGTTCTAAAGACTCTAATTCTTATCTAAGACATTTTGAAAGCTCTTTGTTATATGTTCTTGTAGTACTTCTTACTCCCCATTTTGGAAGAAATGCAAGTAAGGCTTTGATTTTCATTGTAAAACTTTTGATGCATGTAGGTATTCTTTTAGTCAGCAATCTGCTTTAGGCACTTAATTTCTTATGATTTCTTATAATTTCTTATGATTGATTTCAGTATTTAGTTCCTAGTGGTTTGCTGTATAACCTTTATTATAAGCTTTTATGAACCAACTGATGATTGTTGGAGGAAGTGGTCTTAAGGGACATGCCACTGTCACCTCCCTTTCACTATAATACTTGATGAAATCTGCTCAAATATCAAGCCACATGACTAAGAACAGAGCATGTATACTTCATTTTTTTTTTATTTCCTTCTGGAATTGCCTTTATAGATTTGTAATTTAACAAGGGCCTCTGAGCTTTAATTAAGGGTCAGTTTTTTCTTTAATAGCGTTAGAACAGTCCTGCATCCTTTATGAAGCTTCTGTTAAAGACTTGATTATATTATATGGTGCAAGTGTATGAAGAGCTAGGTAATAAGTTATTTCTAGACTTTAACACTAGAAATGAGATAATTTCTCTCTGATGAACTATTTCCTTTAATTAAGGTAACCATGCTACAGAACTTTTCAATATTCACTTTGCTTTGACTTTTCAGAAGCTCGGAGACAGTCTTGCACTTGATTCTACTGGAGAAACTCAACCTAGGATTTTCAGTACAACTTTCTCCTTTTCCACTTTGTAATTTGGATCTTTTTGTTTTTAACTTGCTTTAGTGATTTTATTACATAGTGCCTTTTATTACAAACAGACACAAAACTTTTCTGAATGTAAGTAGGATAAATGATTGGCTCTCATCACTTTGTCCAGGGGGATTATTCTCTAATACAAAGTTTTGTGACCTTAGTCACCTTCTAATGCCATCTCAGGTTACAGTGATTTTTTTTTCTTCCACAGATTCCTTAATCAACAATTTCTCTCCTGAAATGCTAGATTTGTTAAAGAAACAAATACATACTAGAATCCAGAAATACATCAGTTTTTCTTAAAAAAATTATTGTTTTAGTTAGCAGTTCAATTATTTCTCTTTGAAAGAATAAAAAAAAATTTTTAATTATTTTATTTAGTTGTGTTCATTAGAATTCTTTTGCTTGAAGCTTAACTCAGAATCTTATAAGCACAAAAGGTATCTATTGTTCAAATAATTTGAAAAGCCAGACTTATCTGTCTAGCTTTAGGTATGGTTAGATCCAGGAGCTCAAAATACGACTCATTCCTCTCTCTGCTTTACCAGACTAGGTTTTGGCTTCATTATCAAGCAGATATTCCGTGCAAGGTAGAAAAAATGACTAGCAACAATTGTTTACTGGCAGCTGGCATTTCTAATGAAAAAATCAAAAAGTCTGTCTTTCAACAGTTCCAACAAAAGTCTCAAGGAGAGCTTTTATTGGCCTGGCTTAGGTCAGGTGACCATCCCTGGACTTAATCACTATAGTTGAAGAAACTGAGTATTTAATTGGCCAGACTCCCAGGATGTGCCCATTCCTAGAGCCAGGAGGTGCGATCGGCCCCATCCAAACCACTTGGACTCAGAATGAGGAAGAGATGGTTCCCAAAGAGATTCTGGGCTGAACAAGACACAGGTTAACTACATCGCCCCATTATGTTTCCATCCCTTGTCTCCCCATCATCCATATGCACCTTCTTTCCCATTTAAAAATTCTCAAGATCACCCTGGCTAATATAATGCAAATATACCTCTACAAGGAATACTGTCTCTTCCTCTACTCAAACAGAAGACAACTCTGAGGCTCATCCAGTTCCAAAATCTCTAAGTCATGGCATTTTTCTTGGTTGGGTCTAGACGTAGCTCCTCATGGCTTGGTATCCTTTAGCTAAATGATATATTTAACACTACCAGTTAGCAGTAGCAGAGAAAAAACACTATTGCTGCAATAAAACTTCCATTTGAAAAAGGGAGAGAAGGATAACCCCTAAATAGTGATCTCACGTTCATAGCAATCATCTCATGCAGGACAAAGAGAGCCAAGGACTCCCTGACCTGGCAGTGGATGGAGTTCTTTGTTCAAGAATCTGGCTTGTCTCTCTCTCCTTTCTGGGAGGAACTCCCTTTCCCATTATCCTGCATAGCTATATGGCAGATGGACATTGGGGAGGCTTTTTTTCTAACAGCTGTAATATTTTAGTTCCTTCCTTCTATTGGTGCAGGTTTGGGGGCTGGAATTAGCCTTGTGAGGTGGGCATTCTCAGGGCTGTTTGGTGAGCCTGGACTTTTCTCTGGCAGTGCCACTGCCTCTCCTGACAGACTTGTGGGTCTATTTATTTCCTGAATACTCCATAGATTGATTCTTGTAGACTCATGCCCATCAGTTGGGTTCCAGCCCTCATGGATTCTTCCTCTCAGGCAATCTGCCTTTATGCTCTGCCCCTCTCCCAAATCATCTGGACCTTAGACTGGGAAGCAATGGGCTGTCATCATGCGGATCCTACTCCTCGGTGGTAGGGTTCCTGGGGATGGCTTTTACAGAGGAGTGTAACTGCTCTCCATGTTAGTCAGGGAGTATATGGCAGGAAGTGTTTGGAAGTGGTTCTCCAGCTCCGTGGCTCGCCACAATCCCCATCTCTTTTCCATGTGCTTCCCACTCGTGCTAACTTTAGCATGAGGCAGAGATTTATACCTCTGCCATCCCAAAAGACACAGGGCTATCTGCTATTGGTCATTTTTGAGTGCCAGACACAGGCAGAAAGGATGACTCTTTGTAAGGACTAAATCCCTTTTGCTTTCTTCTTCCAGAACTGCCAGATTAGGCTGAAGGCCATCCTTTTCTTTTTTTTTTTTTTTTTTTTGGTGGTATGCGGGCCTTCCTCTGTTGTGGCCTCTCCCGTTGCGGAGCACAGGCTCCGGACGCGCAGGCTCAGCGGCCATGGCTCATGGGCCCAGCCGCTCCGCGGCATGTGGGATCCTCCCAGATCGGGGCGCGAACCCGGTTCCCCTGCATCGGCAGGCGGACGCGCAACCACTGCGCCACCAGGGAAGCCCCTTTTCTTGTATGATCTTACTGAAGGCTGAAAGAAGTAACCAGTGCCTTCTAAGATTCTTTGTTTTTTTCCGTTCCCCTAACACTCTACCCTTGATATTCATGTGATTTGAGTTCCGAGATACACTAGGTACCTTGTAACTGGCTGCTTTTCTATCAAATAACAGCTTTTGCCCTTTTTCTAGCCTGAGATGGGGGAATCCTCCACCTCACCTCAGCTCAGTCAGTATCATGTTTTAAGGTCTGTTCTTTGTAATCCTCTACTTCCAGATATCAAATTCTGTATTACTTAGGAGTCATTTTGGTGCAAGTAGTAGAAATCAGCACATAAAAGTTTAAATAGAAGGAATTTGTTGGCTTCCATACCAGAAAAGCCAGAGATGCAACGGTCTTCAAGCATGTTGATTATAGAGGTTCAATGTCATCAGGGCACATTTTTTCCCCTTGTCTCTAATACCTGTCTTGGCTACATTCTAGAAGTTTTTCTTTTTAACAAAGATGAAGTTGTAGGCTTGCATCTTTCTCAGAGCTAGCAACATAGCCAAAACTGTAAATATAGGAATTCCTTTCTTGGCTTGTCTGAGTCACCTGCCCATTCCTCAGGGGGATGTAACCCTCTGGCAGGTAAGCTCTGCAGTACATTTCGAACTTCTCTTGATCCAGGAGCAGGATCAGCCTCTTGGACTGAGAATAGCAGGGGACTGATTTTTTTCCAAGAGATGCTGAGTTAAAAAGCCTACGGCCCGATATCACCATAGGATGACTCTTATCAAAAAGGTAAGAGGTTACAAATATTGGGGAGGATGTGGAGTAAAAGGAACCCTTATACACTGTTGGTGGGAATGTAAAATGGTACAGCCATTATGGAAAACCATATGGCAATTCCTCAAAAAGTTAAAAATAGAACTACCATATGATTGAGTGATCTCACTTCTGGGTATATATCTAGAAGACTTGAAATCAGCAATCCTGAAGAGATATCTGTACACCCACGTTTACTTCAGCATTATTCACAATAGACAAGATATGGAAACAACCTAAGTGTCTGTTAATAGGTTAATTAGATGAATAGACAAAGAAGATGTGGTATATATATACAATGGAATATTATTCAGCCATGAGAAAGAAGGAAGTCTTGCCTTTTGTGACAATGTGGATAGACCTTGAGGGCATTATTATGCTAAGTGAGATAAGTCAGACAGAGAAAGGCAAATACTGTATGATATCATTTACATGTGGAATCTAAAAAAGCCGAACTAATAAGAACAGAGAGTAAGATGATGGGGTTGTGGGGTGGGGGAAACGGGGAGATGTTTTTTAAGGGTACAAACTTGCTATAAGTAGGTAGATAAGTCTTGGAGATCCAATGCACAGCATGGTGATTATAGTCAACAGTACTATATTATAAACTTAAAAGCTGCTAAGAGACTAGATCTCAATTGTTCTTACCACAAAAAAGAAATGGTAATTATGTGACATGATAGAAATATTAGCTAATGCTATGGTGGTAGTCAAATTGCAATATCTTAATGTAGCAAACCAACACATTGTACACCTTAAATTGATACAGTGTTACATGTATAGCTTAATAAAAAATAAAAAATAATTTTTAAAGCCTATGTCCCCTACATTGGTTAAGTCACCTTAAAGGAAAAAAGGCAAATACTAAACACAATTCAGTCTTAGTTGTATGTCATCATATAATCATTAAACACATATTGTTTCTATAGCACAGTGGTTTTCAAATATTTTGGTCTCAGGACCCTTTGACTCTTAAATATTGTCAAGGACTCCAAAGAGCTTTTCTTTATATAGCTATGATATTTACTATATTAGAAATTTTCCATATTCAAAATTAGAACAGAAATTTTAAATTATTTTTCATAAATTTATTTTAGAATAACAGTAATAAATCCATTGCATGTTAACATAATCAGAGGATTTTAGTGAAACATTACTGTATTTTCCAAAACAAAAATAAATTTAGTGAGAAGAGCATTATATTTATTTTAAACTGGCTGCTTTGTTACTTTTTTTCACATTTATATAAATCTCTTGAATGTCTGACTTAATAGAAGACAAACTAGATTTTTATATCTGCTTCTTCCTTGATTTATTGCTATATAGTTTTTGTAGAAGTATATGAAAAAAATCTAGCCTCATACAGTTACGTGGTTGGAAAAAGGAATATTTTAATAGCCTTTTTAGATAATTGTGAATGTTCTTCTTTTATACAACACCAAGAGTCACCAAGTGGTAGTTTCTTGATGTTGAATAAGAAACCATATCAATGAGCTTTTCATGTTCTGTTACATTAAAATTCATTAGTCAGATTTGCACTTTGAATGTATCTTTTACCCATGCATGATTTTCTAACATCATGCCTTGATTACTTGGAAAATGTGGGTTATGCAGATCTTCCAAATTTTGACACATTTCATTATATAATTAATAACATTTATATCATATAATATATAATATAAAATTACATTCATTTATATCACATAATTCTCAGTAAATTCTTTAAGTATTTAGAAGCTGTCAAGCTCATGGTGGTGGATACAAGCTTTCCAAAATTCTAATTCCCTCTTGAAATCTTGAATTTTATCATTGACACAAATATCGTCACTTTTCCCTTAAGTGACAGTCTCACTTTGCTAAGTTTTGAGAAGATGTCTGTCAAATACCCATGTCCTAAAAAGTATAGCCTGTCAGTTGTTTGTTCAACTAGGAATGGTCCTCCATGGAAAAAGCTCTGGTTCAGCTTGCAATTCAATCACACATGCTTTTCCTCAAGCCAGCCATCAGACTTTCATAGGCAATACAGTTGCTTTATGCTTACTTCCTATAATGTCACAGGGACTATTAAAAGATGTATACTCAGGGTTGAGATTTAATAAAATAAATAATTTTTACTGCTTCATCAAGGATGTTCTTAAGCGAAACTTGCATGGTGTTTTTCCCCGGCTAGTGCATGGCTTTGAAGTGTATGGAGACTATAGTTGCAGTCTGGGGCCACTTGTGCTAAGGTACCAACAGTTTTACTCAGCACTGTTTTGCACCATCAGTACAAGTATCAACGTAATGAAAAAAGGCAAATAACATCTTAGCATTAAAAAGAAAATAATTTTGACCTCATAAACCTCCTGAGCCATCTTAGAGACCACAGGGGATCTGAGGACCACACTTTGAGAACTGCAGCCAATCTTGTAAGAATTGAAATAAAGATGTTTTTTGAGATCAACTATAAAAGGACCCATGAACATGAGCTGCTATTTTGGCTTATCCTCTGATTTTTATCTGCCATTTTTGTCATTGTGACAATACATGTCAAACTAGACTTGAAATATTCTGTTCTGAATTTCCTTTGAGAGTTGGGAGGGAAAAGTGGATTTAACAGAAGAAGTCAGGAAATATTGATCCTTGGTAAACTTGTTTGCCAGACAAATTTAAAAACGGTCTTGCTTTGATTTAAAATGTTTTGTTTCTTAAGAATAATTTTAAGGGATATTAATGTGTTCACATTATTTTTATATATATGCAAAATCATAAACAATTTTTCTGGTTTATTATATTTTTGTCTTACTATATATGAAATTTCATCTTTATGAAATGACTATGACATTCTTTTGAAATGACTATAACTATGACATTTGACTATGACTATGACAAATGTTTTCACAAAAAACGTTTGTGAGTTAATTCGGTATGAATTTTTAGTTCCTTATTTAATTACAAATGGATTTTTTTTTTTTTTTTTTTTTTTTTTTTT
>NC_041226.1:10343139-10378051 GCF_002837175.3 Physeter macrocephalus | reverse complement strand
ATGGGTTTTTTTTTTTTTTTTTTTTTTTTTTTTTAGGAAGAAAGAAACCCAAGTTTGGATTCTATCTATATCATTTGCCAACTAATTAATGTTGAATTTTTAACCTCCCTTAGCCTCAGCTTACTCATTCATAGAAAATTGGGGGCATTTTGTATGAATGGTATGATGGTATAATAAATGTGAAACAACGCTTCACTTGCCACATAGAGGGCACTCAATATTCATTTCCTCTTTCCATCCATTTACTTTCCCAGTCCATACTTGCAAGAGCAACAAGCATTGATTGTAGATTCATGTTGTTTAAGAGGGGTGTGTTGATCTTCCTCCGTTCAGTCCTAACTGAACACCCCAGCTGTCATGAGCCATATTTGAGGAGCAAGCTTTCTTTGGCAGACCAAGATGCAGGCTGTAATTGAAGGACTTTGTCACAGAAGTAGGACCTCTCTAACAATATCTCAAATAGAACAACTCTTTCTACCATCCTCCTGATGTAATTTATTTACTAAGAGAATATATGGAAAATTTGGAAGAGAATTAAGATAGGTAGAGGAGGGAAGTGTGATGTAGTGGGGTTTTTGTTTTATTTTTTCAGGTTTTGGGTTTTTTTTATAACATCATAAATTTTTTTTCCAATAGTCAATACTGGTTTCCTGGGACTTCCCTGGTGGACCAGTGGTTAAGACTCCGCCCTTCCAATGCAGGGGGCATGGGTTCAATCCCTGGTCGGAGAAATAAGATCCCACATGCCGTGCAGTACAGCCAAAAAAAAAAAAAAAGGAAGTACCATTTTCCCTAAAAAGCAAGCATCCTATAATTATAACATTAATATTGAAACATTGTTTAATAACCCTTAAAACAAGTTCATTATCCTCATTCTACAAGTTTAACTGTTAGAAAATCAGTATCGTCATATCATGAAGTTAGAGACTAGAATTATTGTTAGAATTTTCCATCTCACTGCTTAACTTCGTGAGTGATGTTGCACTCATGATAGAACGCCTGCTGTAGTTGGTTCTACTTTATTAATATTTGGCAGCCCTTGATTCCATTTACTGCTAAATATGTAAACAAAATGTTGGAAGAAGTCATCATTTTCTGAGGCAGAAAGGATTTCATCAAGCACTCAATCAATTGTATCTGAAGAAATAAACCAGCCAAAGAGCACCCCGAATGGATATATTTAGCAGCAAGCAAAATTTTTCATTGATCATATCTAAGATGTTCTATTTAGGTGCTATTAAGGTTAATAATTTTAAAAGCACATAGCTAAATGTTATGAATTGGACACCAGAGAGCAAAGAAAAAATTTAATGCATATAACTATACAGAACTATGGAAAATTGTCCATCTCATTTCCCTTCTCATGTGGTTTTCAAATGCTTAGTTTTATTTTGATTCTTTTAAAAAATGCAGCACAATTAATTGTAAATATTAAATAATGTAAATTAGAATGGACTGATCATTTGTTCTGAAGAGATGGCTGGCCAAGGTTTCAGGAAGCCTGGACCCTTGTCCTTACTTTCACTCATCAAAAATGTGTAAACTCATTCAAATCACCCAACTTCTCTAGGCTCACTTCTTTCATCCATAAAAATAAGAGTATTGGACTAAATAATTTCTGAGGCTCATTCATGTGCCAGGATTTGAACTACAATGTACTCAGAATAGTTCAGTTGTGGTGGGAGAATTCGAAACTATTTCAAAGTTCTTCTCAATTAGTATTTGCAAAGCATTGCATATGAAAATAAGAAGGAGGCACAATGAATGTCTTCTTCACCATTTTATATTATAACTTTTGGATCACAGCTATATGTAGTCTTTACTTTTAATTCTTCTATTTTTCTCTGTAATTTTCAGCACTTTTTATTTAATATGACAATTACTTGTCTTTCATCTTGCAAGGATGTTATTTGAAATCATCATTTTATGAGTGTTATTGGAATTTCGTTATTAGAAAGCATTTAGAGTCATTCAATCTTATTGGTTATCTTTTATACCTAAAGCCAATCTAACCTTTTTCTCAGTATCATAGAAGTCCCATTACCTCATCTCTTAACTATCACAAAAATGCAAGTATTTTTAAATGTGGGATTCATTACACACAGCAATATTCTAAAATAAAGGGACTCTAAGATTCCCTAATGTAAAGTGATTAGAGAAATTTGAATTTTAATCTATTTAACTCCCACCCGTATCATTTCCATTATAACTTTTCATCAACATTGGGACAACACTTCACCAGCACAAACAAAGCAAAGGAGAATTCCAAATTCCTGCAATTGAAGCATATCAGTTGTCATGCTGTGCTTGTAAATATTTTATGTTGGCTCAAGACTCAGAGTAAATTTGTTATTTTTCTCTGTTTACAAATCAATAGGTACTTTTAAAACATCAGTTCGGATACATGGAAGTATCAGTGGCATTCTACTGTAGTTGGTTTTACTGAAATCGGTCTGTTGTTACTATACCTCCTTTTTATTGGACACTATTTTAATGACATTATATTATACTAGTAAAAAGTTGGTTGTTATTGATGCACATGGGGAAAGGACTTATTTCATATTATAGAGCCTTGTGTATATGTATTTATGAACTCCCCTGGTACTGAAGTAACATACTAGAACCACAAAAATAACCATATATCTTCCAAATCTTTTGAAGCATTATATACTCCAGGAGACCCTCACACAGTTAACTCCATCTTCACCAGACTCAATCCTCTTCATAGTGAGTGGGACTCATGGGCCTATGAAAAGACACAATAATACCTGGCATACTTGGTGGATGTGAATATGGTAATTAGCTCTAAATAGAGGGGGAAAGACTGTTGGTGGTCTTTATAGCTGATAATATGTAAAACAAATTCATCAGCTAAGCTGGCCACTAAATGAACTTGGAGAAGAGACAAAATAAATAAATAGATCGATGTGAAGATAAATAGGAGGGGTGAATTTGTAGTTTAGCTGTGATGTAACACAACATACTAGTATCCCCACCTGTTTTCTAAATATTTTTATGATCTTGGAAAACTTTTCCCACTTCTTTCTCAAGATGGAGATGGCCCAAGGTAATAGACATAGAGCCCAGGCGTAGACTGGAGTTGGGGGTGGGATGCTCATTGCCACAGTGGCAGCTGCACTGTTGGCCAATAGTGGAAATGAAATGTCAGGCTGAGAACAGTCTTGTAGGGAGTCCTCAAGATGACTGACATTATTCAGAAAACAAACCGCACATTTAGTACTCACGGAAAGGAAGCAGACTGTATGTTTTTGGTTACATCTGGGTGTCCAGCCCATAACATCAGCAACTATATCTGGGCATGAAGGAGTGCCCTAGATCAGTTTTTCCAGGACAGCAATTAAATTAATGATTTTGGAAGCTTAAAGGTCTCAGAATATGGTGCTACTCACTTGAGGTCATTCTAATTAAGCGCTTTTTTATTCTCAGAATCTGTAAAGAAGGCCAACGTCTGTTTTTCTTTTCATAAAAGAATAACCACAATGGAAGTCTGGAGTGAAAATAAGCCCAAACAGATTTCTCCTAGAAAACATCTATTTCTTATTTATTTGGGGTTTATTTGAGAAAAATGATGCTTGTAGGATAATAGCAACAAAACATAGTAGATTATCACATAACCAAAATTTATCCTGAAATGAGACTACATCTAGTTTTAAAAAATCAAAAGATATAATAGAGTTTGAAACTTGGCATTTGATATTGAGACAAAATGGCTCACATTTATTCTTTAGTTAAAAACAGCAATGAATTTGCAGAAACTATATTAGCAGCAGCAGAATTATGAAATTTAAAAACATTTTTCTGTATATATCACTGTCCTAGGTATTGTATAAAGAGAGTTAACAAACATGGGAGTCGTTATGTGTTTAACACTTAAAACCATATTATATGTGGGCATACAGATGATTTGGACAAAGGAATTAATATGACAAGTGTCTGACATGAATAAATATTTGAATAATAATAGTAATATTGTATGTGAAAAGAAGGGAAATTTCATAATCAGGTAGGATGATATATTAGGGAGAGATTTGCATATTAAGAATGAGACCCAAAGGAAATTTCTACCACGAGGATATTTTAGGAACTGACCAATTATTCTAAGTAATTTAATCATAATAATTATCATTATTATGGTAGTAACAATAATAATGAACCACTATTTTAGATGGCGGTGTATTTACTATGCTATTATAATTTCTTATTTTAAAACTTACTTCAAAGACATCCTCGTCTGAAATAAAAGATGAAACATATTAAATGTAGAAAGATACTTAGCTTGAGATGAAAAATTATTTAAATCATCCATTACAGGAGAAGGGTAGAAGACAGAGAATAATACAAAACAATTCAAAACCATGCATAATCTCCTGCTCCTTTCTACCAGCTTTATTCAAAGGTAATATATACACAACAAGCATTTCTATCCTGTTTAGAAGATGGGAAAACTGAGACATAAATATTTAAATATTTTACCCAAGACTAACAAGAAAGTAGTAAATCCACATGAAGAAAGTGTTCAAGTTTTTCAATCCTTTAACTTTAGCTCATGCTGCCCTTGTAAATGTTTATCATTTATCATTGAGGGTTTCTCAAATAGTACCATGTATAGAGAAACTCATATTATTTGAGTTAGCATTTTCATGACAATTCTCTAATATAAAACACAAATACTTCTTTCCAAAGTTTTAAGTGATATCAAAGAAAACCTGATGTGATAAGAGTCCTGAATATTTTTTTAATTGGCAGGTACAATGACAAGAGTGGATAAAATTGGGAAATAAATTGACTTCTGATTTTATTCTCACATGTTGTATATTCATTTGCTGAACAGTTTTTATGGTCTATATGAGCTGAGCTAGAAATACCTACATTGCTACACGTGAAAGCCAAGCTCACAGTGAGGTCCAGAGCTGAAGGAAGTTTAGGCAGGAAATAGAGAGTCACTGAGTCATGTCCTGGGAATGTATGGCTAGTGAGCTTTGATAACATTCAGCTAAACCACACTGTTGATTTTGGAAGATTTGTCGTGGGAACCCTAAGTAGAGTCCTTACCCTCTTGGGGTACATTCATTTTTATGTTTCCTACTGTATTTAAGTGGTTTGAGATAGTTATTTCTTTTTTTTGGTGTGGCAGGAGAGAAAACCTTGAAATGTAACCTCTATAGAGTGTGTCACATAAGCTATTTGGCAATTGTCCTAAGTGGCCAACTGGTCATCCTTATTTTGCTAACTATAGGGGAAAAAGCCAAGCTAGGGCTCCATTTCAATCAAAAAGCTATTCTGCTCAAACCTCCAGCGAGGTTTACTGGGATTACAAACCTATCATCCAATCCTGTTGGCCACTGTTCTACCTTCTGCTCTCTTTTTACTCATAGTAGACAATGACCCAATGCAATGTGTCAAAAATAAACTGAGAAAACTAGTGCAAAGGCCAGGGGAGACAGAGCAGGAGGGCCTTCAACTCTAACGGTTCGGTTTATTAGTCCTTTCTGTGCACTCTGACATTTGCCTCCATCAGGGCTGTTGCTGCTCAGTTCCCCATAACCTGGGCATCTGACACACCTTCCTACTTAGACCCTGTTCTTCCAAGTGCTAATTCGTTCATTCAATTCAACAAATAAGTATAGGAGGCATACTGACTGCCAGGTACTGTTCTAGAGGCTGGGATACAACAGTAAAAACAAGATCTCTGCCCTCCTACTTCTTACTCTACTGGAGTGAGAAAACAATAAACAAGGTTGAGTAAAATATGTAGTATGCTGAATGGTGAGAAGTGCACTGGGGAAGAAAAGAAAGAAAAAAAAAAACAAGAAAGAGGGTAGGGAGTTGGCAGGAGTGGAGAGTTTGCAGTTCTAGGTCGGCTAGTTGGTGAATGCCACACTGAGAAGGTGGCGTTTGAGTCAATATGGGAAGGAAACGTCTGCTGTGCATCCACCCTAAGGGCTGGAGTTCTGGAAAGAACTGTAGCTCTTTTTGCCCCAGTTGTAAACGAACCTTTGAGGTGAGCAGCTAACCCTAGTAGTGTGACATCATGACGAGTACAGTTTAGAGCAGGGTGGGGCTAAGTTCCTTGTACAGGTTAGACTCTTCTCTTAAACTTCCAAGGTACAACTTCAGCATTGAAATACGACTCACAGATCACTGATTACACATGCCATATAATTCATACTCTTTGGAATTTTTGCTAAATCCTTTCATTGGATTTTAAAAAGCAAAGCAAAACAAAACAAAAAATGCTTCTCCAGATTAGAACGTCTCCCCTTCTAATAAATTATTAGGATTTCGCCTAATAAATTATTTCGGACTCCTCAGGTTTTAGGTCATCAAATCACTGATGTTTCCAATGTCATATTAATGTCCTCTAAGCTGACTCAAACTTCTCTCATTCACTTATTCAAAAATACTTGTTGAATGCCTACTGTAGTGCCAAACACCAGGAATACAATGGAGAGATGTTTTTCCATTTTCCATTTGGCATTTTTCCAAAGTCTGTTTCTTTCACCCTTTGGCCTCAGCTTAGAAGTTTCATTTTAATCTTTTACTCAAAACAGCCTGCCCATCTGCCAGTGGCAAATTCTCCAGTATGTCTTAAGCATGTCACGTGGCTATGTGGCATAGTTAATACCTACTAGCATCTGTCAATGGTATGACTTCAGATTATTTCCCCAAAGCAAAATGAACATGTGGAATTCCTTAAAACAAAACAAAATACACAAACTTTTGAAATAAGGTTGCACACTGTTATCATTAAAGTCAATTATAATTAAAGTCGAACTTATAATTTATACTTTAGATAATATTATTTCCATGATTATTTTAAATGAAAGTTTAAAACAATGGGTTTTTTAAATTAAATTAAATTTTTTTATACAGCTCGTTCTTATTAGTTATCTATTTTATACACATCAGTGTATATATATGTCAATCCCAATCTCCCAATTCATCCCACCCCCCCCACCCCCGCTTTCCCCCCCTTGGTGTCCATACGTTTGTTCTCTACTTCTGTGTCTCTATTTCTGCCCTGCAAACTGGTTCATCTGTACCAGTTTTCTAGATTCCACATATATGTGTTAATATACAATATTTGTTTTTCTCTTTCTGACTTACTTCACTCTGTATGACGGTCTCTAGGTCCATCCACGTCTCTGCAAATGACCCAATTTCGTTCCTTTTTATGGCTAATATTGCATTGTATTTATGTACCACATCTTCTTTATCCATTCAACTGACGATGGGCATTTAGGTTGCTTCCATGACCTGGCTATTGTAAATAGTACTGCAATGAACATTGGGATGCATGTGTCTTTTTGAATTATGGTTTCCTGTGGGTATATGCCCACAGGATATTGCTGGATCATATGGTAATTCTATTTTTAGTTTTTTAAGGAACCTCCATACTGTTCTCCATAGTGGCCGTATCAATTCATTCCCACCAACAGTTTAGGAGGGTTCCCTTTTCTTCACACCCTCTCCAGCATTTGTTGTTTGTAGATTTTCTGATGATGCCCATTCTAACAGGTGTGAGGTGATACCTCATTGTAGTTTTGATTTGCATTTCTCTAATAATTAGTGATGTTGAGCAGCTTTTCATGTGCCTCTTGGCCATCTGTATGTCTTCTTTGGAGAAATGTCTATTTAGGTCTTCTGCCCATTTTTTGATTGGGTTGTTTGTTTTTTTAATATTGAGTTGCATGAGCTGTTTATATATTTTGGAGTTTAACATGTATTTAAAACAGATTCCTCCAGCTCCGTTTTTCTCCCTGAAGATTGCTTTGGCTATTAGGGGTCTTTTGTGTCTCCATACAAATTTTAAGATTTACTGTTCTAGTCCTTAAAAAAATGCTATTGGTAACTTGATAGGGATTGCATTGAACCTGTAGATTGCTTTGGGTAGAAGAGTCATTTTCACAATATTGATTCTTCCAATCCAAGAACGTGGTATATCTCTCCATCTGTTTGTGTCATCTTTGATTTCTTTCATCAGTGTCCCATAGTTTTCTGAGTACAGGTCTTTTACCTCCTTAAGTAGGTTTTTTCCTAGGTTATTTTATTCTTTTTGTTGCAATGGTGAATGGGATTGTTTCCTTAATTTCTTCTTCTGATCTTTTGTTGTTAGTGTATAGGAATGCAGGAGATTTCTGTGCATTAATTTTGTATCCTGCAACTTTACCAAATTCATTGATTAGCTCTAGTAGTTTTCTGGTAGCATCTTTAGAATTCTTTATGTATAGTATCATGTCATCTGCAAACACTGACAGCTTTACTTCGTCTTTTCCGATTTGTATTCCTTTTATTTCCTTTTCTTCTCTGATTGCCGAGGCTAGGACTTCCAAAACTATGTTGAATAATAGTGGTGAGAGTGGACATCCTTGTCTTGTTCCTGATCTTAGAGGAAATGCTTTCAGTTTTTCACCGTTGAGAATGATGTTTGCTGTGGGTTTGTTATATATGGCCTTTATTATGTTGAGGTAGGGTCCCTCTATGCCCACTTTCTAGAGTTTTTATCATAAATTGACGTTGAATTTTGTCAAAGGCTTTCTCTGCATCTATTGAGATGATAATATGGTTTTTATTCTTCAGTTTGTTAATATGGTGTATCACATTGATTGATTTGCGTATACTGAAGAATCCCTGCATCCCTGGGATAAATCCCACTTGATCAATGGTGTATGATCCTTTTAATGTGTTGTTGGCTTCTGTTTGCTAGTATTTTGAGGATTTTTGCATCTGTATTCATCAGTGATATTGGTCTGTAATTTTCTTTTTCTGTAGTGTCTTTGTCTGGTTTTGGTATCAGAGTGATGGTGGCCTCATAGAATGAGTTTGGGAGTGTTGGTTCCTCTGCAATTTTTTGGAAGAGTTTGAGAAGGATGGGTGTTAGCTCTTCTGTAAATGTTTGGTAGACTTCACCTCTGAAGCCATCTGGACCTGGACTTTTGTTTGTTGGAATATTTTAAATCATAGTTTCACTTTCATTACTTGTGATTGGTCTGTTCATATTTTCTATTTCTTCCTTAGAACTGCTTTTGCTGCATACCATAGGTTTTGGATTATCATGTTTTCATTACCATTTGTCTCTAGGTATTTTTTTATTTCCTCTTTGATTTCTTCAGTGATCTGTTGGTTATTTAGTAACATATTGTTTAGCCTCCATGTGTTTATGTAACTGATTTCTAATTTCTTAGCATTGTGGTTGGAAAAGATGCTTGATATGATTTCAATATTCTTAAATTTATCAAGGCTTGATTTGTGACCCAAGATGTGATCTGTTCTGGAGGATGTTCTCTGTGCACTTGAGAAGAAAGTGTAATCTGCTGTTTTTGAATGGAATGTCCTATAAATATCAATTAAATCTACCTGGTCTATTGTGTCATTTAAAGCTTGTGTTTCCTTATTAATTTTCTGTCTGGGTGATCTGTCCATTGGTGTAAGTGAGGTGTTAAAGTCCCCCACTATTACTGTGTTACTGTCGATTTCCTCTTTTATAGCTGTTAGCATTTGCCTTATGTATTGAGGTGCTCCTATGTTGGGTGCATATATATTTATAACTGTTATATCTTCTTCTTGGATCGATCCCTTGATCATTATGTAGTGTCCTTCCTTGTCTCTTGTAACAGTCTTTATTTTAAAGTCTATTTTATCTGATATGAGTATTGCTACTCCACCTTTCTTTTTTTTTTCCTTAAATAAATTTATTTTATTTATTTATTTTTGGCTGTGTTGGGTCTTCACTGCTGCGTGGGGACTACTCTTCATAGCAGTGTGTGGGCTTCTCATTGCAGTGGCTTCTCGTTGCAGAGCATGGGCTCTAGGCGCACAGGCTTCGATAGTTGCGGCATGTGGGCTCAGTAGTTGTGGCTCACGGGCTCTAGAGCACAGGCTCAGTAGTTGTGGTGCACGGCCTTAGTTGCTCCGCAGCATGTGGGATCTTCCTGGACCAGGTATCGAACCCGTATCCCCCACATTGGCAGGCAGATTCTCAACCACTGAGCCACCAAGGAAGCCCCCTCCAGCTTTCTTTTGATTTCCATTTGCATGGAATATCTTTTTCCATCCTCTCACTTTCAGTCTGTATGTGTCCCTAGGTCTGAAGTGGGTCTCTTGTAGACAGCATATATATGGGTCTTGTTTTTGTATCCATTCAGCCAGTCTGGGTCTTTTGGTTGGTCTTTTGGAACGGAGCATTTAATCCATTCATATTTAAGGTAATTATCAATATGTATGCTCCTATTACCATTTTCTTAAATGTTTTGGGTTTGTTTTTGTAGGTCCTTTTCTTCTCTTGTGTTTCCCACTTAGAGAAGTTCCTTTAGCGTTTGTTGTAGAGCTGGTTTGGTGCTGCTGAATTCTCTTAGCTTTTGCTTGTCTGTAAAGCTTTTGATTTCTCTGTCGAATCTGAATGAGATCCTTGCCAGGTAGAGTAATCTTGGTTGTAGGTTCTTCCCTTTCATCACTTTAAATATATTGTGTCACTCCCTTCTGGCTTGTAGAGTTTTGCTGAGAAATCAGCTGTTACCCTTATGGGAGTTCCCTTGTATGTTATTTGTCATTTTTCCCTTATTGCTTTTAATAATTTTTCTTTGTCTTTAATTTTTGTCAATTTGTGAGAAATCAGCTGTTAACCTTATGGGAGTCCCCTTGTATGTTATTTGTCATTTTTCCCTTATTGCTTTTAATAATTTTTCTTTGTCTTTAATTTTTGTCAGTTTGATTATTATGTGTCTTGGTATGTTTCTCCTTGTGTTTTTCCTGCCTGGGACTCTCTGTGCTTCCTGTTCTTGGGTGGCTATTTCCTTTCCCATGTTAGGGAAGTTTTCGACTATAATCTCTTCAGATATTTTCTCGGGCCCTTTCTCTCTCTCTTCTCCTTCTGGAACCCCTATAATGCGAATGTTGGTGTGTTTAATATTGTCCCAGAGGTCTCTTAGGCTGTCCTCATTTCTTTTCATTCTTTTTTCTTTATTCTGTTCCGCAGCAGTGAATTCCACCATTCTGCCTCCAGGTCACTTGTCCATTCTTCTGCCTCAGTTATTCTGCTATTGATTCCTTCCAGTGTATTTTTCATTTCAGTTATTGTATTGTTCATCTCTGTTTGTTTGTTCTTTAATTGTTCTAGGAGTTTGTTCTTTAATTCTTCTAGGTCTTTGTTAAACATTTTTTGCATCTTCTTGATCTTTGCCTGCATTCTTTTTCTGAGGTCCTGGATCATCTTTACTATCAGTCTATCTTTCTGTGAATGTGGTTTTTGTTCCACAGGCTGCAGGATTGTAGTTCTTCTTGCTTCTGCTGTTCTCCCTCTGGTGGATGAGGCTATCTAAGAGGCTTGTGCAAGCTTCCTGGTGGGAGAGACTGGCAGTGGGTAAAGCTGGGTGTTGCTCTGATGGACAGAGCTCAGTAAAACTTTAATCTGCTTATCTGCTGATGATGGGGCTGAGTTCCCTCCCTGTTGGTTGTTTGGCCTGAGGCGACTCAGCACTGGAGGTTACAGGCTCTTTGGTGGGGCTAATGAAGGGCTCATGCCAAGGAGTACTTCCCAGAACTTCTGCTGCCAGTGTCCTTGTCCTCACAGTGAGCCACAGCCACCCCACGCCTTGGCCCTCCAACAGGAGGAGACCCCCCAACACTAGCAGGTAGGTCTGGTTCAGTCTCCTATGGGGTCGCTGCTGTTTCCCCCGGGTCCTGATGCGCACAGTACTTTGTGTGTGCCCTCCAAGAGTGGGGTCTCTGTTTCCCCCAGTCCTGTCAAAACCCTACAATCAAATCCCGCTAACCTTCAAAGTCTGATTCTCTGGGAATTCCTCCTCCCATTGACAGAACCCCCCAGGTTGGGAAGCCTGACGTGGGGCTCAAAACCTTCATTCCAGTGGGTGGACTTCTGTGATATAACTGTTCTCCAGTTTGTGAGTCACCCACCCAACGGTTATGGGATTTGATTTTATTGTGATTGCACCCCTCCTACCGTCTCATTGTGGCTTCTCCTTTGTCTTTGGATGTGGGGTATCGTTTTTGGTGAGTTCCAGTGTCTTCATGTCAATGATTGTTCAGCAGTTAGTTGTGATTCTGGCGCTCTCGCAAGAGGGAGTAAGCACATATCCTTCTACTCTGCCATCTTGAACCGGTCTCTTAAACAATATGCTAATGAACAATATTGTTATTTCGTGGCACATCCATTTTTTGCTTAACACAAAGTTTCTCCTTAAGCTCAAAATTATCAATCCATTTGATTTTTTTCTTTTCAGCAATGTTCCAATTTCAATAATGACCTCAAAAATTATTTTCATCCCTCAGAAAGGAAGGAATATGATAGGTCATATTTTTGGTCTGATAATTCTTCTAGAATCCTCATGCAAATAATGAAAACTAGCAAAGTGGGCAGAGATGAGAAAAGAAAAGTAAGTTGAAGTGATTAGCCCCATGACCCTTGGCTGTTTCTTGAGTTTTTTAAATGCAAAGCCACCGTTGTTCAGATTAATGGAATTAACACATTCAATTTTGGCCCCAGGAGATGATGAATAAGTAAATTACTTGGTACTTTCAACTAAAATCTAATTTAAATACTTTATAAAAAGTAGTGTAGGGACTTCCCTGGTCTCGCAGTGGTTAAGAATCCACCTGCCAATGCAGGGGACACGGGTTTGATCCCTGGTCCGGGAAGATCTCACATGCCGTGGAGCAACTAAGCCCACGCACCACAACTACTGAAGCCTGCGTTCTAGAGCCTGCGAGCCACAACTACTGAAGCCCGTGCGCCTAGAGCCCGTGCTCCACAACGAGAGAATCCACCACAGTGAGAACCCCGTGCACCACAACCAAGAGTAGCCCCCACTTGCCACAACTAGAGAAAGCCTGCACGCAGCAACGAAGATCCAATGCAGCCAAAAATAGATAAATAAAATTAATTAATTTTTAAAAAAACACTTTAAAAAAACTAAAACTAAAAAAAGTGTAAAGAGAAGTTTTAATGGGTAAATTGTTTTCAGATATCTACATTTACCCTGTTTTTTCTAAATTGGAGTTGAAACACATAAAGTAACATTTAATTTCTCTAAATCATTTATTAGAAATTGGTCAGAGGAAGAAAATAAGCAATAATATGATGTCTTCTTAGCTTTTATTACAAATAAGTGTACAAATGTCTGGATACTAAACCACTAGATTAATTTTTAATTTGGTTTACCAAGAGATAAATTTCAATAACACCCTGAAAAGACTTAATTATAGTTAGTTGCCTTATGGAAGTTTAAAAGGAAAACAGCAAACTATAAGGATTAATTGACCACCTATGGATTATGTAACTTGATGTTCGTTTTTCTAAATTGAAAATTGATTTTTTATTAGCAATTCTAATAATTGAACAGAGGATGAAAACTAACCATAAAATTTGATGGCCTGAACTAGTTTATTAATAGTGGAGAAAGAGATGTGAATATATTTAAAGATATTTAGAAGCTAGAATCAATTAGATAAGGTGAGAGGTTAGAAGGAGATGGAAGAATCAAGGATGACACCCAGCACAGGAGGCACACCAAGTCCAGTCAGAAAGGGTGCGTTCAACTGGAGATGTATTAAATTTGAAGGAGTTGAGGGTTAACCCAGTGAGATGGTTATTGGGCAATTAAATATGAGTCTGAAATTCAAGTGGAGAACATTTTAAAGAAACATGACCTAAATGTTTTAAATACATGTAATACAAAGTCCTATATGATCATAGCATAAAGAATGATTAATTCTGTGAGCCAGTATCAAAGAAGACTACAGAACAAAGATGCTATTTGAACTTAAAAGATAGGTAGGATTTCAGTAGATGGAAAGAAGGGAAGGATATTCCAAGTTGAGGCAATGTCATGAGCAAAGATTCAAAAGCTTGAAAGTGATTGATGTTATCAGGAAATAGCTAGTCGTAGAAAAAGCAAAGAATTCATGAAGAAAGATAATGGGGATTTAAGTCAGTAAGAAAGATGACTGCCAAGTACTGGTAATCTTTTAATCTTATTCTAAAGAATGTTCATTCTGTTCTCTAGGGGCAATTGTGATCCTTTGAAGATTTTTGAAGGAGAAAGTACCAGATACTGGAAATGAGATATTGCAGACAAGGAAGTAGTTGGGTTTGGTGGCTGAATTTATGTGGGATTGGGACATAAGTACAAATTAAATATAATATTGATATGTCTATTTTGGAAGGCTAGGGTTAATGGAGGTGCCATTAATTAAAAATAGAGAGCAAAGGGGGAGCATCCCAAATGGAGAGTTGCTCCAAGGAGGCAATAGACATCTAAGATGCCACTCTGGAATTGTAGTGATGGAGATGGAGATTGGGTAGTTTGGGTCTTTACAACAGAGATTACTGTAGTTATAGGAGGGAGTAATGAGAAAGAGGAGGACTAAGGATAGAACTTTAGGACATGTCTACATTTAAGGGTAGGGCAAGGGAAGAAGAACTAGAGGAAGAAGAGGAGTGACCAGAGACACAGTAGAAGAACCAGGAGAGGTCAGTAGCATAGAAGCCAAGGAAGAAGGTATGACTAAAGGGGAAATAGAGGTAGACATTTTAAAGCAGTCACCGGTAACTAGAACTGAGATGAGATCTTTGGATTTGGCAAATAGGAGGACACATCTGAGAGAGAGGTCACGGAGAGAATATTTTCAGTCGAGTGATGGAGCCAGAAGCCAGATTACAAAAGGTGAATGACTGTCAGCTGCTTTAACTGCAACAAGTATAACCTTTGAGAAGTCTGTAAAGTTGAGGAAAGTGGCTGTGGCAAGGCAGGGCAAGACATTAATTGAAAGGAAGATCTGTATATTTAAGAGGTAAGGGTCTCACAACAGACCAAGGTTAACACTTCTGAGCAAGGAAGTGTTATGAAGGTGCCCAAACTAAGAGCATTCTAGTGATGTGAGTACACCAGCACCTCATGAAACCTCTCACAGGATGCTCACTCTCCTATACCCTATAGTCTTGGGGATCTCTCTCCACCTTTTAGAGCATTTACCCTATGTCCATGTTTTGAAACTTGACTCCTTTCTTTCCTTTTTATGGACTATTTGCAATATGTTAATCTCTCCTTTTGTTTATAAGATGTGTAGCCAAAGTAACTTCATAGATATTTAACATAGATAGATATTTAACATAGATATTTAACATTTGAATTATTTTTAACATATAATAAGAGCAGCCCAGGGACATGGAAAAAGCATACATATATATATATATATATATAATGATAACAAAGTCAACAACAACCACTATTACTATAGCAACAGCAACATTAGCTACTGCTAAGATTTCCTTTACTTTGTGCTAGGAGAGTGCTAAGAGCTTTCAATGGATTATCTCATTGAATTCCCGCACAGTTCTATGAAGCAGGGACTATTAACATCTGCATTTTACAGATGAAGAAACCATGTTTAGGGAGACTAAGTTGCCCAAGGTCACAGAGCTTACGAATGGTGAAATGATATGACAGAGACTGATACTATACTTTTTAAAGGTCATTATTTTAATAATAAATGGTTACTCCAGGCTAGTGGTAAGTTTAGAAAATACCTTTGTTTGAATAACTGGTTCCCTCACAGAAAAAGTAAGGTTTCCATTCATGCAGTATAGCAGACAGAAGTACCTACATGGAGGGAATATTTCCAAGGTCAAAGATTAAGGAAAGATTCAAAGAGTGTTATTATGTCGGAAAGAAAGAATTCACAGCTTCCAATTAAGCAGCTGCTGGTCTTCTGGGTCCCACCTTAGCCCTTTACATTCGTTGCCTGGCAACTGTAGTTATACCACAAAGCCCTTTCACCTTCTGTTAGTGGTCCTTGAGGTCACTTTAGGAGTCTCTGGGTCCAAATCCCAAGAAGGCATTCTAATCTTCTGTCCCTAGCGCTGCTCTAGGTCAGGATTGATCTTAAAATGTGGGTGAAATCATTGAAAATACTTTGATTGTGATTTATAAGGTTGCAGTCAAGGGTCCACGGTGAATGGTTTTCATCTTCAGCAGTGTAAACTGCATACTTTTTATGTTTCTACATTTTAATAGTTCCAATTTACCAAAATAACCTGATAATTAATTCATTTTATTTTACTGTAACGTTTGTTTCCTTCTCACATCTTTGCAAGGAACTTCTTTGTCCTTGCAGTAATTTGAATTGAAAGGTTGTATGATAATTCAACCATTAGTAATAATGATAGTACCTTATATTTGTATAGACATTCTTACAATTCAAAGTGATTGCATATCTATTACCTCATTTGATCTCAGTTGAAGTGAATAATGCGGATTCTATGCCCTTAGAGGACCAATTTCTGAGCTATTTTTCAGGAAATTAGTGAGACTCAGCCATTTCTATAATGCTATCATACAGCACAAGAAATTTTCCAGGACTTTATAATCTATGTTGTTTTCCTTTCAAAGCATTAATTTATTATTGTTTTTCTAATGAATTTATGCCAACAAAGCATTATTTTTATGTTTCGGGACTAAATATTATGGGTATGTTATACATAATGACATAATTTTCTAACTTCCTGGAGCATTTTTTTGAAAGTCAGAAATATTCTTAACACAAATATGTTTTATCCTTTAAACTGGTCTCACTTGAAAACATTCTGTAACATCATGGACCGTTTCACTTTGGTAATTAAAAATGCCTTTAAGTTTCAGAAGAACTAAACAGTAATAAAATTATTAGTCATTTGCTTATTTTTGACATTCATTTAATTTAAGGCAATCTGAATGCATTTTCACTAACTGTATTTGCAATTTACCAAGTAGGAGTTTGGGGGAAAATATTCGTAGTTTTAATCTACAAATGTCTCATAATAATTCATTTTAAATAATAGAGATCAGTTCTTCAGGATGTGAATCGTCCATTTTCCACTCATATATTGAAGCAGTTTACTTCTTCTACTTGTCTTAAAGGTTATAAATGGTAAAAAGATTAAAACCAGGGTTGGAGGATAGTGTCTCCTTAAACTGATTTTTTGAGGTTTAAATGAGTTAAGACTTTGAAATTAAGCATAAATTTAGATCTTTAAGTATTATCTTATGAGGCTACATTAGCTTTATTTCTTGATTTTTTCTTCTCCAACTCCGACCCCCCCATACTTGGAAATGACTACATCCTAATTGTATGTGAAATATTGAACTTGTCATGTTGGAATTTTTTTTAATAATAATTTTTACACATCATGTAACTCTAAAACACTAAGAATGACTTTTATTTAGGTAAATGTCTCATTTCATTTTACTAAGGAAAGCCATGTACTTTCTATATCCATATACTTTATATATAGACATAATTTATAGTAATTTTTAAACATCCTAAGATATGGTCAAATTGATTATCAATTATTTTTAAGCCCTAATTTTCTTCCTCTCTCTCTCTATTTTTTTTTCTCCTGATTGCTCACTTATTTATTTGGCCCTGGCACTTAATATATATGTCATGTTTTAATTTTAATTGGCTTCTGAGTCTACCTAGTCTGGACCAGACAGTCTTAGGAGACCCACAGTTGTTCTAGATTTTCATCCACAGTTAAAATTCATTCCAAAATTGTATTATTACTAAAAATCCTCTAGGTTGTTCTGGTTGATTCTGGATCATCAGTGAGCCCTCCAACTAACTCCCAAGGACTTCACAACCTTGACTTACTTCACAGTCCTGTGACTTTCCTGCCAGGGAGGAGCCCTTGGGACAATTCTATAAGAAAATGCATCTGGAAGGTTTTATATAATCCAAATCCAGACCCTGATTAGATTGATGGTCAAGGATGTCTCCAAATCAATGTACACCCTTTGGTCAGCTTTAAGGTTAGCATTTTCTTCCCTCCTGTATGATTTTCTACTTTCTTACCATTTGCTTAACCCAAAAAAAAGAAAGAAAAAGAAATTTTAAAAATACAGACTAGTGCGTGCATTTGTATCTGAAACCTTTCTTTATTAGAGTATGGCAAGACTTCAAACTTCAGAATGGATTCTACTTGAATTTTATATATTTGTCTGGTGTACAAAACAATGAGACATTTAAAAATATGAAAGCTTTCTTAACGAAATCTCCAAAAACTTTCCTCACTCATCATATGAAAAGATGAATTGAAATAAAATTTTACTTTTATCTTTGACAATTATTTGTCAACATTTTTAATGTTCATTTTTAAATTTTAATCAATTGTATATTAACAATAATTGTAAAATCCTAGAAGAAATTTTAAACACAGTCATATCACTACAAGAAAATTTTAAAAATTAGAAATCTATATTTGTACACTTAGTTTTACTGCAAAAATATGAATGTGTTAACTATTTGGTTAGGTCTTGGTACAGTTCATATAGGAAAGCCAGGATTAATGCTTGTTTTTTTTTCTTTTTCTTTACCACTTTTCAAAACAAGGAATTTGTCTACCAGCATCCTCCAGTGGTTGAACCATTAGTTGTCATTGTTTTTAGTCATTAACAACTCATGGATTTAAACATATTTGATATGCTTTAATCCATTGCTGTTAATATTTTTTTCTCTCAGTTTTTTCCACCTTTGGTCAGAGGGAGCCTCTTGATGTTGGCTCCTGGTTCTTTTGATATGACCGTAGTAATTTTTGATAGTTTCCTTTCTTTCAGCTATGACAAGATCCTTTAGGCTCATCATAAACATTTTCTGCATGAGACCTGAAATCAGCCATTACTCTAAGGAACTCTTTTCATTTACTCAGAATGGAATTTGGAAATCACAGTTAGGGTTCTCATTGCTACTAGGCTAGTCATTGTTTCTAAGCCTTTTCAGTGGATAGATAAAATAAATATATATGTGTGTATAATGTATCCTTTTTTTTTTTTTAGGCTCATCATAAACATTTTCTGCATGAGACCTGAAATCAGCCATTACTCTAAGGAACTCTTTTCATTTACTCAGAATGGAATTTGGAAATCACAGTTAGGGTTCTCATTGCTACTAGGCTAGTCATTGTTGTGGTGAGCTGGGGCTACTCTTCGTTGCAGTGCATGTGCTTCTCATTGCAGTGGCTTCCCTTGTTGCGGAGCACGGGCTCTAGGCACGCAGGCTTCAGTAGTTGTGACATGCGGGCTCAGTAGTTGTGGCTCTCAGGCTCTAGAGTGCAGGCTCAGTAGTTGTGGCTCATGGGTTTAGTTGCTCCGCAACATGTGGGATCTTTCCGGACCAGGGATCAAACCCGTGTCCCCTGCATTGGCAGGCGGATTCTTAACCACTGCGCCACCAGGAAAGTCCCTATAAATGTATTCTTAAGACAAAATAATGAGTTCATACTCGTGATTTCAATTCAAATTCAGTACTATAGCATTTGTACCTCTCTGCTATGATTTTCAAATCTGTGTTTTCCTTTCCCACAGCAAGAACCCAGGTTCTCAAAAACACTGGGAATGATAGAATATCATACAACTAGTCATATGTTTTATTCCCAAATACATGCACATGAGTTTCAGAATGGGATACTACCACTACCAATATAAGTACTAGAAACAGTTAATGTTCATTATAATAAGTCACTGCAACTAGTTCCTCTCTGTATATTCCCAATTAGATACAATTAATTTTAGCTTCATTTATTTTATTTTATTTTTTATTTTTATGGATTTCTTTTTTTTAAGTTTAGTATTGTTCTATAATTCTACAAGATATTAATGGTTTTAAAACTCAAATATGTACTACAAGAGAGTCCTTGCTCCTATCTCTGTTCCTTCTACCCTATTTCCTTTCTCCTTTGATAGATAACCATTTAAAACAAATTGTAGACTATCCTTCCATTGTTAGTTTAAAATTATATATATATGTGCATGTGTGTGTATTTGCATACATATGTTTGATATACACACACACACACACATAATACACATATAATATGTGTATTGGCATTTCTTAAGCTACAACAATACTAAACACTTCTTTTTCTCTTCTTGCTTTTTTCATTTAACTGTATATCTTGGAATTTACTCCATAGTGGTCCATACAGATATTATTTCCTTTATTTTTTAACACCATAGCACTCTATTGCATAAATGTATTATAACTTATTCAATCAGTCCCTTACAGACGTACATTTGAGTGTTTTCAGTCTTTAGTTTTTACAAATAATGCTGCAATGCAATGTGTATCTGTCTTTTTTTTTTCTTTTCTTTTTTTTCGTGCTGAAACCTGGGAAATGCATCCATTTTTTGCTTTCTCCCCTGAGTATCTTTGAGATAAGTGGAATAAATGCCATTTCTAGATCCAAGGATAAATACATGGGTACAATATATTGCCAACTTCCCCTTCATAAGCATTATACCATGTTTGCATTCCCACCAGCAGTGTATCCTCTTGCCAATAGAATGCAGTTAAAGTTTTGAAGTTGTACTAATCTAATAGGTAAAAAATGGTATCTCATTGTAGTCTTTATGTGCATTTATCTTATTGTGAACAAGGCTGATAATCCTTTCATATGATTAAAAGCCACTTTTCTGTGAATCGTGTTCATTTTTGTAGTTTACTTTTCTACAGAGTTATTGGGGCTTTTCCCTTTACTTTTAGAACTTCTTTATATATTCAGATATTAACCCTTTGAATGTGATATACCACAAATATTATTTTCCCAGTTTGTCATTTGACCTTTTATTTTACTTCATTTTTTAAAAGTGATTGTGGAAATCAAATTGTTATGGAATTTAGATTCCACTGGACGCATTGAAAAGAGTGATGTCACAGTTTCATTATAAAATAAAATATTTACAATATACCAGGACTTATATCCTTCACTGTTGTTTAAATATATATTGAAAATTTTTAGATATTAACTTTAAAAAGTATAATGTTTTCAAAGTTCTTTTAGGTGATTCCTGATGAGGTACCTGAGGAACAACGTTTGAAAGTTTTAGGTCCTCATCAATAATTTCAGTAGTTTGACACCACGAAACAAAACAGCCTGTGCAGGTATCAGGAAAGACGATGTGACTTTGTAGTCTGGAAGGGTGAAGTCCAAACTCTGCCAGTTACTGCAGGCAAGTTACAAACCTATTTGAGCCGCAGTTTCACCATAAATAATATATGGAGACAATAATGTACCTTCCACATGGGGTCATTATGAAGATTAAGGGATAATGTCAATGTGTTTACAATATAATAGACCATAAATATTTTCATACTGCTTAGGTAGTTAACAAAATGAAGGCGTGGTTTGCCTTACCAGACTATCAGTTATCTAGGATCAAATTATTTCCCTCTGATTTTTCTTCTTCCTTTTCACAGCCTGCATAAAAATCTAAAGAAGCTATTACATGCTAGCATGATGATTGTGGAATGCCATTCATTCATTTAATAGTATGCCTCTATTTATATTATATATATCAGGAACTATGCTAAGTGTAAAGATTCAAAGATAAGATATGATTCCCACCCTCTCTAGGAACTAATCATGAACTAAGAGAGGCTATAACAGGTAAACGTAGTCAGTGCTGTGCTATTTTTGCGACAACAGAGGTATACAAGCATTGGTGCTGCAGCACAGAGCTCTTAATTCAAGCTGAGATAGTCAGCGTTTTCCAATCAGATAATAACAAGGTAAACTCTAAAGAAGGAAAAGAAGTTAGCATAACGGACGAAGATAGTCTAGGAACAGGAAACAGAGTGGGCAAACATTCAAGGGTGAAAGAGCCAGGAAGCTGCCATTCCTTCAGTAAGGATAGAGCAGTGTGCGCACTTGAGAATGACAGGAGGCGGGCCTAGAGATGAAGCTAGGAACCAGGACATGGAGGGAGGGGCAGGTGCTGCCAAGGAACTTGAATTTATGCTGAGAGCTGTCAGCAGCAAAGTGTCGTCATCAGATCTGTGTTCTCCAGAGATCACTTTGGCTGCCTCCTGAAGAGTTCATTGGAAAGAAAACCACATAAAGCTTTTATAGTCATTTATTCATTCACTCTTCATTCAGTTGTTCAACAATTATTTATTGAGGTCCTACATGTTCCATTGTGTGAATATACCATGATTAATTTCTCTATTATACTGTAGATGGATCTCTGTAGTTTCTAATTTGGGGCTATTACAAAGAGAACTTTGGTGCACACATGTATGCATCTCTGGGTCCTTCTAGGAGTGCAGTTATTATGTCATAGTGAATACACATTAACTTTTGGTAGATGTGCCAAAAAACTTCTGCTGGTGGTTGTACTACTTTGCACTCATACCTCCCCAAAATATGTTTGCTATTGTCAGTCTTTTAAATTTTAGTCATTCTGTTGGGTGTGTAATGGTATCACATTGTGTTTTCAATTTTCATTTCCTTCCTGACCAACAATATTGAACAAAATTTCACATGTTTCTTGGCCATTTGGATATCTTCTTTGTGTCTTTTCAAGGGTTTTGTCCATTTTTCTATTCGGTCTATATTTTATTTGATGTGTAAGATATACGTGAATATATTTTTCATATACATATTTATTAAATGTGTGTGTTTCTTCTCCTGTTATATGAACTGACTTTTCATTCTTGATGTCTTTTGATGAAAAGTTTTTAACTTTAATATAGTCCAGTTTATCAATTTTTTTCTTTTATGATGAATGCCTTTTGTGGTCAGTTTAAGAAAGCTTTGACTTCTTCAAGGTCAAAGAGATGTTCTATATTTTCTTGTAAAATCTTTAGTATTTTACTTTTCACATTTATGTCTGTAATCCATTTGAAGTAGATTTTTTGGTGTCTATTCTCTTCAATTGCTAAAAATGTTTTCTACTTAACAATGGATAGGCTCAATTTCTTTTTTTTCATTAATTGAAGGCAGGGCACATATCCAAGTGAGTGTAGTGGGATTAAAGAGAGGACATGTGATTGCTCACTATGAGGAGAACCTGAGAATTTTAAGGCACTTTATCTCTTCAATGAATACTTCTTCAGTTGTCCCATCCAAAGCATTTTCTATCTCTTTTAAATTTGATGGCTCTTATTGTCTATACCAGAGCTTCCCAAACATTTCACACTGTGGTTCTCAGGGAAAATACAATAGATATTCTTTCAGCATTTGAGAGTATATTAATGAGGCTTCTCATAGCTGGAAGTAATAAACTGGGGCATTGGCTACCCCCAAACCCCACTTGGGGTCATAGGGGTAGAGGGGATCAAGATCTTGGCACATCTGTAACCCGTTCATGACATACCTGATAGAAAGCTCTGGTTTATGTCACTGATTTCAAGTTTATTTACCTTTTATGTAATAAATTGTTGTGCAATGAGTTGACCGGTGCTTCTTAGCTTTTAGATTCATCATAATCACATGAAGGGTTTATTAAAATACAAATTTCTGAGCTTCATCCCCAAAGCTTTTGCTTCTGTATGTCTGGGGTGGGGTCTGAGAAATTCCATTTCCACCAAGTTCCTGGTGATGTGATGCTGCTGGTCCAGGGACCACACTTTGAGAAGCACTGTCTAAACCTTATAACTCTCAGCACAGCGCCTATATACGTGGGTGGCTTTCAGTATCTTTTGACTGTTGACCATTTCAACAAGTCAATGAGAAATGAAAAAATAACTCTTATTTATCCTTAAGGATTTGGTGTAAATACTCCTCTGTGAAGCGATCTCTTACCTTTCAAGGCAGAGTTAGCCTCCTCTTCATCTATATTATTGTTGAAACTTATACATATTTTCATTGGTGTACTTAGCACATTCTTTTGTAATTATAGCTTACAACTATGTCTAAAAGTACGTATTTTGAAGTCAGACAAATATGGCTTCAGATGTGAGGTCTGACACTTACTAACTGTAAAATTGAACAAATTAACAGCTCTGAATTTTTTTTAATAGATCTTTATTGGAGTATAATTGCTTCACAATGTTGTGTTTGTTGCTGTTGTACAACAAAGTGAATCAGCCATGTGCATACATATATCCCCATATCCCCTCCCTCTTGAGCCTCCCTCCCATCCTCCTTATCCCACCCCTTTAGGTCGTGGCAAAGCATGGAGCTGAAATGAGACAGCTCTGAGTTTTAATTCCTTGTTTTTAAAGTATAGATGATACTACCTAATCTGGATTTTGTATTACATGGGGCTCCATTGCAGACCCTTAATAAATGATAATGCTCCTTCCATTCCAGACCCCAGACCCAGTCCCCTGAGGCAGGATGGTATCCTACTCATTCTTGTATCCCCTATGTCTAGCACTGTTCCTGGAACATGGTACACACTGGATAAATGATGAATCAACAAGCCAACCAGCAAGTCTAAGAACACCCCTAGATCATAAGTATTTTAGGCCTAACTTTTTTCAAAACCTATAGTTTCATTTCAGTGTATGTTTATGGAGAAATCACTCAAGGGTAAAGTTTCTGAGGCTATGTCAGAGCCTTTGAGGGAATACCTGAGCTGCCTGAGTTCGGGATAGACTGTTTCCTACAAATACCTTTGAACCAGAAAGGAGTCAAAGATATTGAGACAATTTCGCATTCCTCTTGGACTTGGCCAGGACTAAACTGAACCCCAGGACTATGGAGAAACCACAGGTTGAATAATTTGTCTACACATATTCTCGTCAATGTTCGACCAGCTTCACACTTAAAGATCCCCAGGTCCCATCTTCACATACACATGATTCTACACCATCCTAAATGGATTAGAGAGCTGAGTAGCTGAGGGCGTTTCCTGGATGCACTTTTGCTGTATGAGGGAGTGTCTCCTGTCTTAGCTTTCAGTACTGAGCAATAAATCTGCACTGAGTTATATAGCAGCATCAGTATATGTCAGTGGTTCTCAACTGGGTGATTTTGCTCTTCTGCCCCTGCTAGAGGACAATTGGCAATGTCTGGAAACATTTGGGGTTGTACAGGTCACAGCTTGGGGGAGGGTGCTACAGGCGGGCATCTGGTTGGTAGAGACCAGGGATACTGCTGACCATCTGCAACACACGGGACACCTCCCCACCCCACCCCCACTGTGATGACAAAAACGTTCCAGCCTCAGATGTCAGTAGTGTCAAAGCTGAGAAATTCTGGCATGTGTTTTTCTTTTTTATCATTGAATTTTGGAAAAATAATTACAAACTGAGGGCAAAGTCTCAAATAAAAAAGACTTGTTATGAAAAGTAAACAAAGACAACCACAACCACAACAACAAAAAACTGGCTACATCCATACTCTTGAGGAGATTATAGGTAAAAAAGAAAAGCACCATCTGTTTTATAGGTTGATGAAAGGTGAGTGTACAATGTAATTTCATTTGCCAGGCGTTTATTTTAGAAATGAATTCACATAGTTATAGATATTGTATCTTTCTCTGAAAATTGGCTTTATGTAAAAAGCATCTACAATAAAAGAATATTCTTTCTATATAATTAACTTCATTTTGTATTTCAGCTATGTAGAAAGTAGCAAATTTAGGTTAGAAATATCTCTAATGCTGCTTGGCTTATTAACACTGCAAAGATTTGTGTCTGTTTCGAAAGGATCCTTGAACATTTCTCCAGAAGGTCATTTTGTTTTGCTTTAAAAAATGAAAATATGTTTGTCTGCATTGCAGATAGGAATAAAATCAGATGGTCACGTGCCTTTTCCCCCACAGAGCCGAAAAAGCAGGGAGCTAATGTGATTGAATGGTCAAAGTATCCACTCTGGTAATCAGTTACTTCTGAAACACAGTATATGTTAGAATGGAAAGAACCCTCTGAGGGAGGTATCCCTTCCCATTCTAGAAGTAGAACTTTCACAGTGAACCCAGCAAATAAAAAGAGAATTGGGAGTTTAACTTACTTAAATTGATCTGTGTGCTTAGAAGCTAAAGATGTAAATTCAGCCATCGCTGTCCTGCATTCCCAGGAGTCAGGTGCTGCTCTGCATGGCTGGTTTCTATTTTTGCATCACGCAGGAAGATCTTTGTAACACGCCACTGAAGACAGATCCCTGCCTCTGTGACTATAAAGTGAGGTCAGTTTCATACTCATTGTCTTTTCCTATGAAAAAAAACAGAAGCATTTGGCTAAAAATCTTATGCATGTTTTAAGATCAACCTAACAGTGACTCGTTAAAAACAGTACAGCTGGTTTCTTATGAACATCATCTCCCCTCATGTCCATCTTGCTTGGAATAGATTATTTGGGATGTTTGTGGTCAGGTGACCAGGGTCCTACTTCTGGCCCTGTCATTAGCTCATTGTATAAGATTAGATTAATCTTAAGACAAATATCTCAATTTCCTCCTATGTCAAGTGAGATAATAATGCCTGCTTTTGTTATCTCACAGATTGTTGCACACAACTATACCTTTATTGTTTTTCTGTTCCCTCTACTCTAATATCTCTTCACCAACGTCTCCACTTCACAATCATGTACGCAATGTCTTTGGAAGTACTTGGTAAACACCGTTCCTTAAATATTTGTTGAATGAAATGTAAGTTATTCCAGTTGTATAATTCTTCCTACCAATACTCTGGGTGAGGGGGATTCCATGTTAACTGGTCTTTCAGTGATTCCATAAGCCAAAATCTCTTGAACATCTCTTAAAAAGATCCAAAGACAGAGAAACCATGGCATCATAACTTTGATTCTTAAAATTACTGGAGTTTATTTATTTTTTTAATTTATTTTTGTGAAGTATAGTTGATGTACAGTGTAGTGTTAATTGAAGTTTATTTTTTATAGGTGAGAGAGATCATGTTGTATTGGTTAAGAAATGGACATTGGAATAAGGGAATCCTGGGTTGAATCCTGCTTCTGAAGCTTATTCGTGAAGCACAGGTTTCTTGAACTACATAAACTCCAGTTTTATTTTCTATAAAAAGGAATAGTAATAATATTAATATATTCCTTATAGTATTATTCTGAGGATTAAATGAGATAATCCATATAAAGTGCTTAGCACAAGGCCTAGCACATAGTAAGTATGTATATTAGGGTAGGCTAGGCTGCAATAACAAGTAAATCCCCCAAATAAATAATGACTCAACACATTAGTCTGAGGAATATGTTCTTGGTTAGCAGGTGGCTCACCTTTATGGCATATTAGGAAGGAAAGGGTGGTGTAGGCCTTGGCCAGGAAGTTACCATATCCCTCTGCTCTCATTCCCTTGGTGAGAATTCCTCACAGAGAGGAAAGAATAGATGGTTGCTCAGTATTACAAGAAGTGTCAATGGATTAATTGGATGGAGAGTGCAGTAAGAGATGAAAGCTGAGGATTAAAATGTTTCAAATTCCTGTAAAGATATCAGTGTCTTTAATATATTGATAAATTAGGCATGAGGGAGGGTAAGTAGGATGGGAAGAGAAATTACGAATTCTGATTTAAAATATTGAATTAGATGTCCAGAAGAATATGCACCTGGAAGAGTCTTTTGGAAATTTGGATATGTAGGATTAGAGCTGAAGAGAAGAGTTCAGGGTGGTAATAGCTTCTTTGGAAGTCATTCACATAGAATCAATGATTATATCCTTGTGAACAAAGGCAATTGCTAAAAAGCGGTGCATTGATTTTAACTGCCCTTATTTCTTGCCCCTTTGCCGCCAGTTTTGCTCTAACATTTGCTCAAATAGCGAAAGTCTTATAACACACTAGAGTTTTCCAAAAGGTGACTTCAATGTAAAGATCTTAATGACCATCCCCTTGAACAATAGGGCAAAGATGCCCTTACATCAGCACCAGAGATTGAGGAGGCCAAGACATATAATTCAGACAGTATCAAATATATTTACCATCTATAAAGTGGAGATATAATAACATCTGCCTAATGGAGTTTTTGTGAAGATTAAAATAGATGGTACAGGTTAAGGGTCTCTAAGTGTATGGCACATGGTAAGTTCTCCCGTCCTACTTACCCACTTCCAAATGGTTTCCATTATTATTACTCAGCCTAAATATACAACCCAAAGACATCCAACCTGAGACAGATTTAGTAAGTGCCCTCATTTTGCCCTGAGAAGGAAGTTCTTGTGCTGTGCTTAGGCTAGTCCAACTTCACCATCAGCCCCCCATGTGAGTCCTTCCAGTTGCCCACCAAACAGAGAGCTTTCTGGAGGAGATGTCCCATCTGTTCAGTGTCCTCTTGGAAAATAAAAGGATCTGCTATCAAACTATACACTAGTTTTACTTTTGGGGAAATTTTTATTTTTATTTTTGTTATTATGTAGACTAAGGGTCAGGAAGAAATGCCAAGTGTGTGTTTCCCTTCTGAATTGTCTTAAATTTGTATTTAGGTCTTTAAAAGACTTCCGAGTTCACAGAAGCCTTCTTCTCATCACGAGGGTACTTTGTGTTGCATTTTCTGCTTTGACATCAGTTTAGAAATACCAACTAATGATATAATATCATGCTACTTTTCTAGGTTAGTTAGCTTGTTTGTTGGTTTTTTGTTTATAGTTTACTGTTTTCACTTCAAGATTTTTATTTAACTGCTATCCAGCCTTTAAACTTCTGTGTGATGTTAGTATGCAAATATATGAAAGTTTAGTGAGATATAATAAAGTACAAATAAATAGTAAGCACATTCAATTCATGGGTGTAACGTTGAGACTGTAAGTCTGAAAATGCTTTATAACTACTTGCTAGAAGCATAGGGGAATTTTATAGTTATATTTTATTCTCATTTTTTTTAATATCAAGTACATTAACCTAACATCTGATAGTAATATGGTTATGGCAGGGCCAGTTATACACTGCTGTATTTCTTTAGGAGAGATAATGTGTAGTATACAGAGTAATCAGCAGATTTTATTTCCCAACCAACCTGGAATGCATCTGTAGTATAACACAAGTCATTTCTTCAGGCAGCCCAGCAGGTCTGCTGCAGAGTGAGAGTGTTGGGAGTTCAAATCAGAGCAGCCAGTTACTGTAAGTTCCATCCTAAATGCGATGGGAGCATATTAGAGGCTTTTAGGCAGTGGGGAGGAACGTTATTTCAAGTATATATTTTTAAAGATTACTCTTAGAAGACGAATGGTAGGATACAAAAATAGAAGCAAGAAGACCAATTAGGACACTGCTGTAACCCAGGCAAGAGATCGTGATGATTGCTAGAAATGAAGAGAAAAGAAAAGAAGGTGGTAGAAATAAGGATAGAAGAGGAAATTTGGGATGTTAGGGAAAGTAGAGTAGATAGGACTTGATGATACATCAGATATATGAAATGAGGGAAGGTGAGGAAATAAGGATAATTCCCAAGTTTTTGGCTTGTGGCTGTGCTTATATAAAATGGGGGAAATCCAAGGTTTTATTGACTACCTGTAATCTGATCCCTGCTAGACCAGAGCATCTCATAGGCAGGTACCATAGTACCTAATGTGGTATTTAGCACATGGTAGGCATTCAACACAATTTTTAAATGAATAAAGAAATACGTAGTATCATTATGCAAAAGTAGCATATGACCAGCACAGGGCTCCAGTATTTCACTGCTTTAAGAGCAATGCAGCATGGAAACAGATTCCTTCCAACTGTTGACTTTTCTGTTATCTTTGATCGAATAAGTTTTGGAGGGACATAGGTATAAAACTAATCCACTTATTGTATAAAAGATAATATTTTGTGCTTCATTGCGCATGTCTTATTGCTTTAACCTAAATATTTTTAAATTTTTTATCTAAATCTTCAAATATAGACAGCTATAGAGACTAGTATAATAAAACCCCATTATCTATTCCACTGGTTCAATAATTACCAGCAATCTAGTTTTTTTCATCAGTATTCTCTCCCAGCCCCTTACCAGCTTATTTTGAAGTAAATCCCAGACATCACACCATTTGATCCATAGATGTTTCAGTAACAATTGAGCTCCTATATTTTGACACCCAAAATGGATAAAACACTAGTTCCCACCAGGTTGCATGAGGATCCAGCAGCAAAATGTGCATGTACACATTTCTGTTTGTTTTGCTTTGCACATCTAGGCCGGTGTTAGCATACCCCAGATCTCTGTTACTGTAGTGAGTTCTATACAGATGGTCCCTGCTTTCTCTAAATTTCCTTGGCACTTCTAGAGGGCTGAAAATCATTTACTTATTCATTTATTCACCAAATACATATTGACCATTTACTAAGAGTAAGGCACTCTAATGAGAGGCAAAGACGTATATGACAGGATTCCTGCCTTCTGATCATTTCAAATGCTAAAGAGTCAAAATATACACACAGGTCATGCAGCTCACTCAATATAAAAAAACACAAACAACCCAATCAAAAAATGGGCAAAAGACCTAAATAGACCTTTCTCCAAAGAAGACATACAGATGGCCAAAAAGCACATGAAAAGATGCTCAACATCGCTAATTGTTAGAGAAAAGAAAATCAAAACTACAATGAGGTATCACTTCACAGCAGTCAGAATGGCCATCATCAAAAAGTCTATAAATAATAAATGCTGGAGAGGGTGTGGAGAAAAGGAATGTAAATTGGTACAGCCACTATGGAGAACAGTATGGACATTCCTTAAAAATCTAAAAATAGAGTTACCATATGATTCATTGATCACACTCCTGAGTGTATACCCAGAGAAAACTCTAATTCAAAAAGATACGTTCATCCCAATGTTCATAACAGCACTATTTACAATAGCCAAGACATGGAAGCAACCTAGATGTCCATTGACAGATCAATGGATAAAGAAGGTGTGGTATGTATATCATACAATTGACTGTTACTCAGCCATAAAAAAGAATGAATAATGCCACTTGCAGCAACATGGATGGACCTAGAGATTATCATACTAAGTGAAGTAAGTCAGACAGTGAAAAACAAATATCATATGATATCACTTATATGTGGAATTTTGTGGTATGCGGGCCTCCCTCTGTTGTGGCCTCTCCCGTTGCGGAGCACAGGCTCCGGACGCGCAGGCTCAGCGGCCATGGCTCACGGGCCCAGCCGCTCCGCGGCATGTGGGATCCTCCCAGACCGGGGCGCCAACCCGGTTCCCCTGCATCGGCAGGCGGACGCGCAACCACTGCGCCACCAGGGAAGCCCCTATGTGGAATTTTTAAACATGATACATATGAACTTATTTACAGAACAGAAACAGACTCATAGACATAGAAAACAAACTTATGGTTACCAAAGGGGAAGGGGGGAGGGATAAATTAGAAGCTTGGGATTAACAGATATGCACTACTATATATAAAATAGATAAACAACAAGGTCCTACTGTATAGCAAAAAAAAAAATTAAAAATTAAAAAATTATAAAATAAAGTAAAATGCTAAAGAGTAAAGTTAGTGTGTAAACTAATAAGGTGGTATGTGATCTCTAAGGGTTGAATGAATGGTATAGACAATAAATATTCCAAGCATTGGGAAAAGGGAGTTGATAATTTTTGGTCAGGATGAACAGGAAAGACACCAGGCTGAGTGAGGGAGGCTTTAGACAACTCTTTAAAGAATGTTGACGTTTTTAAGGTGAACTTCATTCCAGGAAGAAAGAGTTGTATAAATACAAGTTTAGAGGCAAAAGGCAGAATATATGGCTAGAGAAGTGGGTGATGGAACAGACGGCAGAGTGAAGGGTTTGTGAAATAGAAGCATGGGAGGCAGGCTGGAAAGTATGAATAGAGATAGAAGTAATATTCAAGTTTGTATCTTCTTTATTGTGGTTGTATGTTTACAATACAAAGAACAATTAGAGAGAAAAACATGTAGTTCTATTTTATGACAAAGCCAATTCCATGGAGATTGCTGCAAATCAAACTATTCTGGACTTTAACAGATGAAGAACATGTTACGTTCTCTAAATGAAATAGTGATTTCTGGTTCTTCTTGCCATTCTACAAAGTGTTGTGTCTATCTTAGGTTTTAAATTTTATGTAAACATGAGTATCGTGACAAACAGAAACAAACAAAAGCCAGTATTACAAATTCAAATGTTTCATCTCAGTCTTTAGTCTGTAAAAATCATCTAGGATAAAGAGCCTAACCTATAACCTAACTTCATAAAAAAACACAATAAGCCAGAATATTGTTACAAAATTACATGTATAAATAATGCTTAGGATTCCTAATAGACAAAAATGCCCCGAGAGGCGTGTACCGCTGTAGAAACGGCAAAATCTGAAATAAAAATTTAAATGTCAGGGTTCCTACTGAGGGGCCCTTAATCTCCCTGAGCCTAGGTTTTCTCATTTGCAAAACATGGGAACTGTAATGCCAGTTTCTCTTGGTTGGTGTGAAGACTGGATTGTAAAACCTAGTATAAGCACTTAGCAGTGACCTGCACAGAGCAGATGTTCAATATGTCCTAATTCCTCTCCTCTCTGAATTTATAAGAGATATATGTCACAGCCTTTTTTAATTTTAAAATAATTGTTTTCTTTGTAATCAGCTTTATTGAGGTATAATTAACATACAATACACTGCACAAATTTAAAATATACAATTTGAGAAGTTTTAACATATGTATAAAACAAGGATACCACCACCGTAACTGAGATAACAACCATATCCATCACACTAAGTTTCTGCAGCCTCTTTGTCATCCCTCCTTCATTACTGTCCTCCCCACACAACCACTGACCAGCTTTTTGTCACAGCAGATTAGGTTCCATTTTCTAGAATGTTACAAATATGAATTTGTACAATATGTGCTCTTTTTGTCTGGTTTCTTTCACTCAACCTAATGTTTGGTATTCAACTATTTATAGATAGTTCATTCATTTTTAGTGCTGATAGTATTCCATTATATGGATATCAGACACATTTATGTCTTTTTTTTTTTTTTTTTTTTTTTTGTGGTATGCGGGCCTCCCTCTGCTGCGGCCTCTCCCGTTGCGGAGCACAGGCTCCGGACGCGCAGGCCCAGCGGCCATGGCTCACGGGCCCAACCGCTCCGCGGCATGTGGGATCCTCCCAGACTGGGGCGCGAACCCGGTTCCCCTGCATCGGCAGGCGGACGCGCAACCACTGCGCCACCAGGGAAGCCCACACATTTATGTCTTTAAGCAGGCTTAAAATTGCCGGGACTTCTGGTAAGAGAACATAGTTTTAAAGTATAGAATTGGCAATTTTGGTTTAGTGCAAGAAAGATATTGTTCTTTTTCTTCACTGTTTTAAAATTGTTTATTCTGCATGATGCTTTAGAAACCTAGGGGAAAAATACATGTTAATACCTTTTAAAAAAATTGGGGGAAAAAAAAATGGTTAATTTGGGGCTTCCCTGGTGGCGCAGTGGTTGCGCGTCCGCCTGCCGATGCAGGGGAACCGGGTTGGCGCCCCGGTCTGGGAGGATCCCACATGCCGCGGAGCGGCTGGGCCCGTGAGCCATGGCCGCTGAGCCTGCGCGTCCGGAGCCTGTGCTCCTCAACGGGAGAGGCCGCAGCGGGGGGAGGCCCGCATACCCCCCCCAAAAAAAAAAAAATTTCTTCTGAGGAATCAGCATAGTCTATGTTACAAAACTCATAAGTTTTCTTTCAGTTTAAGCTTTGACTGTTTCAGAAATATTAAGTGCCAGGTACCATAGCACATGATTTGCACACATTTTTCTATTTCTTTATAGAAATTCAATATTTTTTCCTATTTTACAGATTAAAAAATACCTGAGGAATTTGAACTAGGAAGTGATTTTAATCACCATGATGCTTTCCAAAGCCGTATTTTTTTAAAAGGGCAAAATAATTTAAATATAGAACACTGCAAAAAAAAAAAAAAAAAAAAAAAAAAAATTGGGGGATAGGAAATTTTCTGTTGGAGAAACGAACCATGGTTTGCTTTTAAACGTAAAAGCAATGCATTGTCAACATTAAAAATTAAGCAAGAGAAAAGCACAAAGAAAGAAGTAAAATATCCCAATCCCATGACCTAGGAACAATCTTTGTTAGCATTGTTGACCTTCATTCCATAAACCTCTTGACAGATAAATAGATAGATGACAGAAAATAATTTTCCAAAAACAATTTGGGACTTCCACTTACGGATAAAATAGAATAACAGGAGCCAGATATGCCCTCCCACTGGAAGCAACTAAAGAAACAGATTAACCATGTAAAACAAAGGTTTTCAAACATTGGACATCAGGCAGCACAGGAAACTGAACCCTGGAAAATGAGAAACAAACAAGATGAACCTTGCAATTGCCCCAGCTTACTGCCTGAGGAATATTTCTAGGCTGCAGTGAAGGTAGCGGGGACCCAAGCGGGAGCTTGAGTGTCTCCCTGACTTAGGAGAAAACGTTGGGACTACAGGGAGGCCAGGTCAGCTAGAATTTAAGGCAGAGCACTGGAGGAAGCCCTTCACAGAGGGAAAGGACTCCAAGAGGCTGTAGAGAGTTTCTCTACTCCCAAATCTGCAGCTGACTACTGATCAGCACATGAAGGTGAAAAAACTACCCAAAGACAGGGGAAGAACCACCAGAAATGATTAGCGATAGCCATCTCCGAGTTTACCCGGGGTTGAGAATAGTTTGTGATCTCTTCATTCAGAGAGAAAAAAACCTTGTAATCCACGGGACATTGAGTAGGGTATTCAAAGGAAATCGCTTAAGTAATGGGGAAAAATTAGCCCCAGAATAAAGGCTACTGCTCTGATGCCACATAACACAGCTTAAAAGCAAGCTTTGGAATGATTAAATCATTTCCAACTAACCTAGCTGCATCCCAGAACAAAGTTAAATAATATTTATAGGAATACAGAAATATTCAGCACTCAGCAGGGAAAAATTTACAAAGACTGGCATCCAATTAAAAATTACCACGAATGCAAAAAAGCAGGAAAATACTACTCATGATGAGGAGAAACATTAATAAATAGAAACAGACCCAGAAATGTCCCAGATGATAGAATTCTTAGACAAGGACATTAAAATTTCTATCATAACCACATTGCATGTTTTCAAGAAGCCAGAAGAAAGATTGAGCATGTTAAGTAGAGACATAAAGTATATATATATATATATATATATATATATATATATTTTTTTTTTTTTTTTTTTTTTTTTTTTTTTTTTTT
>NC_041226.1:10310980-10343088 GCF_002837175.3 Physeter macrocephalus | reverse complement strand
GAGGCTCCGGACGCACAGGCTCAGCGGCCATGGCTCACGGGCCCAGCCGCTCTGCGGCATGTGGGATCTTCCCGGACTGGGGCACGAACCTGTGTCCCCTGCATCGGCAGGCGGACTCTCAACCACTGCGCCACCAGGGAAGCCCTAAAGTATATATTTTTAAAAATGAACTTCTAGAAATGAATGTCTGAGGTAAAAAAAATGCACTGCATGGGACTAAGAGTTGAGATACTACAGAGGAAAAGATCAGTGAGTGAAACTGAAAGCATAAAAACTATCTAAAATGAAACACACAGAGAAAAGAGTTGGTGGGGGCGGGGTGTTGGGGGAAGCACACCTCATCAAAGAAGATATACAGACGGCAAAAAAGCATGTAAAAAATGCTCTACATCATATGTCATCAGGGAAAGACAAACCAACAGTGGAATACCACTACACGCCTATTAGAATGGCCAAAATTCAAAACACTGACAACAGGAAATGCTGACGAAGTGGAGCCACAGGAACTCTTATTCAGTGCTGGTGAGAATGGAAAATGGTACAGCCACTTTGAAAGGCAGTTTGGAAGTTTCTTACGAGCTAAACATACTCTCATCATACGATCCAGCAATCATGCTCCTTGGTATTTATCCAAAGGGGTTAAAAACTTATGTCACAGAAAATCCTATGCCCGAATGTTTACAACAGCTTTATTCATAATTGCCAAAACTTGGAAGCAACTAAGATGTCTTTGAGTAGGTGGGACAACTAGATGAATAGATAAGTAAACTGTGATACAGCCAGAAAATGGAATATAATTTAGAGCTAAAAGGAAATGAACTATCAAGCCATGAAAAAAACATGGAGGAAACTTGAATGCATATTTCTAAGTTAAAGAAGCAAATATGAGAAAGCTACACACTGTTTGATTACAACTATATGGCATTTTGGAAAAGGCAAAACCACACAGACAGTGAAAGATCAGTGGTTACCTGGGGTTAGGGGAGAGGGAAGAATGAATGGGCAGAACAGAAAAGCTTTTGGGGGCAGTGAAACTGCTCTGTATGATACTCTAATGTTGGATACATGTTATACATTTGTCTAAACCCATAGAATGTACAGTACCAGGATTGAACTCTAACGTAAACTATGGACTTTGTGTGATAATGATGCATCAATGTAGGTTCATCATTATAATAAATGTGTGTTTATGTAGACAGAGTATATGAAAACTCTATCTTCCACTCAATTTTGCTAAATTAAAATTGCTTTAAAAATAAAATTTATTTTTAAAAGTATCAATTAGCTCTGAGGTAACTTTAAGCAGCTTAATATACATGTAATTGGAGTCTCCAAGGGAAAAGGAAAAGGGAAAAACAGAAAAAAATATTTGAATAAATAATGGCTTAATTTTTCCAAATTTGATGAAAACTTCAAACCCACAAAACCAGGATACTCAATGAACGCCAAGCACAAAAAAACTGAAAACTACACTAAGGCACATTATAATGAAATTGTTTAAAAACAATGATAAAAAGATAATCTTAAAAGCCACCAGAGGGAAAAAAGACACATTCCATACAGAGGAATGAAGAAAAATGACCTCAGGTTTTGTTTGGAAACAAGGCAAGCCAATGGAATAATATGTTTACTAAAAGAAAAACTGTCAAAGTAGAATTCTATACACAGAAAAAAATATCTTTCAAATAAAGGTAAAATAATAACTATCTTACACATAAAAAAAAAAATCAGAGAATTCATCTCCCTCAGACTTGTACTATAAGAGATGTTACAGGAAGTCCCCAGGCTAAAGGAAAATGATACTAGAAGGAAATCTGGATCTACACAAAGGAATGAAGAGTGTGAGAAATGATGAATATGAAGATAAGTGCAATTAAAAATATTTTACATCTCTTTAAAAATAATTGTTTAAAGCAAATACAACAGCATTGTGTTTGGGGGTTTATCACAGATGTGGTAGTAAAATGTATGAAAGTAATAGTATAAAGGACTATGGAAGTGAAGTGTGGTAGGTTTTATGTACCATACATGAAGTTGTGTGATACTAATTGACAGTAGACCGATAAGTCAAAGATGTAAACTGTAAATCCCAAACTAAGGACTAAGAACCTAATCAACAACAACAAGTACAAAAATCAGAGTTACAGCTTACAAACCAATTAAGGAGATAAAAGGACACAATGAAAATATAAAGTAATGCAAAGGAGACAGACAAAGGGGTAAAGGCAATTCAATGGAGAAAAGACAGTCTCTTCAGCAAATGGTACTGAGACAATATGGATATTCATGTGTGAAAAAATGAATCTTGGTCCAGACTTCTTACCACTAACAAAAATTATCTCAAAAGGGATCATAGACAGATGTAAAATCTAAAGCTGTAAAACTTCCAGAATAAAACACAGGAGAAAAATCTTTCTGACCTTGGGTAAGGCAAATATTTCTTAGATTGACACAAAAATATTTCATTACAAAACTGGACATTTTCAATAGTAAGAACTTCTCTTCAAAAGACACTGTGAAGGGAATGAAGAGATAAACCACAGACTGAAAGAAAATCTTCACAAATCACTTATCTGATAAAGGACTTGAATCCAGAATAAATGAAGAACTCTAAAAATGTAATGATGAAAAAATGTTCGCCCATTTAAAAAATGGGCAAATGATTCAAAAGACGTTTTTCCAAGTAAGTATACATATGGCAAATAAGCACACGAAAAAGCCATTTAGCATCATTAGTTATTGGGGAAATGAAAATTAAAACCACAAAAAATTAAATACCCTTATACACCTATTAGAGTGGCTAAAATTAAAGAGACTGACCATACCACGTGTTGGCAAGGATGTGGAGTAACCAGAGCTCTTACATACTGCTGGTGAGAATGTAAAATGGCACAATACTTCAGAAAACAGCTTGGCAGTTCTTAAAAAGTTAAACAGACACCTATCATAATTCTATCATTCCAGCGGAAGAAAATATCCATACAAAGAATTGTACACAAATGTTCATAGCAGCTTTATTTGTATAGCCTCAAACTGGAAACAACGTAGGTGTCCATCAATAGAAGAATGAATAACAAATTGTTATATCTCTATGCAATGGATTACTACTCAGCAATAAAAAGGAACTACTGATATATAAAACAATATGGATGAATCTCAAATGCATTATGTTAAGTGAAAGAAGACAGAAGAAATAGAGTAAATACTGTATTATTCCATTTATACAAAATTCTTAAGAATTCAGACTCGTCTGTAGTGAGAGAAGACAGGTCATTGATTGTCTGCGACTAGAGCTGGGAGGCAAGAGAGGCTGTGAAAGATGATTACAAAGCGGCACAAGGAAACTTTTGGAAGGCAGATGTTTAGTATCTTGATGGTGATGATGTTTTCCCAGGTATATTCATATGTCCAAATTTACTACATTATCTATGCAGTTTATTCTATGTCATTTTTACCTCAGTAAAGCTGTAAAAATGAAAAAAACCCCACAAGATTAAAAATAATAATAAACACGTTTTGCAGGCAGTTCAGTGCTCAGAGAGGCCCTTCCAAGAGAAATTCAGACCCGGGTGTCCATAGGACACATCACTCAAGGCACTTCTTGCTTCTCCCAAATTCTCCTAGCACTGGTTGTTCTAATCAGAGGGTCGCCTGGCCAGACCTTCCGCTATTGTGACACTTATTTTTGGAGAAGTCTGCATCCTGTTCAGAGTCTTGAGTTTTGGGGCTGCTCTCAGCACCCTCATTCTGGCAGAGCTTCCCACTGTAATTGACTTCTGTGTGTCATAGTCTGTGGTTTAGGCACATGGCCATTTTCTTGTTTTATTGTTGTGGGAGGTTTTTTTCCTCCTGTTTTCCATTACGTCTCTGAGCTTTAAGGGACTGGAGTCAAGCAAAAGTTCCTTTACACACACACATCTTTGAACGGAAGTCATTCAAATGCTTCTGGACAGTTGGGAATGTCTATTGTTTTCTGTCTTCCCAGAGTATAGCCCAGGGCTGGTAAGGAGTAAATATATGCTGAATCCCTCATCTTCTCATATTTCCCTGTTAAATATTCCCCTACCTCTTTTATCTACTCTGGGACTGTTCTCACACGTGCTACCATTATCTCTTCTTTGGTGACTGCACCAGCCTCCAAACTGGCCTCCTCTCATCTGGTCTTGCTCCCCTTGAATTCTTTCTCCAGTTTGCAGCAGAATGATCTTATTATATCACAGACCTGAGCATGCCACTCAAAGGAGCCCTTTATTCTTAGGATAAGGTCCAGAGCAGGCATATAGGAGGCATTCAATAAATATTTGTTAAGTGAAAGACCATGGGGCATTAGGAGCTTCAGGCCCTAAGATGGAGCCCCAGGTCCTAAGATGGAACCTTAAGGTCTTTGAGTTATCTTATCTCCTTTGGCAGTTTATTAAATCTTTCTTTGCTTCAGCTTTTCTGTACATAAATACCTGCTTATGACCATAAAACAAATGCAAGATAGTGGATGAATGTGTTAATTCATGTCTGCCAAGAGGCAGATGCCAAGGTAGGATTAGACATGCAAGAGGTTTGTTGAGAACAGGAGCAAAGAAAGCTGGGAAGAGCCTCCCTACTGTATTGGAAGTCTGGCACTTATGGAAGGAGAGAGGGAAGGAGGAATTGCAGACCAGCTGCAGTTCCAAGAAAGGTTTGGCCAGACCAGTGGAAAGTCCTGTAACAAATCTGTCCATAGGGAGTATCCTGCCTCTGGCTAGAAGGGCTCTACTGGTATTCCCACCAACCTTACTCACCGGGCGGATGCCGCCTGCAGGAAGTATGGCCTCAACACCAAGGAGGTGGTGGATCTAGAGGGGCTATAGCTCCCTGAGCAGAAGATCCAACCGGTGCATTTATAGCCACCACAAGTCAGAAGCCCTTAAAGTTAGGAGACAAGGCATTAAGTAAACACAAGAAAAAAAAAGTCATCTTTCGGTTGTTCAAGTACTATCTAGCTTGTGGGTTTCATATCATAAAACTCATCAGCCTTGCTTTTTTTTTTTAACATCTTTATTGGAGTATAATTGCTTTTCAGTGCTGTGTTAGTTCCTGCTTTATAACAAAGTGAATCAGCTATACTTATACGTATATCTCCATATCTCCTCCCTCTTGCGTCTCCCTCCCACCCCTCTAGGTGGTCACAAAGCTCCAAGCTGATCTCCCTGTAGCCTTGCTTTTTAAGTTCCTTCTTCCTACTACATTCCTTTTGTTCTTTTCACTACTCATCAGCACCTTTATGCAGAGGTTGGCAGGAACAGAGAAGCAAGAATAATTCAGGCCATTTTTTTTCTGCTGTTGAGGACCAAATTGCTGGACCAAAAATACCACCTTCTTCAGCTTTTTTTTAAGTCTTCATTTTTAGGAAATGCTTCTCTTTTCTTATTTAAATGCAGCAAAGTATCTATACAATCATTTATATCTAAAGATGATGTTAAATTATATTTTGCTGGATAAAGTCCCAGACCTCCATTAACACAGATAAAAGTAGTGATACTATGTTATTATTATCTCCTATACTTCATCTGTTATTGGCATTTCCTTAAACTATTGATTTTCCTGTGGTTTTCAAATTCAAAATGAAAAGGATGCTCCCCCAAAGCCAATATCACCAGTGTTGCTTCCATACCCAGAAGAGAACAAGTTCTTAAGAGTGCTTTTATTTCTTAAAGCACTTAGGATTCATTCAGGAAGTTACTTGAGCTGGGGCCAGACAGAAGAGTAGACCATCCAACTCCTGACATTTTCCAGGGCTGTGTGTCCAGAACTTGGTGACCCAGTTCTTCTCAGTTGGCCTATATTCAGCTGAACAAGTCATCAGACTTAAGAGGCATTTTGTTTTTTAAAAACCAAAAACCACTCTTATAAAGAAAATGAAGCATTAAATAAAATATGCCACTATAATCTTGTATAATCTTAAAAGCTGGCAGGACTGGTCTATAAAAACAAGCCTGAAAGCCAAGGCAAATAGGCCTATGAAGCAGTCAAACCTGGGGGGATGTTGCCTAAGGAGGCCCGCAATGTGGTAAGAGCCAAACCAAACTCTTGATTTGGATTTCTTACTTAAGCACATCTAACTGTGAAGAGAAAGGTATGATCACTGAAGGACGGAATTAGGGTGTGACAGAATGACTTCTTTTCCATACTTTCTTTAATGGTGGGCAGTATTTTTAAAGTTAGATATGAAACTGAATATAGTAGTTGAAGAGAGGATATTTTCATGTAGATGTGCATAGGTGTTCCAGGTTCCTCTTTTACTTAGAAAGCATATATTAAGCTTATTATGTGCCCAATCTAGTCCTGGAGGCTATGGATGAGAGATGGTACACAATTTTTAAATTTAATCTTTGCATTCTTATGAGGTCTATATTATTATCTCCATTTTACGTATAAGCAAACTAAGTCTCAGATAGGTGAGAAAAGTTGCCTAAAACCATATAACTAGTCAAGAGTTGGATTCAAGACTCAAACCCAATGTGTCTACCTCAAAACCCCAGCTCTTTCTGCTGTACTGTACCATAATGCCTAAAAGAAATAGAGAGAGGCAGGCTTAATTTTCCAGTATTCACAGTTTGCTTGAGGAGAGAGATGAGTTTGTGAAATAACTACAGAATAGTTTTATATATTTTTTTAAGATTTTTTTTTATGTGGACCTTTTTTTTTTTTTTTTTTTTTTTTTTTTTTTTTTGCGGTACGCGGGCCTCCCACTATTGTGGCCTCTCCCGTTGCGGACCACAGGCTCCGGACGCGCAGGCTCAGCAGCCATGGCTCACGGGCCCAGGCCCTATGTGGACCATTTGTAAAGTCTTTATTGAATTTGTTACAATATTGCTTCTGTTTTATGTTTTTTTGGTTTTGTGGCCACAAGGCATGTGGGATCTTAGCTCACCCACCAGGGATCAAACCCACACCCCCTGCATTGAAAGGCGAAGTCTTAACCACTGGACAGCCAGGGAAGTCCCCAGAATAGTTTTATATTTATATAAAGTATAAATATATTTGAGTATGAGACTATAGTCTGAGGACTACAAAAAGGAAACACTATGTTGCTTCTCAGTTGGTAAACAGATTTCCCCTATACCCCCACTTCAGCTGCAGACCTCCCTCATCCTGGCCTTCATACCCCCCCAAAACCTGGAAGCCCTCAGATGTGTATGCCCCTTACCTTCTGTCACCACTCCCTGCCCTAATTTTGTCAGCTGTCACTCTACTGGTCCACCTCAGCCAAGCTGTTGGTGTCTACCATCCATGTCTTCTCCCCATCAGGCCCTGCACTCCTGGGTCCATGTCTGCCCCCTTCTCAGGATCCCTGCTCCTTTGTAACTGCATCTGTAATCTTCACTGAGTTCCTTCTCCTCAGGCCCTGAAGATATTGAAATCTCTTCGAATTTACAAAAGCCCTCCATCAAACTGCCTCCTAATGAAACAGTAGGGAAGGGGGCAGGGCACAACCTTTAAAAGAATGATATAGCCATAGGACATGACAAAAACTGTTTAGAACTAACTAGATCCAAGATGGTGGAAGATTTGCCTTCCAGTGGACCTTGAACCTCATTATACACTCATTGTAACAATCAGCATGCTAAGTGACACACCCACAGGTGCCATGACAGTTCCAAGGCCGACCATAAAAGGTCAACACATGGCAGTGGCCCAATTCCTGGAAATCCCCACCCCTTCTCCAAAATAGTTGGAATACTCCTCCTACTCATTAGCCTATGAAATTACCCATCCCTATAAAAACTGACAACCCCGTACCCTGGTGCCTCTCGCCTTCTGAGATGGCCCATACTTTGTCCGTGGAGTGTGTTTCTCTCTAAATAAATCCACTTCTTACATATCACTTTGTCTCTCACTGAATTCTTTCTGCGAGGAGACATCAAGAACCTGAGCTTCGTTAAGTCCTGAGACTAAGTTTGTGATCTCAATTAAAAGACCATGAGTTCAAGTCCCAATCTGAGTTGCGTGGTTTCACTAATGCTAGCACTTTTGCATTCTTCATCCTCTCTAGGTCAAGCTTCTTGAGATTAGATTACTTTATTTCCCATGTATTCCTTAATTTATCTTATTCAAATTTCTATCCCCTGTCTCTAGCCAAGGCCACTTCATAATTACCAAATTTTAGTATCTGCAGAGTTGTCCATTTTCAGTCCTTTTCTACTAACCTACTCCTCCTGGTTAAAATCATCCCTTTTTTGTCATACTCTATATCACTCTTTTCTCTGGCTGCTTTCCCTCAGTCATTTCCTTCAGCATCATAGATACTATGATGCCCCTAGACTTTTGTCTTCACCTCTCTTGTTCTCTGTATAATCACACTTTCCCCTAACAAGCTCATCTTCTTTCAGAGCTGGAATTCTCATTGATATTTCATATTCATTCAGTCCAGACCACTTTCCTGAACTCCAGCTTCTTTATACAGCCCCCATTCGGTGTCCCACAGTCTCTTCAAACTCAATGTGTCTAAAAGTAGAATTCCTTACCTTATATTCCAAACCTCTGGCCACCTCCTCTGTTGCTCATCTTCATCCACGTGACACCTCTGTGGACAAGTTTGCCTAAGTAAAACCTGAAAACTATCCAAGACACCTCTCTCCAATCTTCTCTCTCTATTTCCTTGCTCTCAATCCCCTCCTAAGTATGACTCATAATGACCACATCCTCACACATAGTCTATTTCAGGTCCTTTTGTTTCACGAGGTCTTGATCTACTGAACAATCCCCTGACTTGTGTCCAAACGCTTCCTCCCCCAATCCATCCCTTATGTTGCTTCTGAATTACCATTACAAAGCCTATAATTTTGGAGTCCTTATCACCCATAGACATCGTTCTCAATGCCTTAGTATAGTATACAAATTCCTCTATTATCTAGCCCATTCTTATCTTTCTAACCCCATCGTTTTACACTCTTCCTTATAACTGATTTACAGCATTTCCCCAGACTCATGCTTTCCTCTGCGCCTTTCCTTTGTACATGTTGTCCCTTCTCTCTGGAATTCCCCTCTCCCTCTTATTTTACCAGTGAGATTATTCATTGGGAGCAATCTTAAATGTTACTCTCTATACAACCACCCCCCGATTCTTTTCATGAGGCCCACTACACCTTTCTCTGTGCAACCATCATTCCTTACGTACACCTCTATTGGTATATTTGTTCCAAAGGGTCACAACCTTTTCATTATGGGGCTGTCTTCTGCTCTAGACTGTGATCTCATTCAGAGTAGAGAACTCAATTTCATTTTCATCCAGCTGGATTTTCAACAGCATACCTAAATGTAGTGAAAGTTCTTTCACTACTATCTTTAAGGTATTCTTAAATGTTAATTGTACTTATCTAAATCAGTTAATTCTGTTTCATAATAAATTCTTCATTGAATAGCTTTCTGTTGGTTTCTGTGTGTATGTATTATCTACCCTTCTAGGTTATCAAATCTTGGAGTCTTTTACTTTTACCAATTATCTTAGGGTGGATCAGGACTCTTGTAAAGCTAGATAGCCAGACCAAGATATTGGAAGTATTTTTTACTAGGCCTGTGATTTGTTACTGGGCTAGGAAATTCTTAGGTAAATCATGAAACCAAACACTTTTTATGATTATTAAAGGATTCTGAACCAAATAAGGAGAAAAAAAAGTTTGATTTTGAGCTAATTAATTCACACTCCCATTTCTCATATATTAATCCATTGACTTTGCACTCAGAGCTTTTGTTTGTCACTTTAAGTGTCTCATAACATAATATTTCTGTTATTACTATCTGGTAAATTCTTGTGTAAGTGTAGTCATTGATTTTTAATTCTTCTAACAAAATTTAATGAAAATTTATATATGTTTTATACTATTGCATTGATGCCTCCAGATAAGCAGTGACATCTTCTAGAGGAAAGGGTCAGGAGCTGGTGTGTTGGGGTCAATCAGAGTCAGGGGACACCCCAAGTTCAATGTCCAAGTTGGAGCAGGACAATCAACATAGGATCTAAAGGGAGGAACACAGGAAGTCTGAGAAAGCAGAACAAGAAGATCCATGTTCCAGGTTCATGGTCCAGAGACAAGGAGAGCATCTGGACACCTCCAGAGCAGTCTGGCTGTCTCTGCAGCATCATGCTCAGCTGCTGCTTCCCTACAGGCTCCCGGCAAAATCTGCCTTGAATCAAAGGATTAGTCCACTTTGCCTAGAGAAAATGCAGTTGTTCAAAAGATGGAACTTTTTAGGTCCTGAGGGTTTTTTGCAGTTCTGGAAAACTTACTTCAACTATTTATCCAGATGAAAATTCCTTGGATCATTGTTTTAGAATGAACTTTATTAACTAGGCTTGATCCAGAAAAATTCTAGAATCAGTTATGTTATTAAGAAACTTCATTTTCATTTGAGGCATTCCTTTCTTCCTTCATTTATTCATTTCTGGGACTTGATCCAAACCTTATATAAAACATACACAGAAAGAGAGAAAACAAGTGGCGTCTTTATATAAACTATTCAAGAAGGAAATGAAGCCACCCAAATGTGGCCTATGCCATCTGTGGTCTGTGATAAATAGCAAAACTACAGTTATGTTTCTTCTTTGAATGTTAACTATAAAATATAAAATCCTTTTTATCAGCACCAGATGTCAAGCATGCATATTAAAATGACATGGTTTATTAAATAACATCACTTTAGACTCACTGAACTAGTAAAGACTTGTTTTTTTTTTTGCATTTAGGTTAAATGTCTGAAATTATGCATTACTTACTACTTCTATTCAAATATGTGAATACTAATATACATATTCCAAAATTTAAATTTATAAGTAGAAAGATTCATACATCATGGGCTGAATCAAAATATTTTTCAATCCATAAAAGTAGATTTTCATTTGACTCTTATGTTTAAGATTTACTGAAATTTTCATATAGCACTGAAAATAAGCATTACTTTCTATATCTCAACTCTAAAGGAAATCAGTGAAGATCAAATAAAAAGAAAGAGTAGATTTAAAATTATGTTATGTATTCTCTCTAGCCTTTTTAACAGCTTTTTATTTGGCTTTCATAGTGTACTTATTTGTGAGGAAATCTGTTATCTTCTGTTTCTCCCCACACCCCCACTAACTAAGAGTTACTACAGGCTTTTCTCAGCCTGAGCCAGGGAAGCGATACCTTTGACAGTTAGGTAGGAACCACTATAAGGAATTTTTACAGAAATCAAAAGTTTTGGAAACTTCTCTACAAGGCTTTTCTTGGAATATTTTGAATTCAAATTTAAAGTCAGTAATGAGAATTTAGTATGGTAATTAAGGAACAGTAAATTTTCATCTTATTTCTTCATGAACTGATACTCTGGTTGAAACTTTTCTCTTAGCAGGGCTCCTTAAAATGACTCTGGAATTGGAAATGACAATGCTTTTAAATATTTCCTTTTGTCTTTCATTTTTTTTTTTTTCTTTTTTTTTTGTGGTATGCGGGCCTCCCTCTGTTGTGGCCTCTTCCGTTGCGGAGCACAGGCTCCGGACGCGCAGGCTCAGCGGCCATGGCTCACTGGCCCAGCCGCTCCGCGGCATGTGGGATCCTCCCAGACCGGGACGCGAACCCGGTTCCCCTGCATCGGCAGGCGGATGCGCAACCACTGCGCCACCAGGGAAGCCCCTCTTTCATTTTTATGTATAGTTTGTGCATAATCTTTTAAGTAGCTAACATGAGAGAGATTAGGAAAAGTTTCTTTTTGAGATATATATTCACCTACATCACAGTCAGTGAGTCTTAAATGATTTGGGCCAAAGTCAGTGTGTAATACTCACATCCCTTATATTTGTTCAAGGAAACCAGCTTTCCAGTGGTAATCTGGTGATTAACCTTATCTGCTCATTGCTACTTAGACATTATTCTGTAATGTTTAAGTCAGGGTCACCGCTGAATATAATTTGCTGAGTTTAAAACCAACAGGTGTATTCTGGAAAAAGTAAAGAGCAAATAGTAAAATGGCTTACATGTTTTCCTAAGAGTTTATTTACTTTGGGATTTTATCTGCTGCTTTTAGTTTTAAAGGCTTACTACAAGGGCACTAGGAACAAATGGGCCCTTTGTGTTTCAGGAACAGCAGGTGTTGAAACAGCTTGTTGGTTTCACTTGGACAATAGTAGTTGATGTATTTATTGACAATTGATCATCACAAGCTCCAAGGGCCATCACCTCCCAATAAAAAATTATCTGGATGTTTTTATGGTTATCTAGTATTGTTCTATTCATTTAGTCTGCATATTTGTCTATGATACATATCTGGGTAAATTTGTTCCAAAAAGCAATTGTGTACTAACTAAATTCATGTTCATAAAACAAATTCCTAAAATGTTGTTATTCTTAGACTCTGTGAACATGGATTTATAATTACTATGGCTTTAATGGTATTAAAAACTTAACACCTTCTGAGGATCTCACCAAACGAGGCAAGTGACTCAAACATACTTCAAAGGAATTTACTAGGATTTATCCATGAGATAATACTAACCGTTGTAGAGTTCCGGAATCTCCAGAGGGATAATTACCTGCCCTCAGCCATCTATACAACAGAGAGAAAGGGTCAAACACCCAGCATATTGCTAGACATGAGTGTTTCTATATGTTGACTAAACACTCAACAAATAATAAAATATCCAGAGAAATAACCCATTGGGTGTCTAGAGACTTTTAATCTAATTGCCCTGGCATCAGTGAATGACATTATCCCACATTTTCTCCAAAGAGCACCCTTCCTTCTTTATGTTTCTGGAGCTGACTATAATCTCATGATGACTTTAGGGAGTATAAATAATTATCTCCAGGTTAGTGGCGGTTCCCTTATTGTGTACCCATAAGTCACATTTTGGATCTTAAAGCTATTCTATTCGGGTTTCCAAACAGAGGGGTTTGAAGTGTAAGATAGTGGGAGGTTACATATAACAAGTGGCAATAGACTATGTTCATCTAATTTTTGTGTGTTTTTCTTTTTAATTGTGGAAAAATGCACATAACATAAAATGTATTATCTTAACCATTTTAAGTGTACAATCTAGTGGCATAAGTACACTGTTGTGCAACCATCACCACCTCCATCTCCAGAGCTCTTTTCATCTTGCAAAACTGTACCCATTAAGCAACAGCTCCCCATTCCCTCTTCCTCTCAGCTCCTGTCATCTAGTGATTTTTAATGAAAATTATTATGCTAAAATATTGCTGTATATCTGTAAGGAAATATATGTTCACCATCACATTTATGAATATTTTAGAACTGACATAGCATAGGAAAAATATATATATATTTAATCTTTGTCTCATCAGTTTTCCTGGGAAAGGAGTGTCCCTACACTTCTGTGTCTAATTTTTCATGTACTATTGAAATGGTTACATGCATTAGGGGTTCATTTTCAAATATCTCCAACATCTTTAAACTTTAGAAATATTTTTCAGTTTTTTTTTTCAAGAACACTAATTTTTGTTGCTTTAATTTCAGGCATTTAATTTCTACTTTTTTTCTCATCGTGACAACGTTAATATTTTTAATATTCCATATACATTTATCAAATTCAAACTCTGCACCTTTCAGTGCAACATTCTGTATTTAGAACTAAATGATACTTGGCCATACTTTTGTCAAATACTTTTATTTTATCTGGAAATCCCTATTTCACCTGGGTTGCACTGATTTATTTTGGAATCAAGTAATCTGACTTTAGTTCTTCTGTCAATGATTATTTATTATTACTGTCATTATTAATGTGCGAGTAGCTCTATTAGCACTCAATCTCAAGGAGTGATTGAGAAAGCCTACTTACTATGTTTTGTTTCCTTTTTAAGCCCTCAGGCTGACATTTTCCTGCAGCAATTGCTCTTAGCTCATAACTGAGAATTTTTAAGCAGTTGAACTTGAAGAATCCCACTGGGTTATTTCTATGTTGAATGATTATTAAAACATTATTATGATATTTAAAAATGATTCTTAATGTTTTATTATGTTCAGGTAACAAAACTTATCTTACTTTTAAATTTTATTCTACTTGCTATTCCAAATCAAATAGTCATTAAATATATTTGCTTCCAAATCAAGTCAGACCCATTTAAATATGATACACTACTCCAGTCAGTTGAATTCTCTCTAGAGTAGGAAATATTCACCTACTTGATATTATTTGAGAAATGTGGAGAGAGCTTTCTCCTCCTCCATGTCACAGTGTCTCAAGTTTTACCATTAGAGATTCAGTACTTGGTGTTTGTCGCCAGACGTTGCCTTTAAAATATGAATATCCTTGGGAAAAGTGAATCTTCTCATTGTTAGTCATCAATCCTTTTGCGAGCTTGCTTTTACCCAGTGTAAGTGTGAACAGAGGCATAAAATTAGGTGAGAGAGAGAGAGAATAAAAATGGGGTGCAAGGAACTGTGGTATAGAGCAGGGGTCCCCAACCCCCGGGCCACAGGCGGGTAGCAGTCCACGGCCTGTTAGGAACTGGGCCGCACAGCAGAAGGTGAGCGGTGGGCAAGCGAGGGAAGCTTCATCTGCCGCTCCCCATGGCTTGCATTACCACCTGAACCATCACCACCACCCCACCCCCCGGTCCGTGGAAAAATTGTCTTCTACGAAACTGGTCCCTGGTGCCAAAAAGGTTGGGGACCGCTGGTATAGAGGACAAAGCTCTAACTGCATCAGCATTTTGTCTCTTTCATCCCTGACTCTTGTAGAGTATTATTTACATGATGCTTTGAAAAAGTTAATAAAATATAAGTCTCTGTTTTTGAGAATTTCCTTCAGAATAATCAACAAATATTTATTGTATGTCTCTTCTATGCCACACTTGTTGCTCAGCACATCACATGAATTATTGTACTTACTCCTCAAAGCAACCCTGTTTGCCTGATGAGGAAATGAGGCTCAGAGAAATTTGGTAACTTTCTGAAGGTCACACAGCAAGCAACTGCCTTTCTGATTGCTAAACATAGATCTTAACCTCTAAACTCTATTTATTCTTAGGGTAATGGGGAACCATTGAACAGTTCCAAGAACAAAAGCAACATGATCAAATTGTATTTTAGAAAAATCACACTGGATGTGAATACATTGGGGGGAAATAAGACTAGAGTCAGGCTAGAAGTTAGAAAGCTATTGCAAAAAAAGCATGATGTGAATGTTGCCCAGGATGTGGAAGTAGAAATGAAAAGATAGATTCAAGCAAGATTTGAGAGTAGGCATAAACAGAATTTAACTGGAAGGACAGAAAAGTGTCAAAGATGATCCTTGGGTTTCCGATTTGAGCAACCAGGTAGATGGTTGTTTTCATCAGTTGGAGTTGCTATGACAAAAATACCATAAACTGAGTGGCTTAAACAACAAATATTTATTTCTCACAGTTCTGGAAGCTAGAAGTCCAAGATCAAGGCACTGGCAGATGTGGTGTCTAGTGAAAACTCATTTCCTGGTTTGCAAATGACCATTTTCCTCGCTGAGTCCTCACATGGCAGAGAACTCTGAGCTCTTCATCCTCTTATATGGGCACCAGTCCCATCATGGGGACCTACCCCCATGACCTCATCCAAACCAAATTACCTCCCAAAGGCTCCACCTCCAAATACCGTCACCTTGGGGATTAGGCTTCAACACGTGAATCTGGGGAGGGACGCACACATTCAGTCCACAGCAATGGTGATGCCTTTCACTAAGATGGGAACACAGAAAAAGTATCAGTTTGGGGCTGGGTGTATGTGTGAGGGGGCGGATAATGTTGAGCTCCGAACACATGGTGTTTGTGGTGTCTGTGAAATGTCCAAACGCAGATGTCCAATAAACAGTTTCCTCTATTGGCCTGAAGCTCAAGGAAAGAGATGTGGGCTGGAGATATAAATCTGGAGGTTATCAGGGTATGGATGGAAAGTAGATGAGATCACCCTGGAAAAAGTGCAAAGTAAAAAGAGAAGCCAGCCCTGCGCCATGTCTGAAAAACAAAATAAAACAAAAGTAAATTAAATCAATATGCAAGAATGGCACAGGCAAGAAGGGAATCCACCAAGAAAATGAAAAGGAACTGTTAGAGAGGTAGAAGAGATAGCAGGGACCGCATGGGAGAACAGGAGCCTAGAAGGATAAAGCTTTCGACCGGAGGAGTGCTCAGCTGCCTTGGCTGCTATAATGTTACTGAGAGATAAAGGGAGGCAGGGGTTGGTTTTAGCACTAAGGAGGTTGTTGGTGACCTGAGGGCAGTGGAGTAGACGACAAAAACTAGACTTCAGTCTTCCTCTAGTTGCTAAATGGACACATAGTATAGTGTAAATCTTTACATAAGTCTGAGAAAAATTAACTTCATGCATCTTCTTTGTCAATGAGTATTTTAATTACTTGTATTATTCCAAATGCTTTGTGCACACTAAAATCATTCAATCCTAATACCCTAATTGGTATTTTACTTTCATTTCTGGAGGCCATTCGATTCTAAGTTTACAATCTGATTTTTTTTTCAAACTCAGTGATGATATTCTTCATGAAGACAGTGTAATTTTCAGATATTAAGAGAGTTTTTATTTTTTTATACAGGTGCTCTCTGACAAACAAAGCAAAGAGAGAGGAGGTAAGTCTCTTTGATGAAGTCTGTTTTACTGTTTATCTATAAAAGTTGTTTGAAGAGCCTCTCCTAGTCACTATAAATTTAAGCATGCCACAAGTCTTGCTGAATAATTGATAGTCACAGTATGATGTTAAATTAGACTATATTCTACATCTTGAAAACTGGATCCGTTCACTCAGTTTTTCCCTGGTTCTCGTGCAGCCATATTGTGGGTTTAATTCCTGTTTTGTACAGTTGGTTCCATACAGATAGAAATTACTTTGCATAACTAGACCTGTTGTGATCATTTCGCTGTCTATACAAATATGTTGTATAGATAGTGAAATCATTACACCTGAAACTACTATACTGTTATATGTGAACCATATCTCAAAAAACTTTTAATGAAATTAAAAAAATAAATTCCTTTGCCTAACCAGACTTTATCTTGAAATATATACTATAGATAAGTAGTAACAAAAGATCACACCTGTACCAAAACAACTGCTCAGGTGAGTCCTCTTAACAATAAAAAAGGGTAGCAATTTTTATTTGTATAGCTTCTATATTTGGAAATGTTCTGCGTAAATCCAAATGTTTTACATCTTCTTTTTATTTAAATGTTTTACATCTTAATTTATTGAATTTCTTATTTCAATAACTACATAAAATAACAGCTAACAACCCCCTGAACCACCACTTCTTACCAACTGTTTAGCAGCTGTTGTTTTATTTGAACAGTTCTTTATTTGAACAGTCATTGTGGGCATATCATTCTGAATCTTCTCATTTGTCCTTACTTCATATGGTCATTTAAATGTTTACACTTGAAAGGAAACCACTTCAAAAACTTTGTGTGACTCCACTATACACATTCTTTACATGTTGAAGATAATGTGTTTCTGGAAAAGTTCAATGAAAAAATTAAAACTTCTTTTCTCTGAGTTAATATCTTTAAAGCCTTTTTTGAAATAATCTTGTCCAATAATGCCACTAAAAAATAATACTCTAATGCTGCCCTTATCTTCGGTAACCATCATTGTTTTTGTTTTCGAAGACCTCTTTTTCTTTAATCTGTTGGAGAAAACTTTTAGTCCCTTATTCAGATACCCAAGATCTCAGTTTCAGTTCAAATTAGCATCAGCATTGGGTCTCTGGGATATAGTCATCTGCTGTTCTTCTGTCTCCTGGGGAGATTTGTAAGGAGACTTTCACACTGGACCAACAGGTGTGCAGGGCCCACCAGCTGTACCAAAATCACCAGACCGAGTTTGCTTCTGCTCTTCTGTGAAGTGCTTGTAGCATCAAGCATGCACAGTTTTGTCCATATCCATTTTTATATTTGAGACCTTAGCAATGCATAACCTTCAACCAACTGACACCTAAGTAGGAAATAAGCAAAGCCCACTTTTAAAATCTTATAAATGTGTCCCAGTTGTAAACTATGCCGTAAGTAGAACCCTCTGTGCTTCACCTCTCTTGTTGAAATCCCAACCTGAGCTAGAGTTGATCTTGAATTTACGTCAGCAAAGACTGTGCTTCACTCCAGAAATCACCAAATGAGGGATTTACACAAAAAAGTAGCACGTGAAGGTTTTAACTAGAATGTGATAGATTTATTTTCTTTTTATCATAAGCAAATCAAACTTGTTATAGTTAAAGGATACTTTCCATCACATAAAAGCTACAGTCAAGACAGTAAATAAGAAACAACTGCCATGAACTCCTGGCCAGAACTGACAAGTACTTTTCTAACAAATCTCCAATGAGGAAGTCCGTCTCTGGTGACTCTGATCCGGTGTAAATGCACCAGATTGGATGTGGAGCTTATCTACAAGTATTCAGGTATCACACAGTGGGGCTTCAGTCTACCAGAGGCTCAATTTTTAGCTGTTTATGCACTCTGCCAGCTAGTGTTTCATCTTGACAGAAAAAAAAAAAAAAAAAAAAAAGAATAGGCAAGCAGGCCAGCAGAAACTAGGAAAGTGTCAAATCAGTTTTCACATAAATATTTATGGAAAGCGCTTTGGTAGTAGGAAATATTGGTGAGGGAAGTCTGAGGACAATTTTTCTTCACATGTAAATCAGAGGAGAATTTTTGAAGCCTAATTCAAATTTCCATGCAAATGTAAAATAGTCCATAAGTTTGGGTTTTTCAATAACAGCTGTCCTCTTTTTTTTTAATCTCATATTTCAGATTAAATTATTTTTACGATTCAAATTTTTAATGGTCATTCCTTCCTGCTGTTTGTAAAATGTGAAGTCAGATCCCCTCATTTTTGGCTTCCCATCATTGCTTCTTGATTGGAGTGTCCAAGAGCTTCTCTTTGTATATTTTACCAAAGATGTAATATAGAGGTCAGACAGAAGAGGCTATTCAATATAGAGAGACATAAGATGTAACATGACATAGAAAAAGGACATACTGTGACCCAGCCTCACTGTTTGCCCTTGTAAGGTGATTCCTAATGATTCTTTCTTGTGTGGCCTGATCCACATTTTCCTCTGGTCTCAGTCACTGGAGAGAAATAAATGGGGAACCCAATGTAATAGTGATCTCGAGCAGAAAAGCTTAGGCACAAGGAGGTGGTCTAAAGGCCAGTCGATGTGGTTACCTTCACTAATAGTTTAAGAGAGGGTGTCACTAAATAACTACACCTTTTTTAAGGGGTATAAACTGTCCAATAGGACCAAAATATTTCAGCCTAGTTGTGGAAGGAGTATTTGCTATGGTAACAGTGGAGTAAATTCTGAGTTTATGCCTATCACACTGTGACCTTTGTGAGATAAAAAGTCAAAATGGAAATAAATGGTACATATTATGGTATGACTTCCTAATGGAATGAAAAATTAATTCATTTTTTAAAAGTGAATATAAATGTTTAAAAACTAACCCATATAGCTGTAGTTGACTTAATCTGTCCTTAAATTCAGTTTCTCATGGTACGTATTTTTCCTTTCTTCAAATTGATAAATAGGAGACCAAAGCCAATTTCCAGTGTTGCTCACTATCAAGAATATTTGAATCTTGTACTGATAAACTGTTCTTCACATACAATGTACATTTCGCTTCCAGAGTGTAAAAAAAAATATTTCTCTTCCATTTAGAAAATGATTTGAGGGGCTTCCCTGGTGGCGCAGTGGTTGCGCGTCCGCCTGCCGATGCAGGGGAACCGGGTTCGCGCCCCGGTCTGGGAGGATCCCACGTGCCGCGGAGCGGCTGGGCCCGTGAGCCATGGCCGCTGAGCCTGCGCGTCCGGAGCCTGTGCTCCGCAACGGGAGAGGCCACAACAGAGGGAGGCCGGCATACCACTAAAAAAAAAAAAAAAAAAATGATTTGAAAACCTAGGGAAAATAAGGTCACATCTGAAGAAATCGCTTATATTATTTTTTTCTCAGTAATTTCATTAGGGCAACACAGACATCTCCTCCAAGCACAGTTTCAAAACAAGTTTCTTGGCCATAACTATCCCTCCTTCCTGAAAGTACTGTAATTACTTTCTGCCCCCTCAGCTTCATTGTGTTATGGAGTTTTGTTAGGCCCATTATCAAGAATATGAAGGCTCTGTCACAAAAATAATTTCCCAAGTGTTAGAGATGCAGGGCACACAGGGAGTCAAAAGTGCAGCCAAATCCAATGATTATGAACAGAAGCATATGCTATGGAATATACACTTTCTTCCCTTTCATTAGAATTTACTTGTAGTGACAAATGCCCAAGATCGAGAAATTCTCAGTGCCCCTCACCAACCCCAATTGGAAATTATGACTTCATTTTAACTCATAGAGTGTTGAACATCTACTATGTCCCTGGCACTGTGCAAGGTCTTAGTGACACAAAGATAAATGAGATAAAATTATCCCTCCTTCAAGAAAGTTACCCAACTTAAATCCCCTCTCCTAAGATTTCTTTAGTGAAAACAGAGCTTTTCAGTAAATGTGTGACTAGTGAAATTTACAATAATTTAATAAGTTTTAAAATTGTGATTTCCTATAGCTACATAAAGAGAAGCAATTACCATTTGTGGCAATATGCCCACATGAGGCAAAAGGAAAGCATCAGCGTGTTCCGAGAGGAAACTTGGTTTTATTTTATATTAATTTGTATGAATCTCTATCATTGAAATGCAAGTGCAACATAAAGCTTAAGAGCTATGTAAATCTAGTTCACATTCTTTCACTCATATTTGAGTTGTACCAGTTTATTCTGGATACTTACTTATAGCCCTTGTAAGCTGCCAATTTAAATAGAGATGGAAAGGAGAGTGGCTTTTATCCACCATTCCTACCTCTTGCACGTGGCATGCAAAGTCTTCTCCAGGGCAGTGCTTCCCAAATATCTATCAAAAAGCCCCAAATAACAGGAAGTCAGGGAAATTGCCAAGCCAGCAAACATGAAATTTGATTTACCTGAAGAATTCAGATGACTTTTGCATTGCTATTTCCTCCACTTTAAATGCTTGTCCCCGACTCTTAGCATGGTTGTCTCCTCATCATCCAGCTTAAATCCACCTGCTTTTTTTTTTTTTTAATAAATTTATTTATTTATTTATTTTTGGCTGCGTTGGGTCCTCGTTGCTGCGCACAAGCTTTCTCTAGTTGCAGGGAGCGGGGGCTACTCTGTTGCAGTGCGTGGGCTTCTCATTGCGGTGGCTTCTCTTGCTGTGGAGCACGGGCTTGGTTGCTCCACGGCATGTGGGATCTTCCCGGCCCAAGGCCCGAACCCGTGTCCCCTGCATCGGCAGGCGGATTCTTAACCACTGCGCCACCAGGGAAGCCCCCTAATTCCACCTGCTTTTAAAACTCTTCTCTGCCCTCTCTCTCTGAAGAGGTTGCCTCCTCCCCCCACTAATTTCTAGCTCTGCAACTCTTTGTTTCCTTCACAGCACTTGTCAGAATTTAATTTCTTCCTTCCTTCCTCCCTCCCTCCCTCCCTCCCTTCTTTTCTCCTTCCTTCCTCACTTCCTACCTACCTTCCTTCCTTTCCATTAGATTAGATTGCCTATGTCTTATTTATTGTTTTATCCCCTGTGCCCAGCAGACTGCTGCTACATAACAGGAGCTCAAAAGCATTTGATGACTAGAAGAATTCCTGAATAACTGTTTTGTATTAATATAATTATGTGCCATCTAGAAAAAATATATATGCAGTAGGAAGACCACTGTGTTTGTGCAGTGGCTTTGTGACATTCTTGGCACATTGCTGACTATCCAGTTTGAAGAGGATAAGTCTGGGATATTAGAGGAAGATAGAGGATCAGTGTTTATGGAGTGCCTACTGTGTGCTAGATTATGATAGATTCTTTATGAATATTCACTCATTCAATCCTCAAGAAACCCTGTAATGTAAGAGGTATTGTCCTCACTTTTTACATATAAAAAATAAGGGTCAGTAAGACTAAATTGCTCAATGAGTGTCTAAGTTGGAATTTAAGCCTGGTTCTATTTGATTTTTAAGATCATGTGCTTTTCACTAAACAAATACTTCTTGAGGAGCATAGTGGGATTGTGGGGTGGTGGGGGGCCTGGGAGTTGCTAGTTGCTACTACTTGTCCAACCACTGTATTTTATGTATTCATAAATTTATTGAGTTATTGCGTAGGATTATGATTCATTACATAATGAACACAAAGAAGGAAAAGACAGTGTCTTCCCTTGAGGAGCTCACAGTTAGTGGGGAAGAGAATAAACAAACAATACATAAGTGATCAAAATGTAGATATTTTCTATTATATTTATATACCTGCAATTTAGAGTGTAAATATGGCAAGGACACAGGCAGGATCCTTAAAATCAAGGAAAAATACTTTCACAAATATTTTAATGAAACTTCATTTAAATGTCCCCTCATAAATAGTAATCATTTATAAAAAATGAGTTCTGGAGACCAAAATTGAAGCAAAGAAAGAGGTTTGATCTTATGGTTGCTGTTGTTGCCTCTATAGTATCTTTGAAGGAAGCCAGACTTGAGCAAACCCTAAATGATAAAAGACAAATCAGTACCTGGTTTCTCCCCTCTGCGGTCTTTTGGGAAATGAGGCAGATTCTTCTAGAGGGTGAGAGACCTTGAATAGATGAGATCATGACCAGAAAGCAGAAAAGCAGAAAGCAGATACAACACTTGGTAGCTAATTTGTTGGCAGCAGGGAAAGAGTATTATCTTGTTAAGAGAATCTTTCTTTGATATAATCAATAATTTCTTCAGTCAGAAACATTGAAGATTAATTCGTTTTGCTTTACAGTACCATTTCTTGCAAATAATAGACCTTAGCCGAAAAACATCCTTTTCACCTTATGTCCTATTTGTTTCATGATCTGAAAGGAAAATATAAAAATTTTCTATTCAATAACAACATGATTTTATCTTTTTATTTGTTATCTTAAAAAAAGATCTCTCTACTTTTATGCATAGCATATTGGTTTCTTAAATAATATAAAGTTAATATTGAAAACAAAGTATTATTTCATTCTGAGGTTCTACGATATACCCACATCTTGCAAATAGATTTAAGATTAGTCCATGTTTATATTTATTATTCTTGAAATGCAATCTCTGTAAATAGTGCATTAAGGAAAATACCAGAGTTAAAAGACAGCCATAATTTTTGCTTTCGAAATTGCCTTTTATAAGTATGCTATATTTAAATATATAATCTTGAAACCATCATTCACACACCATTATTTTCACTGCAATATTATTACAAATAAATATAGTCCCGTGGAAAATTTTCAGTCATATTGACTGCAGCATTACTACAGATGAGTAACTTTGATGTATACGTACCTCTAGCCACTAATTCAGTCTTTGGAAATACTGGTAGGTCTAAACGGTTTTTTTGTAAGCTCCAGTTGTTTTGTGAAGCTGCCCCTTCCCCTAGGCAGCCCTGAAATTATCCAGTTGAAAATGTGGGACCTTTTATGAGACATTGTCTTAATCCAAAGGGCTGATCATATGCTTAAAAAAAAAGAATATTCTGCCCCATATAATGTTTTACAGAAATTAATCATTGAATACTATTCAATTACATTCCGCTAATTTATATGTATGTCTTTTGTTAACATCCTCCTCTAAGAAAGGAACAAAGATTCCAAAATCACATTAGAATATGGACACCATCACCAACAGCTGGCAAGTAATTGGGGTTCCTCTCACTCTGCATCAGAAATTTCCAACCCAGAACCTTCCGACATGGAAACATGGGAACCCCTCTTCTCCTTTGCTGGCCAGCACTTTAATCTCCCCTGTTGTTCACTGAGCACCCTCTGCTCTCTCACTCCTTGGAGACACAAAGACAAGATGTTCCCTGACCTCCCCACCTGGTAAATCCCTCTGCACATTCAAGAGGCAGATCAGAGGCTAATCCCTCTGTTGAACTTTCCCTTAATCCCCCAAGCAGAGTAAACCAGGCACACGACACATTATGATCCTCCCTGTCATGGCTCCTATAACATTCTATAACTTCTATTGCAAGGTCCTTGAAAGCAGACCACAATTTATTATTTTTTGTATCCTCGGTACATGCACATACTGGGTTCTTGATAAATTTTTGTTGAATGAATGAATGAATGAAATAATTTGCATTTTACATTTGTAACAACCTGTGAGGTAAGCAATACAGTAAGTCCCCTACATACGAACGAGTTGCATTATGAGAATGCATTCGTAAGTCCAATTTGTTTGTAAGTCCAACAAAGTTAGCCTGGGTACCCAACTAACACAATCAACTATATACCGCTGCTTTTATGCTTGCTTCCAGACATCCTGGGCTTGAAATAAAGATACCGTACCACTGTACTCTATACAGTACCATACAGTAAAGTACACAAAAGCGCACATGACAATGTACAACAGACACGTGAACTAACTTATGTGATTGGACATGCGAACACACATTCGCTTCATTGAAAGTTTGCAACTTGAAGGTTCGTATTGGGGAACTTACTGTGTAGTTATTATCTTGATTTTACAGAAACTGAGGTTAATAGGCATTAAATGACTTGTTAAAATGTATGCATGTGTTCTACAGACTGACAGACAAAACTAACATTGAAACTTTAGTCAAATAATTTTTCTAGCACACTAGGTATTGAGTATTGTTTGTTGTTTTGCTTTTGTCCTTCAATTTTTTTCCCACGACTTGATTTTAAGGTTGGTTATTTGAAAATGTATATGCTCCACAACAGTACTAATAGAAATATAATGCAAGCCCCAAATGCGAGGTAAATATGTCATTTAAAATCTATTAGCCTCATTAAAAAGGTAAAAAGAAACAAATGAAATTAATTTTAACAATATTTTATTTAACCCATATCTCTAAAATATCATTTCAATATAAAATAAAAATTATAAATATTAATAAGATGTTTCACTTTTTTGTAGTAAGTATTTAAGATCTTGGGAGTATTTCACACTTCACATCACATCTCGGTTCAGACTAGTCACATTCTGATAGCACAAATTATAACATCTTTTTATAAGTCACTCTGTGATTTGCTGTTTGATACAGTCTTGTGGGGAGCAATATTAGTGAATCAATTTAAGTGGTGAGAAAGGGGATATCATCATGGCATAGCTAGGGAAAATCAGTAAGCCACCGGTGTGAGTTATAGTGTCTTTGCCTCCATTGTTTTGATTTGAAATACTTGTAGGGATTATTGATTTCCTTAGTGGATTTATTGAAAGCATTCCTACTTCCCTCTGCAATCCAAAATATTATTTTTAATCTTTTACATTTCTTAATGCAAAACTAAAGAACACTGTTCTTTTTAGAGACAGAACATGTGGGCATTAGAGACAGGCTGAAAATTGAGTGTAGGCTCCTGTTACTTACTAGCCTCATCATCAAACGCAAGTTACTGAAGTAACTGAAGTTACTGAAATAAGCCTCATTTTACTAATCTGCAAACATACATTACAACATACCTATTTGGCATAATTATTAAGGGTGTTATATGAGATAACAAATGGAAAGTTCTGAGTATGATGGCTGCGTGTGGTCAATATACGGTGGCTATTACTTGCTTACTTACTCGCTCTATACAAAGTTCTCATAATCACCCCTAACTACAACTTATATTTACTGAGTAGCCAAGTGATGCATGGTAAAGCATTTTAATGGTGGATATGAGGCCATAAACCAAGAATAGAAGGAGAAGTCAAGATGTTCTAACTTTTAAGATATCAAAGCTCATTTAAAAAAAAATTTATTTATTATTTATGGCTGTGTTGGGTCTTCGTTGCTGTGCGCGGGCTTTCTCTAGTTGCAGCGAGCAGGGGCTACTCTTCATTGCGGTGCGTGGGCTTCTCATTGTGGTGGCTTCTCTTGTTGTGGAGCACGGGCTCTAGGCGCTGCAGGCTTCAGTAGTTGTGGCACACAGGCTTCAGTAGTTGTGTCTTGCGAGCTCTAGAGCACAGGCTCAGTAGTTGTGGCACACGGGCTTAGTTGCTCCACGGCATGTGGGATCTTCCCAGCCCAGGGCTCAAACACGTGTCCCCTGCCTTGGCAGATGGATTCTTAACCACTTTGCCACCAGGGATGCCCAAAGCTCATTCTTTATATGTTATCTTGGATAAGTCACATTCTGCTTCCTTAGATATAAAAGGTAAAAAAAATGTTTTGCTTCAATAACAGAAGTACTGTGGCCACTTAATATTACAATTATTTCATAATCAGTTTTATAACAAATAAGTACACTCTACCACTCTGAAAGGAAATGTATAGATAAAAGATACACATAATTTTGAAAAGCAACATAATAAATGAAGTGTAATAATTAAGTAAAAAAGAAAGTAATTTACAATTAAATGATTGTATATTTAATATATAATGAAATAAAAGGAAAGTAATTTACAATTAAATGATTGTGTATTTAATATATAATGTTCCATTTGATCATACTAGAAGATATAATGAAGTAGTCTGATGCTTATAATGAGTAGTTTTGGATTTAAAAGAGGTAAGAATATGAGGAGCCACTTGGTAGAAGAGTTACAGGAAAATGAAGGAGTAGAGGTAAGGATAGAATTAGAATAAAACCAGGGTCGAGATGAGTAATAACAGACAGACTTATGTGTATGATAAAAGGCAAAAGAAAATAACCTTAATTAAAGATTAGATGCTAAGACAAATTGTCAACTCTTATGTAGAGAAAATGAGAAAGTTTGATTTCTTGCAAATGAGCTGAGCTTTGTTCATGTATGGTGTCACAATAATTAATTCCCTGTGTTATAACATGGGACAGAGAACAAAAAACCTATCTCCTTTCTTGAAATTCCACCTCGTGGCAATGCATGCAGTCAGGCTCATATTTAAAAAGACACTAGAGATCATTTCCTTCCATGGGCAACAGAAAATGAGGATGGATTAGAAAAAGCTTTACTACAAGAAGCTATAGAGAAATTGTATAATCAATGCATGGGAACAGTATTGAAAAACCTAGGTAATTAAAAAATAAATGCTTTAATTATAGATGGTCATATTTAACATTTTAAAATAAGGCTAAATAATACTAAATGTTAGCCTTCCCACAATTTACATGGTAGTTTCATTGCTGGAAAATTCAGTGTGTATTAAAACCATGTAAAAATTACTTTCTGTTTGTCTCTAAAATGGAATTAAGTTCTAGTCGCAGAGAAGCTCAGATAATAATTTATGTGGAAGGAGGTCTGGAAATCATGCAGAATGCAGGGCAGTTCTTCCCTGGGCATGCCTGTCCCATGGCTTTCAGGATAGTCACTAAATTCTAGTAGAAGCTCCTAGTTATTGCAGTAAACAAAAATGCACTCCCTCATTTTTTTCCCCAAAAGCACCCTTCTAGGAGGTATAAGATCTCCATTGAGGCTTAGAGAGAAAGCACACCCTTGCATTTGAAACTTTCCACACACAGGCACTAATCTAGCAGCATGACTTGAGGTTGGGATACCTAAAATGGGACCGAGTGTGCATCTGCAACTTGTTCCTTCAACTGCCTGGTGCCAACCATGGCATGCCAGTTCCAACAGCCCCTAGGCACTTCAGATGCTTGCTGAACACTCTGCTTGTTGATGGCCTTGAAAGAATCTCTTTCCAAGTAGGAGGCAGAGGCAAAACTTCACGCTGCTAGTCAAAAACAAAACACCACTGAATAAGTGAGTATACAATACAAACCTGTTATTCCATTTGAATAACTACATAAATGGTGGTTTTCCTTTTCACTGAGCTCTTGTACAAAGTGAGACTACAATTTTTGTTCATCTTTTGAGAATTTTAATGAGTTTTAAAACTTCTATTACCTATTCTTAGCTCCAAAAACTCCCATCAAAATCCATCTGTCATTTGATAACAATCAGCAGCTCAAATTAACAAACTCTCAGCCTTGGATAGGAGTTTAATTCATCTATAAAAGTCATCTTTCAGTTGTAGAAGCAAACCAGTTTCTCTTCTGGAAAATTCACTAAAGGCAAGCTTCTCAGACTATGCCTATTTTGAGTAACATTGTAAGTTTTCTGAAAGGCACACTTGAGTTATATAATAACATACAAAATGAATTTAGATTTTTACATGTAAAATACATCCACATCCCTACTGCTTATGGTCTTTTTTTTTATAGGCAATTCCTATTCCCTATAGGCATGTTCCCAATCACCCATGGGATGAAATCCAGAAAACTTGTCTGGCCATCAGAGTTCCTAAACAGTCTGACTGCCACTTACCCCCACCCACCTCCCATGCTGTCAGACAGACTCCAGCTCGAGCCCTCTTCTGGCTGTCTGTATTTGCCTCCTCACAGACATCACTCAGGCCAGACACAGGAGCTTCTGGGCCGGCCACTGAACTCCTACTTGGTCATGTAATCACTTCACTTTGAGTCAATTTTTTCATAAGTACAAAGTAGAGGGCATTAAATAAAGTTAATGTATGTAGAATGCTTATCCAGAACTGTGAGTTCCTCTCTCCTCCCTTTTAAGGCCTTCATCTCTAAATCTATAAAAACACTGTCTTTGAGACCAGCCCAAATTCCACCTCTGTGAAAATTTCCCTTGAGACCTCAGCTGGAAGTACTCACTCATTTACAGATGAAGAAACTAGATACAGAAAAATTAAGAAACTATTGATAGCTCAGGGCTTCATAACTGGTAAGTGGTAAAGATAGATTCCAACCTAGGTAATCTGGTTCTAGAGTGTGTGTTTTTATTTTTATTTTTTAACAGGACATAAATTTTTTAAAAAACAACTTTATTGAGATATAATTTACATGCCATACATTTCACTCATTTAAGTGTACAACTCAAAAAAAAAAAGTGTACAGCTCAATGGTTTTTACCCTGTATACAGAGTTGTGCAACCATCACCACAATCAATTTGAGAACATTCTCATTACTCCAGAAAGAAACCCCCCACCCATTAGCCGTCACTTCCCATTTCCCTGTTAATCCTACCCTGTAGTCCTTGGCCACTGTTAATCAACTTTCTATCTCTATAGATTTGCCTGTTCTGGACATTGCATATAAATGGACTCATACAACATGTGGTCTTCTGTGCCTCGTTACTCTCTTCCCGTAATGCTTTCAAGGTTCTTCCACATTTTGGCATGTATCAGTACTTCATTTCTCTTTATTGCTGAGTAATATTCCATTTTATGGATAAACTTTATTTAGTTTATCTATTTATCAGTTTATGGACATTTGGATTCTTCCCACTTGTTGGCTATTATGATTATATGAATATTATTATAAATATTCATCTACACATTTTTGTGTGAACGTATGTTTTTATTATTCTTGGGTACATACTTAGAATTGCTGGCTCATATGGTAACTCTGTGTTAAACTTTTTGAGGAACTGCCAAACTGTTTTCCAAAGTGACTGTACCAGTTTAAATTCCTACGAACAATGTGTGAGGGTTCCAATTTCTCCACATCCTCACCAATACTTATTATTATCTGACTTTTATTATAGCCATCCTAGTGGGTATGAAACAGTATCTCACTGTAGTTTTGATTTGCATTTCCCTAATGACTAATGATGTTGAACATCTTTTCACATGCCTATTGGCCATTTGCATATCTTCCTTGAAGAAATGTCTGTTAAATCTTTTAAAATTATTTGTAAGCCTTTTTGTTTGTTTGTTTGTTTGTTTGTTTTGCGGTACACGGGCCTCTCACTGTTGTGGCCTCTCCTGTTGTGGAGCACAGGCTCCGGACGCGCAGGCTCAGCGGCCATGGCTCATGGGCCCAGCTGCTCCGCAGCATGTGGGATCTTCCCAGACCGGGGCACGAACCCGTGTCCCCTGCATCAGCAGGCGGACTCTCAACCACTGCGCCACCAGGGAAGCCCTGTAAGCCCATTTTTAAATTGGGTTATTTATCTTTTCAAAGTGTTGAGTTGTAGGAGTTTTTAAATATATTCTTGTATACAAGCCCTTATCAGATATATGGTTTGCAAATATTTTCTCCCATTCTGTGAGGTGTCTTTTCACTTTCTCGATGATGTTCTTTGAAGTACAAATTTTTTAAACTTTGATGAATTCCAATTCATTTTTTCTTTTGTTGCTTATGTTTGTTATGTTGCTTATGTCTAAGAAAGCTTTGCCTAACCTAACCCAAGTTCATGAAAATTTATTCGTATGTTTTCTTCTAAAAGTCTTGTGGTGTTAGCACTTACATTTAGGCCTGTGATCACTTGGAATTAATTTTTTGTGTGTGGTCCAGTGAAGGAGTCTGACTCCAATCTTTCGCATATGGCTGGCTATCCAGTTGTTCCAGCATCACTTGTTGAAAAAACTATTCTTTCCACCACTGAATTGACACCCTTGTTGAAAAAGAGCCTGTGTACTTAATTTCAGTACTGTGCTACATCTGTCATTTCTACTCTCTGTGCATCAGATCCCTTCATCCTCACAAACTACATTTTCTTCCTCAATCATACCATGCTCTTCCACACATCCATACTTCCCTACATTCTTCCTGTCTGTCCTGAATGCAACACCCCATTTTGTCTGCTATCCTGAAGACCAGCTCAAATGGAATCTATTTTGTCTAGTTTTTGTGGCTTTATCTGCAGCACATTATTTAGTTTTTCAAAATGTTTTACATTTCATGCTGGATCATTATCTAGTTATTGACAATTCCTCTACTGTTAAAAAAAACTATCATTCTCTTTCTCCAAGCACTTAGCACAGTGTCCAGCATATTATAGACACTATAGATATAAATCTGTTGAAATGAATGAATGAAAACGGCCTTGGCTAGGAATTTTAGGGGCTATAAGAAACCCAGGAAGATCCTAAAGAAATCAAGTATTCAATAAATATAAAAGGTGATAAAATGAAAACTGCAACCCACAGTGAAAACATCATTTTCTCATGCTTCTGATAAATTTCCTGCAGACTTATCATTGCTATATCACTGTTAAGAACAGTGAAAGTTAGTGAAAATTTTACAGGTTGATAAAAGGTTTTGTGAGCTAATGCACTTTTAAAATGTATTTTACAGACTGCATTACTGAAAATGTTTTAAAATTAATTTTGTTAATGTCTATCTCTCACTTAGTTTTTATAGCATATTTTTGAAAGATTAAGAATGTTTTAGTTGCCAATCTACGGCTACTTTCCATGCACATGCTTTTGGCCCTTATTTTTAAAGAAGATTGATTTATAAAGGTGTTTATGGGACCAACATTATACACAACCATCTGAAACCATGGTCTCCAGAATGCTGCAGCAAATAACAGTAAATTACAATAAAATGAGAGGAAGAGACTTTTCCAGGGCCAATTCTAACAAAAAAAACAAAAGAAAACAAAAAAACCTAAATAGAACGTTTTATTTCTTCTTGTAAAATTTTTCTTTGATTGATGTTTTTCAAATTAGGAAATAATATATGCTTGTGGAAACTGGTGAAGCAATATAAAGATGTATAAAGTAAAAGTTAGTCGTCTCCTCTTTCATTCTTACTGCCACTGCTAAGCAACGAATTTTGATAGTTAAGTTCTTATTCACAATATTCTCTTTTCTCTTTAAACATTCACATACCTATAAACACGTCTCAGGTATCTATTGCTGTGTAACAAATTACCCCAAAAGAGGTGAGGTGGAATTATTACCAGTCATCTTTGCAGCCCACTGCAACATTCATACCTATAGGTTGGCTGCTTTGTTTGTTTGTGGTTTGGTCTAGATGAAAGGGAAGCATACTAATATATTACTATAAAACTCTTCTTCTTAATAATATATTATAGACATACTCAATATCATAAAGATCTAATTCCAGCTATCTTCCTCTAGTTTCTTTATGCATATTACCCACACATATATATATGATTTTAGTGAACTTTTCTCTCCTCATTCTTTTTTATTGCATTTTAATAATCCCTTTCTCCCTACCTCTGCCCATTGTACCTTGTGGGCCTCAACTACATACGATAACCCATGCTGAGAACTGATGTGTTTCTTTCCAGACTTTTTTTACTTAATGATTTGTGTCATTGTGGTTTGTGTTTAACAAAAAATGAGGTAAAACTATCTTTTTTTTTTTTTTTTTTTTTTTTTGTGGTATGCGGGCCTCCCTCT
>NC_041226.1:10306679-10310948 GCF_002837175.3 Physeter macrocephalus | reverse complement strand
CACGGGCCCAGTCGCTCCGCGGCATGTGGAATCCTCCCAGACCGGGGCGCGAACCCGGTTCCCCTGCACCAGCAGGCGGACGCACAACCACTGCGCCACCAGGGAAGCCCCAAAACTATCTTTTTTGCACCTTTTTCCGCCTTATTCAAAAAGTTGTCCCTGAAATGCCAACCAAGTCAACTGATAGAGGTCTCCTCCTTTCCTCCCTCCCTCCCTCCCTCCCTCTTTTCCTTCCTCCCTACCTTTCTTCCTTCCTCCCTCCCTCCCTCCCTCCCTCCCTTCCTTCCTTCCTTCCTTCCTTCCTTCCTCCCTCCCTCCCTCCCTCCCTCTTTTCCTTCCTCCCTACCTTTCTTCCTTCCTCCCTCCCTCCCTCCCTCCCTCTTTTCCTTCCTCCCTACCTTTCTTCCTTCCTCCCTCCCTCCCTCCCTCCCTCTTTTCCTTCCTCCCTACCTTTCTTCCTTCCTCCCTCCCTCCCTCCCTCCCTCCCTTCCTTCCTTCCTTCCTTCCTTCTCTCTCTTTCCCTTTTTTTCCTTAAAAATTTTTAATTAAAGTGTTTTTTTTTTGCTGCTTAGTGGGTGTAGAAGTCCAGATTTCTCACTTAGCCTTCATTGACACCTGGGGGGAGGTGAGGAGGGTTGGCTCCTTGTTACTGTTGAGTAGGATAGAAGTTCTGGCTCCCCACTATGCCTCTACTGATACCTTCCAGGCTGGGAGGGTTAAGAGTGCTTTGTTACAGCTTCCATGTGCCCTCCTTTGACACCACAGGGGGTTGGTATCCTCCTTACCACTGAGCAATGGTGCAAGTCCCTACTTTCCTCTGGGCCTCTTCCAACACCATCCAGTGGAAAGAGAAAGATCTACCTCATTACCCCCGGGTGATGATGAAAGTTTAAGCTCCCTTCTCTGCCTCCTCTAAGACCACCCTTGGCAGGGGTATTGAGTACCTTGTTAAAGCCTGGGGTGGGTCGAAGTCTAGGCTTCCTGCTTAACCTTTGCTGATTTGGGTGTGGGAAGGAGTCACAGTTTTGTTTTTTTCCTGTGGTGTTTGGCTGCAGTAGAGTTATTATTTTCTAAAACTTCCTGTCTTGCTAGGCTGCCCCTTTCATGCTTCTTTGGCTAGAGAGAGTAGGCTTTTGTTAGAGTTTTTCTGTCTGCACCCATTGGTGTTTCCAGGTTACCAGCTTCTCCAGCAAGCAATCTGGGAATATGTAAGGTGAAAAGAAAACTCAGGGAACTCACCACCTTCAGGTCCTGAGGTCCCTAGCTGGTCTGCCTTCTTCCCTCTACCTTTCAGAGACCTCTTAGATTTATTTTGTGTATAATGTCCAGAGTTTATAGTGGCACTTAGCAAGAAGAATTGGGCAATGTATGTGTATACCCTCTTCCAGGAACCTTCTCTCTCTTTCCCTTTTTTTCCTTAAAAATTTTTAATTAAAGTGTTTTTTTTTTGCTGCTTAGTGGGTGTAGAAGTCCAGATTTCTCACTTAGCCTTCATTGACACCTGGGGGGAGGTGAGGAGGGTTGGCTCCTTGTTACTGTTGAGTAGGATAGAAGTTCTGGCTCCCCACTATGCCTCTACTGATACCTTCCAGGCTGGGAGGGTTAAGAGTGCTTTGTTACAGCTTCCATGTGCCCTCCTTTGACACCACAGGGGGTTGGTATCCTCCTTACCACTGAGCAATGGTGCAAGTCCCTACTTTCCTCTGGGCCTCTTCCAACACCATCCAGTGGAAAGAGAAAGATCTACCTCATTACCCCCGGGTGATGATGAAAGTTTAAGCTCCCTTCTCTGCCTCCTCTAAGACCACCCTTGGCAGGGGTATTGAGTACCTTGTTAAAGCCTGGGGTGGGTCGAAGTCTAGGCTTCCTGCTTAACCTTTGCTGATTTGGGTGTGGGAAGGAGTCACAGTTTTGTTTTTTTCCTGTGGTGTTTGGCTGCAGTAGAGTTATTATTTTCTAAAACTTCCTGTCTTGCTAGGCTGCCCCTTTCATGCTTCTTTGGCTAGAGAGAGTAGGCTTTTGTTAGAGTTTTTCTGTCTGCACCCATTGGTGTTTCCAGGTTACCAGCTTCTCCAGCAAGCAATCTGGGAATATGTAAGGTGAAAAGAAAACTCAGGGAACTCACCACCTTCAGGTCCTGAGGTCCCTAGCTGGTCTGCCTTCTTCCCTCTACCTTTCAGAGACCTCTTAGATTTATTTTGTGTATAATGTCCAGAGTTTATAGTGGCACTTAGCAAGAAGAATTGGGCAATGTATGTGTATACCCTCTTCCAGGAAGCAGTTGTATTTATTTATTTTTTATATTCTGCACACTATTCCTTATTGTGAATGTGCCATAAATTATCCAACTATTTCCCTGCTGATGAGTAGTAACACTAGGAAAATACTGTAATATTTATATTGGTACCCATATCTTGACATAGTACATTTATTTCTAAGATATAGATTCCAAGGAGTGGTATTTTGGGATCAAAGTTCATGTGTATTTTAAATTATAATAGCTATTGTCAGATTACTTTATCAGTTCACATTTCCACATTTCCAAATCTCTACCAGTGGTAGTTATTATTAACCTTATTATATTGTCTTAGAAGAATAAAGTAATAACTCACTTTTAAAATCTTGTTCTTATTCCATATTTTCATGTATTTATTGACTATTTGTAATCAGTTTTCTGTTATTTGGCCCTTCATATCCATTACCCTTCTTTTCATTGGGTTATTAGTCTTTTTTACCCATCAGTTTATAAGAACTATTTGAAGTTATAGACCCTTTATATGCTATCTGCCTTATCAGTCATTTTTCCAAAGGTATCAATTGTCTATTGACCTTGCTTGTGCTAACTTCTGCCATACAAATTTTTAATTTTTATATTATCAGAAATGTTTATAATTTCTTCTATCAGTCCTATTATTATTATTATAATCAACGGCCTGGTATGTCTACTTTGCAAATGTTTTCTCTGAGTATCTATTCTTTATTACCTAGTAAATATTTGCTCTGAGGAGGGCTTGGTCTAGTTCAGTTAACTCTATAATCTTCAGTCAGTTTATTTTATTGAAAGTAAAATCTTTCTCTCTTACACGCAAATAAAACCTACAGTTCTCACAGTATTTGGGGGGAAAATAGCTAGTTTTATCTCCCCTCCCCCAATATTTATACTAATTTATTTAATTTTCCTGTCTTATTTCATTTTCTGATAGCAGAAAGCCCTGACTGTATACTGATTTGACTGATATGGTTTAAATGTGTTTCACTTTTTAGAATAAATCTCCTGTTAAGTTTCAATAAATATTCTCCATCAAATTTTAATCTTTTTATTATTATTATTTTACTTAGCATTTATAAAAATGTATTCAATTTATTTTAGTTTTGACTGCGTTGGGTCTTCATTGCTGCACGTGGGCTTTCTCTAGTTGGGGCGAACGGGGGCTACTCTTCATTGTGGTGCGTGGGCTTCTCATTTTGGTGGCTTCTCTTGTTGCGGAGCATGGGCTCGTGGCATGCAGGCTTCAGTAGTTGTGGCATGTGGGCTCAGTAGTTGTGGCTTGTGGGCTGTAGAGCGCAGGCTCAGTAGTTGTGGCGCATGGGCTTAGTTGCTCCGTGGCATGTGGGATCTTCTCGGACCAGGACTCAAACCTGTATCCCCTGCACTGGCAGGCAGATTCTTAACCTCTGCGCCACCAGGGAAACCCAGCTTAGCATTTTTATTTAATAGTTGCATAGTCTTATTTTATCAAATGACCTTTTCATTTAATATGTTAATTTCTTTTTTTAATCTTTAAATTGTTGGTTTTATCATTTTTTTTTTAAATACCTCCACTGTGATTGAGATCTATCAATTTCTGCTTTTAAGTATTTTATTTAACATCTTTATTGGAGTATAATTGCTTTACAATGGTGTGTTAGTTTCTGCTTTATAACAAAGTGAATCAGTTATACATATACATATGTTCCCATATCTCTTCCCTCTACGTCTCCCTCCCTCCCACCCTCCCTATCCCATCTCTCTAGGTGGTCACAAAGCACCGAGCTGATCTCCGTGTGCTATGCGGCTGCTTCCCACTAGCTATCTATTTTACGTTTGGTAGTATATATATGTCCATGCCACTCTCTCACTTTGTCACAGCTTACCCTTCCCCCTCCCCATATCCTCAAGTCCATTCTCTAGTAGGTCTGTGTCTTTATTCCCGTCTTGCCCCTAGGCTCTTCATGACCCTTTTTTCTTTTTTTCTTTTTTCTTAGATTCCATATATATGTGTTAGCATA
>NC_041226.1:10276408-10305092 GCF_002837175.3 Physeter macrocephalus | reverse complement strand
TTTCTGGAGGGTTTTTATCATAAATTGGTGTTGATATTTGTTGAAAACTTTTTCTGCATCTATTGAGATGATCATATGGTTTTTCTCCTTCAATTTGTTAATATGGTGTATCACATTGATTGATTTCCGTATATTGAAGATTCCTTGCATTCCTGGAATAAACCCCACTTGATCATGGTGTGTGATCCTTTTAATGTGCTGTTGGATTCTGTTTGCTAGTATTTTGTTGAGGATTTTTGCATCTATGTTCATCAGTGATATTGGCTTGTAGTTATCTTTCTTTGTGACATCTTTGTCTTGTTTTGGTATCAGGGTGATGGTGGCCTCGTAGAATGAGTTTGGGAGTACAAAAATAGTCCAAAAAAGCCTGTATACTCTTTGACAGATTTACCTATATAACCATTATCCAGACTTACCAATTTTTAACATTTAAAAATTTTTAAACATTTCATTCCCTTTGTTTATCATTTACACTCTCTCTAGTTAACTCATCCTTTGTTTTTGCCCAGCTAAGCAAATACATGTATACTTTCTTATTTCTTCTTTCTTTGGTACAAAATTAGCATTCTGTTTTTGCTCTTTTGCATTTTTTTTAATGTCACCTAACAATATATCCTGGAGAGCACTCTTCGTATCAGTTTGGGATTTTTTTTTTTTTTTTAATAGCCACATAGCACTCCATTGTGTGTACGGACCACGGTTTAACCAACTTATCTCCTATGATTAGGCTATTAGGTACTTTCCAACATTTTGTAAATACAAATAATGCTGAAAGGCATAATATTAGACATATGTGTTTTCATATTGCCAGGGTATGTAAAGGTTAAATTTCTTGAAATGGAATTGCTTGGTCGAAAGGCTTTACTTATTTGCATTCACACCAGCGTTATATAAAAGTGCTACTTCCCACAGCCTCATCAAGTGACTATATTCTCAAGCTTTTACTTTTGCCAGTCTGGTAGGTAAAATTGATCTCTCAGTGTATTTTAAATTTACATTTATCTTATTATTAATGAAAATGAGCATCTTTTCATAGGTATAATGGCTGTTTTGTGTTTTGTATGTCTTTACGAATTGTTGTTCATGTCCTTTGCCCATTTTTCTGTCAATTTTTGGTCTTTTTCTACTCTTGAGTTTTGAAAGTTTCCAATATATTAGGAATATTAGCACTTTATCTATAATACATATTAACAGTATTTTCTCCTGTTTCATCATTTGTCTTTTCTCCTGGAGTTTTTGCCACATAAAAGTTCGTTTCGTTTGTGATGCTTTGCTTTGAGCTGAATCTATCAACCTTTTCTTATACTGCATCTGAACTTTGGCTCAAAGGTAGAAAGCTGGTCCCCACACCTAGGTTATAGTGTAATTCACTTATGTTTTCTTCTTGTTCTTATATGCTTTCCTTTTTTGTTTTAACGTAAAGTATTATTATTTTAATACATTGCTGAATATCTGCTACTTTAAAATTTTAGATTTCTTGCACCGGTGTTTATAGTTGAGATTAATTACAATTTTCTATACATTGTGCTATCTTTAATATAAAGTTATCCTGGTTTTATAAAAATAAATTTGAGTTATTTCTAACTTTTTCCATGATCAAAAATAGTTTGAATACCATTGGAATGATCTGGCTTTATAATTAATCAGAACTTGAGAGATATTTATTACCTTTTCATTCTCTTTTATAGCAATTGGTCTGTTTAACCTTTTCATTTTGGGTTGTTTGGAAATGTTAATTTTCTTAAGAAATTATCCATTTCCTGAACATTTTCGAATTTGTTGCTGTAGATCTGTGTATAGAGAGCTCTACATGGTAAAGAGGGACAAGATGCATCTTCTCTATTGACTGTCTATTTTTAAAGAGAGAATGTCAGGATATTGGTTTTTTTAATATTAAATATTATGACTCCAATTTGTATTACAGTACTCCAGTGTTATTTCTATAAGATTCCACCTAATGGATAAAACTGGGGGTAAAATCACAAACTTGTTTTTGCTTCCCAAACTTGTAGGCTTTCTCTGTTTCTCTCTTAGAGATTCAAATATATGATTGAGAGAAAGCCTCAGGAAAATGATTCATTTCATTGATCATCATTATCATTATTATAATGAGTATCATTATCATTATTGATCATCGTTATCATATAACCACTTAGATTCAGAGAATACTAGAGCTGGAGAAAAGATTATAGATAATTAGTCCAACCCTTTCACCCTATAAACAAGGAAGCTGAAACCTTGTCTGGGTGACTTGCTCAGAGTTACCATCACAAATGAGTGGTTAGTGGTAGAGCTAGGGCAAGAAGCCGGTTTCCCAGCCTCTTGTATCCTATTCTAGTGCTCTTTTAGTTTCCCCTCCCTGCTTTTAGGGCAACTACTTGCATGTTGGGCTTAATGCAGATTCCTGCAGACTTCTACTTTCAATCAAAGTGAGTCAGTGCACCCAAAAGAGGTGATCATGCAGGAAAGTGAGTGCACACTTGGAAATTCAGAATTAAGATTTGGGTGAAGTTATTTCTTCAGGATTCATTAGTAAAGCCCACTCACACAGTAGAAGGTCATGAGAAGTTAAAGATATGTTGATCCTTGGCCTCCATTACTGCACCCTCACCCATTGGAGATTTTTCCTAAAGCTCTTCAGAGTCCTCAAATGACCTCCAGGGAGACTCTGTAGTTACAAACAGCATGCAGGTTATTATCACTTGGATGACAAAATTTTGCTGAGAATTAAATGATTGATGTATCAATCTGTTGCTCTGGTAAAACCTGAGGAGGGTCTAAAGTGAAGCTGGCTGTATAGGTGGTGTCCTTAGCAATACAGGACCCATGGAAAGGCCTTAACCATTTGCCAACTGCTTTGTAAGTCACCAAAACAATACAAAATCAAAATTGAACCAAGGAATTTCAAAGCACCAATGAGGCTAGCAGCTGCCTCCTGGTTTAAAGAATATAGAGAATAATCAAAATGATTCTTCATTTGACACTATAAAGGATAGTGCTTCTTTATTTTTTTAAATTTTCTTTCCAAAGAAACCCATCACTTTCTATGCCTGCTGAAATAAAGATCTCTCTTAGCTTGTTTCTGAGTTGGAGACTCTTCGCACTTACCCTGCATTTCTTCAGAACATCAGCCTGGTCATTGCCACTGAAGCAGCCTGCCAGGATGCCTGGGCCTTACAAGGATCGAGTGGAATGTCATAGCAGAAATGCATTGCAGGGGGAAGAGAGGTGCTGTCTCTGGAGAGAGAACAATCAGCTGAAATCCCAGTTAAAAGCATGGAATCTGAAATGAATCAGTCCAGTTCTGATAAGTAAGAAAGGAAATGGGAAAGGTGTAACAGTGGGGATGGATCAGTCTTGGCCTGCTATCTGTCATCCTTATGCTTTCTATTTTGGAGAATGACAGGAGCTTACTGTTTGGGAATTGTCTAAATTTAAATTAAAAGCTGCAGTTTATTCATAGAAGTTATTTCTAATCAAATAAATGATATAATAAATACTTCTATGTTCCAATATTTTCAAGAATTCAAATATTTCGAGTCAGATGTTGCCATGAAATAGCTGAAGACATAGATATTGTAGTGATAGGACTAGCAAATTAAAGAGCTTCTTCTTTTAAAAACCTTGTCAAGCACTAAAAGTTTGGCAGGCAATTTTGATACTCAGAGCAGCTGGAGTTGGGGAGGCCTGGCTAGGAAGAAATGTCACATTTCTAGAAGTTGTAAAGGAAATGAACGATATTCTTTCTTTAGCATAACAGAATGTCCTGCTGATGTGTGAGTTGGGGCTGGGAGATGCCACCTCCTGCACAGTCCCGTGCTGTGCACAGACTGCAGAGGCTCTCTGCCAGAGGACTGAAGTGTTCTGTGTGGATCTAGAAGAAAAATGAGCTTAGGGCAGTTTGTGACTCCATTATGCCATACTGTTTGTGAGGATAGTTGAAAATAGAAAATTGAAATTATTTTATTGAAAGGTTAGCACAGACAGAGGTTTATCCATCCCGCACAGAGGTCTCCTTTTGTAGAGCAAGGCTCTCCTCCAGCACAAGGGGGCAGGAGGTCGAGCGTTCTGGGTGATGCTGCAGATGTTGAGGCCCATGACTAGTCATTCTCTGTTACCAGAAGTGCCTGAGTTTTGGGGTAGGAGATAAAGCCTGATGGCTGCATAAGTTTACATCCTTGGCCTTTTGGTTGGACATGCATTTAGCATTCTAATTCTGATTCTCTTGGGATGTTACTGAGATCAGGCAAGATGTCCTTATTCCATGTCATTAGCCTCTTTGGTCACAACTAGCCTTTTGAAGAAGAAGGTGTATAGTACCTGCTCTTCTCCATATGCTCCTTGCTTCTACTTCCACTTATATGACCGTTAACATCGTCCATGACACCAATAAAATGGAGGTGGTAGATTATCTTAGAAGATTTTCAAGAAATCACCTGACAATTACCTAACCTAGTCATATATCACAAGCATATTCCTACAATGGAAAGGCACACACAGCTGTTGATTTTTATTAAGCTTGCATTAAGCACTTAGCAGAAGACAGCAATAAATTAGTAATCACCTCAGTGTTTTCCAGGTTCAACTGAAGTGGCACATTAGGGGAATCCCAAGACACTATATCAAATATATGCTACATGGTGAAGTACACAGCAGGGAAGAGAGGAGAAAGTATGCTGAAAGAGAATAATGGGAACAATTAAACTGTAAGGAGAATATGCTGGAAAAAACATGCCTCCAAAGGTTGATATTTGTGTATAGCATAAAATGAAGTTGAAATTTCGGAGTGTCTTCCTTTCTTGGTACGGTATTTGCACTTCCAGTTAAGATTGGTAAATATAAATGACTAAATCTTATTCCCAGAAGGATGTTAGTATATCCCGACCTGCCAGGTTCTGAAACAAATTTGACTCTTGTTTAGTCAGGCGGGTACTATGCTAACTTCCACTGCCCATAACCAAGCCCTGAACATAATACCCGAGTGGAGAGAAATGTAACTTCATGTGCCAGGGCTTTTCTCTGCCAGCAGAAAGGAAAGACAGTTGAGAAATTTGCCTATTCTGTCTTCTGCCCCGTGGAATCTATAATTCACAGTACAATTTGTCACCCAGCAAGAACATGAAGATGAATAATGGAAAGGAGAAAATTTGCAACCTCTTCCCTCTTGTTTTGTAATTTAAAGGTCACTTTCTTTATTCCTTCACTCACAGAATTGTGGTTAAGAGCCATGCTGTTTGAATTTGTATTGTGGCTCCGTCATACACCAGCTGGGTGACTTCGGATAAGTTACTTGATTCCTCTATGCCCTTAGTTTCCTTATCTGTAAAATATAGACAATTATAGCACCCACCCCCTAGGATGAGTATAAGGATGAAATGAGTTAACGTTTGCAAAGTGCTTAGAGCAATGCCTGGCACTTAGTAAGAAATATATAAATAATACCAAAAAATAAATAAATAAAATGTTTTTGAGGGCCTCTTATATGCCAGACACAGATCTAGGTACGGAGATACAGTAGTGAGTAAAACAAAGTCCTGACCTCATAGAACTTTCTTTCTAGTGGGGAAAGTAGGTGATAAAAACAAGGCAACGTATGAGTTATGGTGATGGCTATTATGGAAATATCATGCAAAAGAGAGACAGGGAGTATAGGGCTGGTTGTTGTTGGCAGAGGATTGTCAGGGGAGGTCTTTTGTATAAGGTGACATTTGAGCAAAGATTTGAGGGGATGAAGAGAGCTATCCAGAAATTTGAGGAGAGGAAACATTCCAAACAGAGGGAACAACACTGGCAAAGGCCTGGAGGTACGAGTAAACTTGGCCTATTAGATGAAGAGCAAAAACAGCCAGAGAGTGAGTGAAGTAGGGCATGAGGAGAGAGATAAAATAGGCTGGAACACATAAGCCATGGTCAGATCATCTAGCTCCAGGAAATAGGCTTAATTCCTAAGTTTAAAGAAAGCATAATAACAGCTTCATTCCAAGGGTATATATTGTCATCCCTTTGTTTCACTAGATTTTAGTTACTTTAAAATAAAGGAGTAGGTGGAAGTAACCCAAGTGTCCATCTACAGATGGATAGACAGACAAAATGTGGTGTATACATTCAGCCTTAAAAACAAAGGAAATTGTGACACATGCTACAACATGGACAAACCTTGACAACATTGTTAAGTGAATTAAGCGAGACACAAAAAGACAAATACTGAATGATTCCACTCATATGAGGTAGTCATATTCATAGAAATGAATAGTCAAATTGATAGAATTTGAGTAATTAAAATCACAGAAACAGAAAGTAGAATGGTGGTTTCCAGGGGCTGTGGGGCGAGGGAAAAGGGGAGTTGTTTAATGGATACAGAGTTTTGCAAGATGAAAAATTTCTGAAGATTGGCTGCACAGTAATAACTGTACGGAACTGTACACTTAGAAATGGCTAAGAATGTAAATTTTATCTTATATATGATTTACCACAATTAAAAATTTTAAAATAAAAATAAAAAATGATAATGTAGTAACGCAGATTCACCTCCATACTACTAATATTCGGGGGAGCTAGGCACCAGGCAATGCATACAGATTCTCTGCTCTCTGAGTGTGTACCTAGTGGGGGACAACAGGAAGTCACATCCAGTGACAATTCCCATTGTTGAGCTTGTACTTCTTTTCACTTTAGGATTAGTAAATGTAAATTAATGGGTTACAATACATTATAAAAATTACTCTCAAACCCAGATTCTGTGAGAATAGGGTAAGATTAAGGGCCATTTCGTTATTGTCGTTTTGATGATTTCTGAGCAATTGATTTTCTCCTGTGACTTCGCTCTGCAAGAACTGCCACCTGCCATCACGCAGCTGAGGCGATGTGCCAGGCTCCAGGCCCAAGCTTTCCTAAGCAGCAACTGGCTGTGACTTGAGCCCTAATGGAGAAAGTAACAAGGCTCACTTAAACTCAGAGATAAGGATGCTAAAGACCCTCCAGGGGATGTATGTTGTCTATATGCTTTTAACATTACCTGCCAGGACAAAAAGGCATAATTTCCATCTGAAATGACACTTTTAAATAGTATTTTTCACAAGTATGATTAAGCTGTTTCTACCCATTATTGCTCAGAAGAACACTCTCACAACAGGAAGAAAGGACAAAATAAAAACAAAGCAAAAATGCAGAAGCCCAGGCCATACTGTGCGCGCAGTTCCATTTCTGTTGGGGTCCTGTCCTGAAGGTGCTTGAACCCTTTTCCTCCCTGACATGAGTTACATTTTGCTACTGGCTATAGGACAGAGCTCTCGGGTTCCCACGATGGGGGTGGTAAAGGCAGTGAATGTGTCCTGTACAGGAAAGGAGCAGAGTAACAGGCCTCCCCAGTGTACTCGAAGGAGGCCTGCATGATGGAGAACACCCTACATCTGAGTTAGAAAATGCAGATTCAAAGATTTCATGCTTTTAGCCTCTGTAACCAGAGATGAGAAATTATTTCATATGTGTGTGGTTGGAGAATGGTTTAAATTGGCTAAAACTTCAGTGGGAACCCATATTCTGAGCTGCTGTTTCAAAGAAAGAGCTAGTATGACATCAGCTTCACTCAGTGCAACTACCATGATTTCCTTCAAGTGATTTATATACACAGTTGATCCTCATTATTCACAGATTCAACGTTTTTGAATTCACTTACTCTCTACGATTTATTTGTAACCCCAAAGGCAATACCCTGGGGGGATTTTTAGATCATTCATGGACATGCACAGAGCAGTGGTACGTGTCCCCAGCTGAGGTTGAGCAAGGCCATGTTTTACTTCCTGATTCAGCTTGTACTATAAATAAGGGTCCTTTTCATAATGTATTTAATGCCACATTTTTCACGTTTTTGTTTTAGTTGCTGATTTTGCTGCTTAAAATGTCCCCCAAGGGTAGTGCCGAAGAGCTGTCTTGTGTTCCTAAGTGTGGAAAGGTTGTGATGTGTCTTACATTACAGAGAAAATAGGTGTGTTAGATAAGGACATTCAAGCATGAGTTATAGTGCCTTTGGCCATGAATTCAAGTTAATTAATCAACAATATAGTGTAAATATAATCTATAATCTTTAAACAGAAAAACACACCAAAAAAAAGATTATATGTTGATTGCTTGACAAACATGTTGTGACCAGAGGCTCCCAGGAACCTAACCCTTAGGAGCAATGACTCAGTATGCACTGATTCAGTGTTAAGGCTTACTTTATAGGACATAACCACAAGGAATAATGAGAGCTAACTATATCCTGAAAACTCTTCCCGAGAAAGATTTATGCTGTTTAGTTAGAAAAGCAAGCATAATATCTAAAACAATAGCATTTTAAGCAAAATACTTTTCTTAGACTATGTCAATGTATATTTCTTAGACTATGACCATATATATATATGTACATATACATATATAATATCACAGCCTCAGAAAGTCTTTGTTAGCCTTAAATAGTATTTTAAATCTGTTTATATATGTATTGGTAAACAAAGCAATATAGAGTTGTAGTTAAGAGTATGGATTTTGTCATTAGATAGATTTGGGTTCTCCCTCTTACCAGCTCTGTGATCTTTAAGCCACATTCTAGATGGAAAAGTTATCTAACCTGCCTGAAGCTCAGTTTTCTCATCTGTATAAAAGGGGATAATAGGGCTTCCCTGGTGGCGCAGTGGTTGAGAGTCCGCCTGCTGATGCAGGGGACACGGGTTCGTGCCCCGGTCCGGGAAGATCCCACGTGCCGCGGAGCGGCTGGGCCCGTGAGCCATGGCCGCTGAGCCTGCGCGTCCGGAGCCTGTGCTCCGCAACGGGAGAGGCCACAATAGGGAGAGGCCCGCGTACCACAAAAAAAAAAAAAAAAAAAAAAAAAGGGGGGAGATAATAGTAGTTCCCATCTTATAGGACTTTTATGAGCCTTAAACAATATGTACAAAAATTAATATGAACACTTCCCTGCATATAGCAGTGCTCAATATGTGTTAGCTATTATTATTATTTTCTGAGTCAGATAATATGTAAGATTTAGAAGAAAATTTATCTCTGAACTGTTCCATACAGAATTTGTGATTGGGATATTTGAGGTAATAGAGGAAGCACAATCACCGTGAGATAGAAATTAGAAGTTCTTTTGAATCTTCTGCTATTGTTTATCAACCTAGCTGAGGTAGGCTGTGCCCACATCTTTGTGTTTATCATTCATTCAACAAATATTTGTCATGCACACAAAACTATGGGACAGGAATGCTGTCACATTACTTAACAATACTTATATTAATTTTCTAAATCCACTGAGTTAGACTCAGGTCATTCTGTCAGCAAATGCATTCCAAGGAGGACCCTATTTAGATAAGAGCCCTCTGCAATTCTCAAAGCAGAGATCATTTCTTCCCTGTCCTGTGCACCTCTCTTGGAGTTCTCAAGATAGTATTCTGAGCAGTGTGAGCATAAGCCCTTCATGTGTGTGAGCGCCCATGCGTGTGGAGTGTGGGAAGGATTAGTGAGAAGGTGAGGCCATCTTCTGCACACTCACAGTCCGCTCTCCTCCCCGCAGAGCTGGAAGCCCTCCCGGCTACATGGATGGTCACCCAAAGCTGGAGGGAAATAAACTCAGCCAGGTGGTGGCTCTTAGCCTGCTTTCTGCCCAACCCAACCCAAAGATATGATAACCCACTGATCAGTAAGGGTGGCTCTAACGGACACTAATTCTTAAGGAGGGATGGAACCTAACCCCGTAGTGAAAGCACTGAGTCCTAACCACTGGACCACCAGGGAACTCCCCCAGAAGTGATTCTGACATCCCCCTTCTCCCCTTAGCAGGGTGCGACATTTCCTTCTCACATTTCTGTCTGGTGAGAGGGAAACACACACCTTGTCATTTCACAAAATGTTCAGTTCTAGCTCAGTGCCCACATTTGGTGTTTTCTTAGCCCTAAAGCTTACTTTATTGTTTAGAGTGACTTGTTCTTAGTCATGCCTTTAGGTGGCTTAAGGGACATATCTTAGATTCTCTTTCTGGATCACTACCTAGTCCAAGTCACCACCCATGCATTCCAAACATCAGAAATACTCATACCTGTATAAAAACATTGTACCATTTCTCCTTAATGCTCTTGATTTCTTCCATTAGTCAGTCTCTCTCTCTCTCTCTCTCTCTCTCAAGTGAATAACAGAAAAGCATTTAACTTTGATCTTCCTTGTTTGTGGGAAAACACATCCTTTTTGGACCCTTTCCTTAAAAAAAAAAGACTTTAAAAGGAAATAATACAGTTGAGAAGAGAGTTATGTCAGCAGAATTCCAGTTCCTTTTTTGTCCTCTTTGAATCTGCTACTTATCAAGATGCCTTTTGTAGTACTTTTGTATAGTTTCTTCATCTATATTCCAGGAGCAATTGAGACAATTTTCCTCTATCCAGGAAAAGTGTATCTCATTATTATCTATTTCAGCTATGAAAACCCAGCAATTACCAGTCTCTTCTGCATACTACTGCTCATCAATAACACTAGCTATTAAACTAAGTAAAGATGAAAGTTTGCTTATGACTCAAGAGGTCTGAAGAGAAACATGTAATAGAACATTCCTATTAATCACACTTAGAATAACAGAAGAATCCAAGGTAGAAAAGTTTTAACCAGAATTTACATAGAAAATTGAACCACTGAGCTCTATTTCCTTATTCATATAGCAAATGGAGATTAATGGGTGATTTGGTTCCCTTTATAAAATATTTTGTATGTTCATGAATTCTAAAAGTTAGAGTAGAAAATAGCAGTCTGTATCTTGTAGTTTGATACTTAACTGGACCGAAGCTTTGTTGAGAGACAGTGACTTTCGGCGAGATGACCATTTTCACCATGACAGTGCACACACTTGAAATCATGCCTAGGTTCAGCCTCTTATTAATGACAAAATTTATCACCAAATGTTTATTTCTGGCCTATTGCATTTCTTTTTTAAAAACATCCCATGAAATCTGTGAGCTAATGAAAGATAAATCCTCTTAAGTATGTAGTATAAAAATTATTTTTAATATGAGCATGGCTATCCATGATAAAAAAGAATTTTCAGAACAGTTTATTCTCTTGCTTACTTGCCAGGCATTCCCTTGGCCTCTGAACAAATTATCCTTAAAACAATTAGTTTAGAAAACCCATGAAAAGAAATGAGAAAAAATGGGGAGGGAGCTGGGAAAGCTTGGGAGAGCCATCCAACTGATGCACATCTCCTAGTGAAGGAAAAAAAGGAAGGAAGGTTGAGTGAAAGTGTCCATGACTTCCGTGAAGTGAAATGAAAATTCATCAAAACCATTATGGGGTCCTTTAGCCAAAGTTGGCTTTATGGAAGAGTCCTGTGGCCCTCAGGAACGGGCTGCCTTAGCAAGACTGCTGCATTCAGTCATTGGCTGGGAACAGCCGGTGGGAAGCATGGCCTTAGTGCAAGTGAAGCAATGCATTTAAGGTGTGACAGCTGGGGCCCAAGGTCAGTTAAGCTCCCTGTAGTTGAAAGTCTGCAAAGCACATTTTCAAGGCATTCTCAAGGCAAGTGCCTACATAATTTGGCTTTTCAAAGTTCCATCCATTTTTTGTTTAGAAAATATAAAAGTTTTTTTAAGGTAAGTAATTCAAAACCAAACAAATCTGAGATCCTAAAAATGTAATCCTGTTTTAGGATCTCTCTAGTTCCAGAACAGTTACTGCTCATGGAAAAGATCTTTAAGAAAATAAATAAATAAATTCTGTTCTTTGATGTGTGTGTGTGTGTGTGTGTGTGTGTGTGTACACACAAGTAGTTATAGACTATAACTACTTTTTGTTTTTAAATACATTCCCTGTAGTTCAGGCATCCCCAGCCATTATTCTTTTTTTGATACTTAAACTGTCAACTTTGGTCAATGGGGACATTTTAGGATTGGTTCTGGGTCATTTTGACATACCATGTTAATCTTTTTTTTTTTTTTTTAACTTGTGGATCTTTTCTTTTTAAATCAACATTACTGAAGTATTATTTACATATACTGAAAAGAACCCATTTTAGTGTACAGCTTGATAAGCTTTGACAAATGTATCTCCCATGTAACCACCATCACAATTAAGAATAATCATCCAAAAAGTTGCCTGGTGCCACTTTGCCGGCATTGCCCCGCTACAGCTGCAGCCCCAGGCAGTCAGTGATCTACTTTCTTCCACTGTAAATTCATTACACCTATTCTAGAATTTTATATAGGTAAAATCACAAAGAATGTTCTCTTCTGGTTCTGGCTTTCTTACATAATGTTCTGGAGATCAATTGTGTTTTTTCATCTGTGAGTAGTTTGTTCCTTTGTATTTCTTGAGAAGTATTTCCTTCTATGCATCTACTACAACTTGTGTGTCCACTCACCTGCCAATGGACTTCTGAGTTCCCAATTTGGGCCTATTATGAATAAATCTGCTCTGAACACTCATTTAAATATCTTTGCAAAGATATATGTTTTCATTTCTCTTGGGTAAATACTAAGGAGTGAAACTGCTGAGTTATATGTTAAGTGTATAAGAAAACTACCAGAGCACTTTCTAGAGTACTTGTGCTCTTTTACACCCTCCCCACAACATATGAGCATTTCAGTTGCTGCACACCCTCACTAACACTTGTGTGCAGTGGTATCTCATTGTGATTTTAATTTGCAATTTCCTGATACTATCGATATTGAACATCTTTTATTGTGCTGATTATTTGCAAATCTTTTGTGAAGTGCGTGTTCAAATCTTTTGTCCATTTTAAATTGGATTCTTGTCTTTTAAATTATTGAGTTGAATAGTTCTTATATATTCTGGATATAAATCTTCAGAAATAGGTACTTTGAATATTTTTCCACTTGGTGGCTTGGTTTTGTTTTGTTTTGTTTTTTTAACAATGTGTTCAGAGAAGAGGAATTTAATTTTGATGATGAAATTCAGTTAAGCAATTTTCATACAATTCATGTTATTGTGTTCTAAGAATCCTTTGCCTGTTCTAAAAATCTTGATTTTATGTTGTTGTCTAAAAGTTTTATAGTTTTAACTGTTATATTATCCATTTTTGTGAATGTCATGAGGTAATGTCAAGGTTAATTTTTTCCCATATGGATATCCAATTGTTGCAGCATGTTTACGAGCACTAATTGTTACAACAGGACAGACCTGAGGCTGACTGCAAGATTGGTAAGAAACATCTTTTCTCCTCCTCAAAGGAGAATTAGTGACAGAGCAGCTGCCTTTGAGTCTACTTTCTGGTACACAGCCTGTAACCACTACCCAGTTTCTCCTCAATAACAGGCAATAAAGGGGAGAACCATGTATTGCCCAATCAACCATATGACGTAGTCAACAACTTGCTGTTTGTTACTAATTCCCATAGGTTTCTCTCAAATCCCATTATTTGGCCCATGAGGTCCTCATCCTTCATCTTCCAGAAAATGACATCTCTATTAGCATTCCACCCTCATCACCAAAACTGTCCAAATCTATGAAGGGTCTGAGCTCTACCCTCCTTGCAAGCCAACAAGTTAGTCATTCATAGTTTCAAGGATGTCGACAGAAGACATGATTCCTAGGTCAGAGACAAAGAACTTTATTACTCATGGCAGGAGCAGAAGCCAGGGTGTCAGTATTTGCACTATCTTCCTGAGCCCCAATTCCCACAGAGCAATATCTGCACATGCAGTACAGTGTGGTAAAGGAGAGGAAGCCTGAGTTTGGGGAACCTGAATCTTTTATAATGGGAAGTAAATGTCTCTTTGCTCTTGAGGGAGGCACTATCTCTGTCTTCCAAGGCTGTTTGCTCTGCGAACATACGTGAATAAATAGTTCATAATAAATGTAGTCAGTGTCTCTGGTCACAAGGTTATCCAGAAAGGTGAGAGAAAAATGGAACATTGTCACCCACTACTTATAGCTCCCTGGTTGTTCTTTCTTGGCCTCATGGAGTTTCTTCCTATGCATCCCAGGTTAGTATTCAGCAAGAGACTCAAAGAGACCCTATGCAGATTTCTATAGCTTTTTTCTGCATAGCTCCCTTCTCTCTGATTCTCTGATCTGTAGATTCCAGTCATGTCTGCTTCCCTGAATTATTATCTCTGTCCTCTCCATTTAATATGACCCTTGTGCTTTGCTGGAGATACCCCTCCCCGCACCTCAATTCAGAAAGTGCTTCCAGACAGAAAGCTGGGGTGATTGTAGAGCTCAGCTTATCTATTTCCCTTCTCTCATGGATCACAGTCCTACGCTATTTCCTTTATAATGCCTGAAACAATGATTTTGTAAGTTTTGTCCAATTTTTCTTGTTTACAATGAGATTACAAATCCCACACCAGTTCCCTCATCATGGTAGAAGCAGATGTCCCCTTTGTTTTGTTTATTTTTCAACAGTTTCTGGGACAGTCATCAAAAGTAATTAGGCTTTAAGTTGCATATAGATAAAGGTAGAATTAATTGCATACATAAACTAGGACAGAATAACAAAACACTTACACTTACTTTTCTGAAGCAGAGATGTAGTCTAAGGGTGCCTTTCAGAGAGGCTAACAGGGTCAGGCTCTCTGCGCCGAGGCCAGTCAAGTGAATGTAGAGTCATGAGGGAGGCATTAGAGAGCCTCAGAGGCTGCTCTCTCCCCCTCATTTGAAAAGGCAATTCATCTAAACCTTTGGGAAAATGTCAGGTTGACTTCTTTGATGCTCTAATGTACTTCATAGTAAATGGTTTAGGCCTGAATAGAAGTATCTCCTCCTTCCTTATTAAGTCAAGACCTCCAATCTCAGAGTGATTACCAAGACTGGTGGCTTTCTCCTTCTAGTTATGTGACTGGACCCACATCTGGATCTAGACACAATGATTCACAATACATAAAGCAAGGGTTCAGGCTGAGGTTTGATCAGGGGAGAAGCGGTTTCCAGCATATCCTCACTTATTTTGACAACTCAGGACAACAGGAAAAATTGCGGGAAGAGTGTGTTACTCAGTTTACCAAATAGTTTCCCCAAATGAGCCAAATGCCAGCACAGTGAGAGTGCCCAGGCTCACTTCTCATCTTTTCTCATCTTTCATATTTTATCCCTCTTCCCATTTTATTTCCAGCCTGATGATTGTCCATTATTTCAACTCTTTCATTTCATAATCTTATAAAACCAATTAAGAACATTATAAATATTATTAATACATTGACCAAGAATGGATTTCAGCTGCTTTTCAAATCGTTCTCATTTATTCAGTAGAAGAGTGAATTTTTCAGGCCATGCTAATGATCCATCTTACCAGTGCATATTTAACAAAGCGTTAATTTGTCCTTTTAGTGTCATTATTTTTTAATGTAAAAAAAATTTTAGCTATTTTTAAAACCATTCTTATTTTGAACGATGAGTTATTATAACTGGTGATTAGACACAATAACACTACTAAGGGAAAACCTAGAAGCTGTTTCTCAACCTCTAACCTAAGCACCCTCCTCACCTCTGCCATAATTACTTTCCTGAAAAATGAAGTTATGCCAATCATGTTATTCCACAGCTTGAAGACTTCTGATGGATCCCTGCAGCCTAATGGATAACATTAAAACATTTGAGGGAATACAAGGCCCATTACAATCTGAACCTAATTTTAACCTCAACACCATTTTCTGCTGTTGTCTCACTTTGAGATTCTACCATTCTGAAAGCACCTTACACCATAACTAGGTCAGAAGAGCTTTCAAGTTTCCATGTCTTTGCTTGGGCCATTTCATCTGTCCCAAAGACCTCTATGAACAGCTCTGACCGCTCTGGCCAGGGTTGTTTGCCCACTCTTCTCACCTCTTTCTTACCTCTGCACAGGTGACGTACACCAGTAAACATGTCACTGGCAAGTCCTGTGCTTTACCAAGGGGCACAAAAGAGTCAGGCTAAGATAATTCTCCAAACTTGATGCCTCAATCTTCTATCCTATTGATCAACAGTAAGTCCCACCTCTTTCCAAGAGTTTCCACACTAAATATACCTGCAAATCCTCTGATGTGATTACATATATAACTTGAAAGTCCCCTAGGCTCCACCAGACCGAGGCAGAGAGAGAGGATTCTTCCTGACCTTACGTTCTTGAGCGGTGATGCTCAGTACAACTTTCTGCCATGGTGGAAACTCATCTGCGCCGTCCAATACGATAGCCACTAGCCACATATGGCTATTGCGTAGTTGACATGTGGCTAGTGTGATGGAGGCAGTGAAATTTTTAAGTTGTATTTTAATTCATTTAAATTTAATTTAAACAGCTGCATTTAGCTAGTGGCTACCATTATGGAGAGTACAGTTCCAGAATCCTCATAACCCTGGAGACCAACACATAGGACTATTATTCCAAGGATTAGGCTTTTAACAGTACCAAAAAAGAATTTTTTTAAAAATGGATAACTGGTCATAAAAATTAAGGCACTTCTAAGGTTGTATGATTGCAAGAATTATTTTCTTTCTCCGTTCTTCAGGATTTAATTATATACAATCCAGCCTACATAATTTTGCACTGGTTTTCATATTGCTTTTTAAATGTTCTACAGCTTTCCCTCTGTGTGCAAGTTCTGTCACTCTAGAATAAAAATCCCAACTTTCTATTTTGTAATTATTTCCTTACACCTTTTTGAGTGTGCTGCATATAGAAAACATGTATTAAATGCTATTGAGTTAGTGGTTGGGCTAGTCAATAAAATATTAGACAAGAAAGTTCATCTTAATGGAAAATGTGAAAACACAGATATCATCACTAAATAAATTCAGTTAGCATTCATAATGGTTATAGTCGAGAAGGCAATTCAGAATGGAAGTTAAAGCATAAATGTGGATGCCAAATATACCACGGTTAAGTTATTCAACCTGTCTGACCTTCAGTTTCCTTTCTGTAAAATGATGAGGATAAGAATAGCATGCAACCCAATGAGATAATTCACGTAAAGCAGTGTCTGATGCAGGATAAGTAACTGATATTGTTACTCTGATAATGATTATCTCATCAGATATAATTTTATTAGTATTCTCATTGTGTAGATCTTTACAGTTGACAAATCACTTTCAGACATAATCTCATTTGACTCTCTACACCTAAGAGGCAGGTAGCTTTCAAGGCAGGTAGGTAGATCCACTTTGTAAAAGAAAACTGAAGTTTAGGAAGTTTAAGAAACTTGGCCAAGCACCAAAAGGCAGAGCTGTCTACAGACTCCAAAGCCCATGTGCAGCTTACTATGTCATGTTGCTTTCCTTATTGGTAATCACCTTGCTGCCTTTTTAGAGTTGCTAATTAATTCATTTCTTCATCTCCAAATGCTTAATCTAATATGGGTTTTAGCAAATCTTCCTGCTTCCCAGGAATATCCTCTCCCTAGGGTTGCCTTTCTTTCCAGCCATATGCTGCTATTGTATTTTAAATTTGTTTCTCGTGTGTTAGACAAGCAAATGATTCATAATATGCAGTAGTGCCTTGTGTAAGCATTGGCAAATCAATTTTTTGAAAAACTCTTATCCATATCCAAGAGCAAACACTTAGGGTTTACCTCTGAAAAGCCAGGCTGGCATCTGAAGCTGGAGCTCAACAAATGCATCTTTGTTTCAGCTGATCTCAACAGCAGCTATAAAAGCTCTTAGGCATCTGCCAAGAGCCTTTGCCATTTTGTACCTTACAAGTAAGAGACAAAGGGCTTTGGAATAATTAAACAAAGCCTGATTTCTACATTTTTTTTTTGCTCAGGACTCTATCCTGTGTAATTCATGCAAGCAAAATTTAAACAGAAGTCAGTGGAAAGGTGGCCCATGTGAGATTTACAGGATTAGATTCCCAATCCGTATTCAAAAAAGTGCTCCTGCCAGTGCATATTAGTTGATAGTAAGACTTGATTTCTCTTCTTAATTAGGCAGAATATAATAATGTGGTTAAATAAATGCAAAACTCAATTACCACATTCATTCCACCACATCAGACCAAACATGATGACAGGCTAAATGAGCATGGCATCCTTCACATCCAAAAGTAATACGAGTCCTTCACTCAGTATAATAATTTCCCATCCACACTTCCAGCCCGCTTGGCATGGGCTCACTGAGCATGAGCACTGAGCAAAGAATGCGCATGGTTAAACATAACTGAGGTGGAGGAAAAACAACAGGGTGGAGAAACAAAGCATATTACAGGATGCTTAGGGGCCCTCTGCGCATTTTAATTTTCTGACTAATAAATGTGAATTAGACTGTTGGTCTATAGGGATGTCTATATAATCATGAGCAACTTAGTTTTTCTGTCTTTTTTTCTCCTCCTGCAATACAAAGAATTGAGAAAAGAATTCCCACAACAGAATTGAGTTCATGCTGTGTTCAGTGACATTATGCCAGAACTGACCCATCCTAAAAAACTGTCTAGTGGAACACTGTGCTAAGCCCCCGTAGAGCAATAACATTCTAGGATATTACACTGTGAAGATTTTTCAGAAGATAGTCATTTTATTGTTAGCTGGGTTCTTTACAATATATCATACTAGTATTGAGATTTTTCTTTAGTATCCTGCCAAAATGTCCTTCTCACATGGTGGGTAAAGGGTGCTCTGAAAGGCTGTAGGCGGTCCCACTGAGTGATTCCTACAGCCCAGTTCAGGATAGAGATGTTGGTGATGGGTGATCAGTAAATATTGACCCAAAATAGACAACATAGGGTCTATGCTCCATGCTAATTCCCTGAGCTGTCCTGAGCATCTTTACCAAAACACTCCCTGTTCCATCATTTGTAAAGTCCAGCTAAGAGTCATTTATAACTAATTCCGTCACGTACATAATAACCTTCCTAGGTGTGTTGACTTTTTTAAAAAATTGGAGTATAGTTGCTTTACAATGTTGTGTTAATTTCTGCTATACAATGAAGTGAATCAGCTATATGTATACCTATATCCCCTCCGTCTTGGACTTCCTTCCCGCCCCCATCCCACCCCTCTAGGTCACCACAGAGCACTGAGCTGAGCTCCCAGTGCTATACAGCAGGTTCCCACTAGCCATCTATTTTACGTATGGTAGTGTATATATGTCAGTCCTAATCTCCCAATTCATCTCACCCTCCTCTTCCCCTCACCTGTGTCCACATGTCCGTTCTCTACGTCTGCATCTCTATTCCTGCCCTGCAGATAGGTTCATCTCTACCATTTTTCTAGATTCCACATACATGCATTAATATACGATATTTGCTTTTCTCTTTCTGACTTACATCACTCCGTATGTGTTGAAGTTTTTATGAAATGTTTCCAAATTATATGTTAAAGATTATGGGGTGTGCTTGGCCTGTGTATCATTCCTGTATGTACTCTGCACACTTATCTTGCTAAAGAGGCACTGCTCTTGCAACACTGATTTACAATAATGTTCTGGCTTGTAAAACAAAACAAAACCTTGAGTCTGATTTTTAAATAAATTGCACAAATTTCAGTCGGTCAAGATTTTAGTAAATGCAGTGAATATTGCAAGACAAAGCTGGTGACACCTGACCTGCTTCTTTTGAAGAGTTTATAGTTGTGGTTTTTGTTTTGCCAATTTTGAATGTTGTATGCTCTGATTTTCCTTACTTAGGGCAAGCAATAACAATGCTAAAATTTATCTCAGTTGTTTTCCACTTCTTCAGATAGTGTCATTTATTTTAACATAAAATGAAGTAGTGAATTTTCCTTGTAAATTTTAAAAATTATTAATGACATCTTCTAGTTATATATTTATCATAACCTAGACTCTGATATTTTCTCATCACTGAGAGGGGTTAAAATCTACATTTCTATGACACATACACAAACACACACATGAACTAAAAAAGTAACCTGCTGACTGCTTAAAAGAATTCAAATGATACCATTTGAAATTGATACGTACTGGAAAAGAAATTCAGAAGTAGGGACTAGTCTATGCAACCACACCTGGAAATAGTCTACCTATACTCATTTAGAGGTAGAAGAGGGACATAGATTCTCCGTGATGCACTTAGAATTGTTTTCCTTCAAGCCCAGCATGCAAAGTGAAAAGAACTCTCACATCTTGATGATAGATAGGATTTCCTAGCCACCAGCATAATTTTCACCAGAGCTAAAGCTGTATAGTTTAGTCTGGTTTATTCTCTAAAGCGGTCGGAACAGAAACTCCCTCTCTTCTTGGGCCAGAAATAACAACACGCTCCTCATACCTGAGCACAGCCTTCCTGGCACAAGCAAAGTGTGTGCCTTGAGTTATATTTTCAGTAATGCCGATAGATTTACATTGGTCCATCTTAACCTGTTGTTGCTGCTTTGTGACAAATGATATAAATTTATGAAGAGATTGGATCTGCAAACGCCATTTGTCATTGTAAAATAGAACAAGGCTCGCACTGCAAAAAGGGACAAAACCGGCACCTTTGGAATCCTCAACTTGTTCTAACCAGCTAAGTCAAGTGGACAGGGCGTTGGATAGCAAAACTCAAGTTCTTCTGAAACACAGGGTTGATGGTAAAACAAACCCTGCAGCAGTTGATCCCTGTCACTCATTATGGAGCTAATGCTGGACAAAGCAACCACATAACCAAAGCCAGGGCATGCTTTTTGGCTCTGATTTTGGAAGTGAATTTGAGCTCAGCAATTCTTTTAGCTTTTATAAAATTATCAAACACAGGGATTGTGTCTTCTTTTTCTTTTCTATTTGTTAACAATAGTTTGTAAAGTGCTTTTCATAAAGTAAGCACTTCAGACATGCTTTTTATTGATTTTTCTGAGTGTTTTACCTTTTCTAGCCTCCAGCACCTTCCCTTCTATCTAGATCTCACAGGCTCCATTCATGGTATAAAATATCAGCTGCTGGAAGTGACCTCTATACCCTTATTTTATCCTGTACAAAGGAAGGGTAGATCACTCTTGTTTCTGTTTCTTCAATTGATCTTTTAAAATAAGACTAGGAAATAAGTCAAATATTTAACAGTGTACCTTTAAACATTCTTTTGAATTATTTCCAGACTTCTGAAGATACTGAGGTCAAAATTACAGGACATTCTTGCTTCCTAACCATGAATGCCAGATTATTTTCCACTTGAAAAATAAAAATGAAGATAAAATGAAATTAATATAGAAAATGGATTTTACTTACAATTGACATGGTTATTAGACTATATGGCCATGTAACATAAATTTAGTGGAAATCAATTTTTAATTTTTATTTATAACTCTCCAAGTAATTAAATGTCAACATATGATTTGAATATCAGAGAATGATTAATTTCTCAAGGGAATTAATGAAGTTTGTTGTTCTCTGTAGTTTATGATAAGTAAAAGGTTTGCATACACATTTTATTATGGTATAATAAGAAAATAAAGAGCTACCGATGGTAGGTGATGAAGATGATGTGGTGAGAAGCAATCCGTGTCTGCCCTGGCTCAGCTCCTTCAGCCTCCCTCCACTGGAGTTCCTTCTACTATAGTTCTGTTTAAGGGGTGAGGGGGAAAAAGGACCCCTTTTCCTCTCACAACTGTTTAATTGGTGGGGTCATTTTTCCTTATATACCAGTTGTATGCACCTCATGTAGCAGGGATCATTTTAGCAGAGTCTGAAGGACTGACACATGAACAAAAATGTAAAGAGTCAGCAAGGTACTGGGACTTGGGACACCAGCGTCACCGGCAACAAGAGCAACACAATGCTAAACATCTGCTGTAAGGCTATCAATATGAGGATTGATCTCCGAGGCTGTGGCAGATCTCAGCCTGCCAGTGTGAGTAACGTCAGTACAGTTGCCAGGCTGCAGGGCAGAGAACAAGGAGGTTATTTAAGGTCCTTATGTTTCAGCAAGTCAAAGTAAGAAGTGTGTTTACAAAGGTGAATTGACAATGCAGGGCAGCATGTTACTAATTTCCAAACTCTATGAGAGTTCAGAGGAAACAGACATCACAACAAGGTTCTAGAAAAGATGTAGGTGGCTGAGTTCTGAAGAAAGGGTGGAATTTAAATAAACCAACCCAGTAGGAAGGCAGGAATCTCACCGTAGGATCCAAGCCTTTGAATCTTCTTAAGCAGCTTCCCCCTTTGAGGGGCTCAGCCTGTGCCTCATCTCTAAAGGCTTCAAGCAGCAACCACATGGGCTCAAGAGCTCCCCCCAAGCTACACAGAGTTCCTCCTGCAAGACCCAGCACTGTGGTCACACTTACCTCTTAACTCTGGCAACCCACTCCGATATTACACCCCTGCTGGCAAGTTAGGGCAAGCCACAAACAATGGCCTCTTCTAGCCCATTAATCTTGATCTCTGCCCATTTACTCTAAACTCAACTATTTTGGTCAATTTTCCTTTAGTTCTCAGAACCCCAGCCTTGGTATTTACTTCCAGTTCCTACTGTTCTGCAACCCCGTAGATATCCTTTGAGGCTTCTTGGACCCTGACTTCCACCTCCCGTTGGCTCTGCTCACCTCCTGATTTTGACATCTCTCTTGGTCGGGCATGAGAAACTCCACGTCACAGTCCCAGCCTTCAGAAACACACCAGTTAAACTCTAACCCCTCAGACTCTTCACACTTGTACTTTTCCCTTTTCCAGCTTCACAGCCCAGGACACACTCATGTACTTAGAGAGCAAAGACCACTTGAACAGTGTGGAGGAGAGGGCAGTGCTCGCTCCACTGCAAGCTCCTCAAGACAGGTGACCATGTCTTTTCATTTTGAATCTCTGGCAGCTAGAACAGAGCCCAGCATAACATGGGCACTGACTAGGTGTTTCTGTTCATTGTAAACCCATGATAATGCAGAACCATTTTAATCATTTTCAGCCAAGATTTTGATCTGTAGAGATCAAAACATTAGGTGCCAAGTCCCTCCACCCCTCACCCCAATTCCAGACCGAGAAACTAGAAGGCCTACGTAGGATTTGCAAAGAGGGTAGTAAAAATCCCATCCTGTTTGCAGCCCATCACCCACCTCAAAATTTTAAAAGGGTTGAAATTGAAGAGTAAGGAAGGCAGCTCTTATTGGTAGAGAGGTCAATGGGCTGTGCTTCCCTCTCATTTCAAGTCAAATATGGGGGCTCTAGGACCCCAGGGCATGAGGGGGCCAGAAAACTTGACTTACATTCCCTGGACTTTGGAGGGGCCAGCAAATTGTGCCTAATTCCTTTCTGGGGAAGATAAAGGCAAAAGGCTGTGCCTTGAACTGCCTGCCACAATTGTAGAACAAAAAGAAGGAGACACGGGAGGGAACTGCTTTCCCACTGAGGGCAGAGAGCACAGGTCCCGTAGTCCTGAGCTGGACGTGGACCTTATAGAAAAAGCCACTGTGAGAACTGCCTGTTGGGGCAACTGATGGTGACAGAGGGGATGGGCCACCAGATACCCAGGGCTGAGAAGAAATCCAGCAATGTGACCTCATGGAAAATGACTCAGCCTTGGGAACCTGCCACATCCAGAGGGCACCAATATGGAGCTCCTCTGACCAGCTAGCTCAGCATCTAAGACCTTTACTTTTCCCGACCTCAGGCCCCTTTCCCACCTAGTGCAACCTCTGAGGAAGCCAGGGGCATCTAAGGAGAGCTGAGGTTGGAGGGTGACAGCAAGTCTGAAGAGCAAGGTTAGGAAACAGGAAAGCTTTCATCTTGGATAAAATTTGAAGCTTTTTATAATTACAGTGGACTGGATATTTCTATGTCTAAAATGAGATCCTTCTTATGACCAAGGGTGACCAGATTACTTTTAATCAGCTATGTGAGCTGAAGAACCATGGCACCTCAGATTTCATCCAAAGAATGAGGAAGAAATGGTTAACAGAGAGGGTTTGAAAGCCAAATGTTGAACGAGAAAGGGGAGCTGCTTTCTGCTGGCCCACAGTTGAATTCAGCTGATATAAATATAACAGAAGAATAAATAATGAATTGATGAGTGACTAAAGAAATTCAAGCAAGGAAATAATTGCAAATTCAGTCTTATTACTTGATTTGATTTAAACCACATTTACCATAAATTAAGGTTTTAAAATTATCTCTAGTTCACCCTTATCTCTGCTCTTCACCAGGTCAAAACTCTGGTCACTATTTTTTGACCATTCCAGGTGAATACGCTTTTCCTCAACAGTTACCAAGTCCTCTAGCTTCTCTCCTAATTTTCTGAGCAGTTTTACTTTTGAATTCACAGCTCAGGGCAGCGGTACCAAATAATCTTTTTTTTTTCTTCCAGTTTTATTGAGATATAATTGACATACTGTATTACATAAGTTTAAGAGGTACAGCATGATGATTTGACTTACATACGTCATGAAATGATGACCACAGTAAGTTTAGGGAACATCTATCATCTGATAAAGATACAAAAGAAAAGAAAAAGAAAAAGTATTTTTCCTTGTGATGAGAATTCCTAGGATTTACTCTCTTACCAACTTTCATATATAACATACAGCAGTATTAACTATATTTCTCATGTTGTACATTACACCCCTACTACTTATTTATAACTGGAAGTTCATACCTTTTGACCACCTTCATCCACTTCCTCTTCTCCCACCCCTTGCTTCTGATAAGCACAAATCTGATCTCTTTTTCTATGTTTTTGTTTGTTTTTGAAGTATAATTGACCTACAACACTAGTTGTTAGTTCCTGGTGCACAGTATAGTGATTCGATCTTTCTATATATTACAAAATATATCACAACCATAAGTCTAGTTACCATCTGTCACCATACAATGATATTACATTATTATTGACTATATTTCCCACATTGTACATTTCATACCAGTGACTCATTTGTTTTGTAATTGGAAGTTTGTACCTCTTAATCTCCCTTACCTATTTCTCTCATCCCCTCTGGCAATCACTTGTTTGTTTTCTGTATCTATGACTCTGTTTCTGTTTTGTTATGTTTAGTCATTTGTCTTGTTTTTTAGATTCCATATATAAGTGAAGTCATACAGTATTTGTCTTTGCCTGTCTTACTTATTTCAGTTAGTGTAATACCCTCTAGGTCCATCCATGTTGTTGAAAATGGCAAGATTTCATTCTTTTTTATGACTGAGTGACATTGCATTATATTAATATACCACATCTTCTTTATCCATTCATCTATCGATGGGCACTTAGGTTGCTTCCATGTCTTGGTTATTGTAAATAATGCGGCAATGAACATAGGGGTGCATATATCTTTTAGAATTAGTGTTTTCATTTTCTTTGTACAAATACTCAGGAGTGGAATTGCTGGATCATATGGTAGTTATATTTTAAGTTTTTTGGGGAACCTCCATACTGTTTTCCATAGTAGCTGCACCAATTTATACTCCCAACAAGAGTACATGAGGGTTCCCTTTTCTCCATATCCTCACCAACATTTGTTACTTCTTGTCTTTTTGATAAGAGCCATTCTGACAGGTGTGAGGTAATATCTTATGGTTTTGATTTGATTTGCATGGTGTCTAACCCTTTTAATGTATTGTTGGATTCGGTTTTCTATTATTTTGTTGAGGATTTGTGCAGCTATGTTCATCAGTGATATTGGCCTGTAATTGTCTTTTTTTGTGGCGTCTTTACCTGGTTTTGGTATCAGGGTGATGCTGGCCTTGTAGAATGAGTTTGGAAGCATTCCTTCCTCTGCAATTTTTTGAAACAGTTTGAGAAGGATATGTGTTAACTCTTCCTTAAATGTTTGGTAGAATTCACCTGTGAAGGCTTCTGGTCCTGGATGTTTGTTTGTTGGGAGTTTTTAAAATTACTGATTCAATTTCATTACTAGTAATTGCTCTATTCATATTTTCTGTTTCACTCTTGAGAGATTATACATTTTAGGAATTTGTGCATTTCTTCTAGGTTGTCCATTTTATTGGCAAATAAGTGTTCCTAGTAATTTCTTATAAATCTTTGCAGTTCTGTAGTGTTGATTGTAACTCCTTTTCATTTTTGATTTTATGTATTTAGGCCCTCTCTCTTTTTCTCTTGATGAGTCTGACTAAAGGTTTATCAAGTTTGTTTATCTTTTCATAGAACCAGCTCTTAATTTAATTGATCTTTTCTATTTTTTTTTAGTCTCAATTTCATTTATTTCTACTCTGATCTTTATTATTTCTTCTACTAACTTTGTGTTTTGTTTGTTCTTCTTTTTCTAGATCCTTTAGGTATAGGGTTATTTTTTCTTCTCTAAAACTTCCCTGGGAATTCCCTGGCAGTCCAGTGGTTAGGACTCTGTACTCTCACTGCTGAGGGCCCGGGTTCAGTCGCTGGTCGGGGAACTAAGATCCCACAAGCCATGCAGTGTGGTCAAAATAAATAAATAAAATTTCCCTGATTTGCTACTCTATTGATATATCCAAGACTTCTGCCCCTTTCCTGCTTTTTATATTCCTTTTTCCCAAAATAAAATTCTAGGATATCCAGGCATATTGGACAGTTGGGCCCCAGAAAAACTGAAACAGTTATAAAGCCAAAAATGATTTGGGATGAGCCTCTTTCTCTTCTGACATCATTTTGATTCTATGTGTAGGTTACCTGCCCTCTGCTACAGTTCACAATCTTCGGTCTTCCCATGGAGCCATGGGTATATTTAGTTAACTTCCTCTTTCCCTCAGCCCAGAAGACTCTTCAGGGGTAGAGGTGGCTGGAGTAAGGATTAAGGAGAGGGCAGGATATGGGCGCAACAGGGGATGAAAGGATTACAGAATCTGAGGACTACATCCCATAGAAAACTGTGTAATTAACTAACCATCATGTTAGTTCTAATAGTTTGTGTTTTGAGTTCTTATTCTACAATTCAAATTAGGATCTGTAACATCTATTTTTGTACCAAATCATTATTGTACTGTTGTGCTTACAGGTTTATTTACTCTTGTGCTACTTACTGGTAGATTTTTAAAGTTGTTTGCAGCTTATTAATATTAATCCACTTGATTCAAAAGCATTTGCTTTCTCGGGCCGATGGACTCAGCATACTCTTAAGGGGCATTAAAGTATTGATTGGTCAGTGTTTAACAAGCCATGCCGAGTGGTTTTACGTGATTTGATTTAACATTCTGCCTCCCTGATTCTTGGCTTGGCTGACAACACTACAGTGCTTTAACCACTTGTTTAGAAAACTGAAGAGAAGTATTTCCCTTCAATCATCACAAAGTGGTAAACAGCAAGGATCAAAGCTGGAGGAAGGGCCATCTAGTTGTAATTACTGGTTGTCAGATTCAGAGTGTTTTTGTGTGAAGTCAATCTCACTGCTCCTTTCATCTGAACATGGTCTGTGATTGGACTGCATCTTGCAAGGCAGTGTTCTTTTTTTTTTTTTTTTTTTGAATTTTTGAATTTTATTTTATTTATTTTTTATACAGCACATTCTTGTTAGTTATCCATTTTATACATATTAGTGTATATATGTTAATCCCAATCTCCCAATTCATCACACCACCACCACCACCCCACCACTTACCCCTTTGGTGTCCATATGTTTGTTCTCTACATCTGTGTCTCTATTTCTGCCCTGCAAACTGGTTCATCTGTACCATTTTTCTAGGTTCCACATATATGCATTAATGTACGATATTTGTTTTTCTCTTTCTGACTTACTTCTCTCTGTATGACAGTCTCTAGATCCATCCACGTCTCTACAAATGACCCAGTTTCGTTCCCTTTTATGGCTGAGTAATATGCCATTGTATATATGTACCACATCTGCTTTATCCATTCATCTGTCGATGGGCATTTAGGTTGCTTCCATGACCTGGTTATTGCAAATAGTGCCGCAGTGAACATTGGGGGTGCATGTGCCTTTTTTGAATTATGGTTTTCTCTGGGTATATGCCCAGTAGTGGGATTGCTGGGTCATATCGTAATTCTATTTTTAGTTTTTTAAGGAACCTCTATACTGTTCTCCATAGTGGCTGTATCAATTCACATTCCCACCAACAGTGCAAGAGGGTTCCCTTTTCTCCACACCCTCTCCAGCATTTGTTGTTTGTAGATTTTCTGATGATGCCCATTCTAACTGGTGTGAGGTGATACCTCATTGTAGTTTTGATTTGCATTTCTCTAATAATGAGTGATGTTGAGCAGCTTTTCATGTGCTTCCTGGCCATCTGTATCTCTTCTTTGGAGAAATGTCTATTTAGGTCTTCTGCCCATTTCTGATTGGGTTGTTTGTTTTTTAAATATTGAACTGCATGAGCTGTTTATATATTTTGGAGATTAATCCTTTGTCCATTGATTCATTTGCAAATATTTTCTCCCATTCTGAGGGTTGTCTTTTCGTCTTGTTTGTAGTTTCCTTTGCTTTGCAAAAGCTTTTAAGTTTCATTAGGTCCCATTTGTTTATTTTTGTTTTTATTTCCATTACTCTAGGAGGTGGATCAAAAAAGATCTGACTGTGATTTATGTCAAAGCGTGTTCTTCCTATGTTTTCTGCTAAGAGTTTTATAGTGTCCAGTCTTACCTTTAGGTCTCTAATCCATTTTGAGTTTAGTTTTGTATATGGTGTTAGGGAGTGTTCTAATTTCATTCTTTTACATGAAGCTGTCCAGTTCCCCAGCACGACTTATTGAAGAGACTGTCTTTTCTCCATTGTATATCCTTGCCTCCTTTGTCATAGATTAGTTGACCATAGGTGCGTAGGTTTATCTCTGGGCTTTCTACCCTGTTCCATTTATCTATATTTCTGTTTTTGTGCCAGTACCACACTGTCTAGGTTGCCGTACTTTGTAGTATAGTTTGAAGTTAGGGGACCTGATTCTT
>NC_041226.1:10210767-10276367 GCF_002837175.3 Physeter macrocephalus | reverse complement strand
TTATTCTTTATGTTGCAGTGGTAAATGGGAGTGTTTCCTTAATTTCTCTTTCAGAGTTTTCATCATTAGTGTATAGGAATGCAAGCGATTTCTGTGCATTAACTTTGTATCCTGCAACTTTACCAAATTCATTAATTAGCTCTAGTAGTTTTCTGGTGGCATCTTTCGGATTCTCTATGTATAGTATCATGTCATCTGCAAGCAGTGACAGTTTTACTTCTTCTTTTCCAATTTGTATTCCTTTTATTTCTTTTTCTTCTCTGATTGCAAGGCAGTGTTCTTAAGACACTCATCATCTCTGCTTTAGAGCTGGGCTCACCAGCCAAGTTGCTTTCCCAGGGCTAATTTGTCTTGCAGGTGACACATTAAATAGAACCACACAATCAAAGTTTGAGTTCTCTCTTCTGTGTTGTCTTGGTCTGTCAGGTCCTATTAATCATCTAATGATGTGCCCTCGAACAATCTGCTTGCTGCATACTTTTAGCTGTCCAAACTGCACACCCCTCCACCCCCACCGGAAGAAATCTTCTGGTAGGGAAACAAACTAACAAAAGACAGAAGGACCAGGCAAGTGGAAAAGTGGAACAGGGGGATGACTAGAAAGAGGGCATGCAGTTTTGTTTTTCAAATGAAACTCTAACCATGTGCCATTTCCACTGGTCTTTGCCAGATTTCTCTCCATGTAAGGTAGTATTCCATGGTAACTCAACCTCAAAGGAAGCATTCACTAAGCATATGGCATTTCTGTGGGGCAACCAAAGGGAAATGGTGGGAGAAATATTACATGGCTTGTGAAGGAATCTAAATGTACTTTGAAAGTTTGATTTCCTGAGCTTTTTAAAATTATTATTCTTATTATAGAAGATCCAACTAGACCTCACCCATCAGCCCATCCCAGACCCTTGAGTTCTAAACACACAGAGTACTGGCTTTGGTTTAAACCTCCAGAGCCACAAACGGACTGATAATTTGGAAGAAGTTTGGAGAGATCCACCGGAATAATAAAAGGAAAAGGAGAGAGTGATTTATGGAGCAGATTAAAGGAACAAACCATGTGTAGTGTGGTTAAATGATAGTGAATAGAAGACATGAGGCTAAAAGTATTTGACGTGTATAAATGCCAACGTGAAGAATTATATTATATATAGAGAGTATTACCTAGAAGCTAGACATCGTGGAATAAAATTAAAGGCAGGTAAGTTTAGGTTATTCACCAATTACAATAGTAATATTAATAGCAACTATTTATTTAGAAATAGGAAAATTAAGCTATTATATCAATAAACTGTTATCAGTAGAATAGCATTTCTCTATAATTTGAAATCTAAACCAGCATAAATTCTAAAAATGAGGTCTAGGCTATAGGCAATTTATGAACAGTCTCACTGTTGTCACTCAAATTATGAATTTTTAGTGTTCTCTAGTCCATGTTTATTTAACATCTGTGTGCTAGATGCTGCAATACAACACTGGACTAAAACAGAGCCTGTGTGCTCATAGAGCTCATGGTCTACTGAAGGGACCAACAATAAACAAATAGCCACATCAATGAACTTAAAATTAGAGCTTGTGTCAATGCAAAGTATGAAAAGGCAAATGGTATTCCAAGAGTTGACAAGAATGACCTGCCCAGTCTGGGGAGGGTGGTAGGAAAAGTGACATTTCAGCTGAAGCCAGAGTAGGAGTTGCCTGTGGGAAGAGAGGAGGTGAAAGAGAGGTAGTTGGATGGGGGCAGGAGAGAGCTCTGTGAAAGCCCTGGGAGCATGGGCGCAATTTCTATATCTGGATGAGTTTAACTTGAGACATGATTTTCTCAGAAGAAGTAGAAATTAAAATTCAGGGTAAATGACCTGCAGTTACCTAAGAGAACCCAGAACTTCAGATAACTCTACTAAGGGCATTCTATTCCTCATGACTTAGTGCCCATAAAGTATGACATGCTACATTTATGATCCTGCAGTGCAGCCTGGTCTCTCTCTGTGCATTTGCACAGGGACTGGGAAAGTCTGCACGCTTACGGAATTCAATGTGACTACTCCCATCCTCTGTGGCCATGGACAAGTCAGTTCTCTCTCTATAGGAAACAGGATAAGCCCTAGATGGGACAGCTCTGTCCACTCTGATGGTACTTTGACATTGATGTGTCATTATGTAAAACCATATCAAAAAATAAATTACTTACATTCCAAAAAAATAATGTTGAAAATATTTGAGAGAATTTTTAAAGGAGATCCTTAATATCATATAATTGAGGAATTATGATTTCTAAAATTCTGTGAGAGTTTTCACATGAAAAAGTGATGTGTAATCTGTATGTATATAGCCACTGCTGGGTCCCATCTCAGTTGAATACTGATATAGGTCAACTGTGAGGTGTTTAATAGGTGTTCTATGGGAGGGAGAATCAAAAAATTGCAATGATTAAGTTTAACAAAGGCTGGATTAGACAAAGTTAAATAGGCTTCCTATGTGTAATATTTTTATATTAATGTGAATTGTAAAATTCTTGTAAGGTAACATAGTACTTGGTATCTCCCAAACTTATTTTATCAGAGGACACTTTTTTTTTCTCTCTTGAAATACTGTATACATTCCTCAGAACCTAATATTCCTATATACTCATATAGGTGATCTAAAATTAGGAAAAAGTCATTATATTTTTCGTTCTAGAATTTGTTGCGAATTCATTGCCTTTGCGATTATGTCTACAATTCTGAGCTGAGCCTATAAAACCATTCACCATCTGGACACAGCCCCGTTCTTTCTTCCACCTCTTACCTCCTTGCCTGTGTACTTCATACTCTGGCCACACTGAACTTCTCCCGTACCTTGAACATGCCTCCCTTTCCCCAGTCTGTACTTTACACATTCCTCTCCGCTTGGGAAATCCTCGACTCCCACCGTCCACCTCCCTCTGCCCCTGGTCCCACTTCTGAGTGTCAGGGGCCTGTTTATTCTTCAAGATCTAGTTCAAATATCTTCCCTGGGAACTTTGTTCTTTTTTCTGTTATAGCACTCACACCATTACATTTTCATTTATCTGTTTATCCGACCCTTTCAGGCCTCCTTCCTCCCCACTGGCTGTATTTCTTTCTTCAAGGCAGGGCAGAGACAGTGCTCAGGTTTATATATACAGTCTTACCTAACAGAGCAGCCAGCAAACAAAGGAAACGTCCATGCTGACTGTATGAACTTGAATTTGTCTGCGTGCTTGGTTTTGATAAGGCTATTCTCCACATTTTAAGTAAAACAAATAAGTCAAACTATAAAACAACTATCTGGTGAGAAGCACAACTTTTCTGTCTCACACGCATTGATTATTGCACTTATTACTGCAAAAGTATTAAAATTATGTGTTTCTGTGAGTCATAGGACAACATTGTCCTTGAGCCCAGGGACCTTAGCATATTCATTTTTCATTCTTAGCACTTATTGGTCATAGCTCTTAGTAAATGCCCAATAAGTGATGCTTAAATTAAATGAAATTGATCACTCAACTCCTTGCTATTACCCCTGCTGATGTAAAGATTGTCACAGCAAAGAAATGAAAGGTGTGAACTCAGACCAAAAGGCTTGATTTCAGTCCCAGCTCTTCACCAGCTATGTGACCTTGGGCAAGTTACTAAACCATTTTGTCCTTCCTTTGTCATCTGTAAAAAGGAGATGTTAATGTTGCTCACCTTCTAGGGCTGTTGTTAAATCTCAATCTATAATTTGTATCTGTTCCTGCATCTATACTATCTCTTTTAATTCTATAGAGTGTCTTTCTTATGCCTTCCCAGTGAGAGAACAGACAATCAAATGTTGTAATATACAAAGTGAAAACCTCTACCCTTCTAAATTCTGTGAAATGTCAAATCAGAGATGAGGGTCAGTCATGTCAATAGGGAGTTACCTAAGCAAATCTGAGAGTATAATTTGCATGGTGTAATGACTATAATCTGCCCAATCAAACCTTGACTGTAAAGTGATCTGATTTCCCACCTTTTAAACATTGTTATACAGCTTTTATGAAAAAGTCGGCAAATGTCAGGAAAAAAGTACTATGGGGTATATTTTTATATTTTTACTTTTTATTTTTTATTTTATTTTTTTTGGCCACGCCACACAGCTTGCAGTATCTCAGCTCTCCGACCAGGGATTGAACAAGGGCCCCAGTAGTGAAAGGGCCAAGTCCTAACCACTGGACTGCCGGGGCACTCCCCAGGGCGTATTTTTAATTTGGACTGCTTTACAAGATGCTTTAAAACATGTGTTATTCAATTCTCATGGGAACTCTGTAAAGAAAACTGATCTAGTTTTACAGTTCAGCTGGGTGATGGAGCAAGTAAATGACAATTGACATAGCATATACTAAGTGTCAAATGCGTGTTTCTAATAATAAACACGGTTTCAGAGAATGGAATTATTTCTTAAGAACCTGAGTCAGGGGTAAATTATAGTAGAGGATAAAGAGCTTCAGGTGGGCCTTGGAAGGTAAGATTTACCTAAGCATGAAGATGGAGAATGGGCAGAGTTTGGAATGTATTTGGTATGTTTGGGGTGATGAGCTCACTGTGTGGCAGCAGTGGAGGCTCAGGCTGGTCCTGGGAGCCAAGCCTGGTAGTCTGAGCCAGAGTGGAGGGGGTTTGGAATGCCATGCTAACCCATGCATGCTTGCTTCCTGAATTTTAAGTGTAACTGTCCTCTTCCCTGGGGAACCTACTCCATGAATTACAAGTATGATAGCCAAGGAAAGCCCAGACCCCCCAGGGACCTACAGCCAGACACTAACACCCCCCCACCCCCAATCAAAATAAAGCTTTGCTCAATTGCTTCTTTCGACAAAGGATAACCAACCCTAGCATTGTTCCAGAGCTGTAAAAGTAGTCATTCAGCCCCTGAAAAGTTACCAAACATTCCTACCAGAATTGTATTGGCTATTGGGAATGGTTTTAATAACAGTATTGTACTTTGTTCATTGGTTTTTAGATATGTTGTTACAAATTTACCCATTCAATTTCTATTTTCCTCCGCTCCCAGGCCAACCACTGTGTGTAGGACAAGGAAAAAACTAAAAAGAACTACATCATAACTACAGAAGGTAATCACATACCTTCCTGCTCTAAGTGCAGCTTTTTCAATTCTGATAGAAATTATCCAGGAATATTGTAGAGTCTTCCTTAAAAGTAGCACAAATAGGATGCATTCTCATCCTCTGCAAGTGGTGTGTTTGTGACTGTGTGTGGGGGGGGGGGGTGTGTGTGGTGGGACGTGTAACCTGAGGGGTCGGGTGGGAGTGATTTAAATGCTCTGTTAAGATTTCATTTAGTCCCATGAAGCTAAGATAACATATTTCTGTTGTCATGCAAAACTACTGGAATTATTAGGCGTGATAGCAGTCTTAACTGACAATTCTGTATAGATAAATTAGTTTTTAGGTAGCCCGACCCAGGCAGCCACGCGGGCGGGCGCCGTGGAGCCGCAGATGGGTGTGCGTGAGCTGCTGCACGTCTTCTCCTTCTTGGAGGCCCGAGACATTCTCTGCGTCGCCCAAGTGGACAAGGCAGTGCGTCCTGTCCCAGGCAGGAGGCAGGGCTGGGCTCGTGGTCACTGGTGTGTCCACTGTCGGCCCGTCCCCTCGGAGCCTCAGTTTCCCAAATCTGGGAGGGGGCATCGGACGGCCCTGAATCCGCGATCTGCAGAGGACGCTCTTGGCCCCCGGGGTGGCGACCTCGGCGACCTATGAAGGGGTTGCTCTGAAAGCCTCTTATCCCTGCGTCCCTGCGTCCCTCCGTCTGTCGGTGTGTCCAGAGCTCCTGCGCAGTTGGCTTGCACTGGGCACCTGTGAACAGGGTTCACCCCTAAGATTGGCCTAGGGATACCCCCCCAAAAAAATTAGTTTTTAACCTTTCAGAGAAACCCAGTATTTTTTACTCAGTGTTCTTAGGTTCACACACACCTCTTTACTGCCATCAGTCTTTCTTGCCAAATGTCCCTTCATATGAGAAAAAAAGATAAAGTAAAATTGAATTTTTTAACTAGAACATGGCTCTTGTTGTGACTTTAGATTTTTACAGCACACAAGTGCCATTTTTAATCCATTCTCAGAGTAATCTTGTGAGAAAAATTTTGCACTAGTTATTGATGAAAAATGAGATGCTTAGAGCTTTTGCTTTATTTTGTTCCAAACTTTCAGAAACAACAACTACAAAAAGGTTGTTTTTATTAACAATAAAAAATGGCAATGAGAAATACATAAATTATATCAGCAAATTATCATCAAAGAATAAGTTGAACACCTTAAGAATCTCAATACTACTCTTTCTCATATACAGAATATCATGTAGCATGTCACTGACCACCCTCTAGGGCATAGTGCATTCTTTCCCAAAGCTGACCCTCCCCTTCCCCACCTGTCCCAGACCTTGTCTCCTTGACCTCTCTGCAACTTTTGATATCGTTACCTGGAGGGCCCTTGACCTCCCTGCTTCCCTAGCTTCTGTTATACCTTGGAACTTCTTTTACCTCTCTGAATGCCTCTCCATGAGCTCATGGACCCTTCTGTCTGTCCCCTAAGTGTAGGCACTGTCTGTGGTCTCTTCTTTCTCTTTAAGTCTACTTTCAGGGAGGCATCTCACTCACTCTCAAAGCTTCATTCCTCCATAAAGATCCACATCTATATCTAAACCTGCATCTACATCCCTTCAAATTCTAACACCTCTTTCTTTTTCTTTTTTTGATTTTTTTAACATCTTTATTGGAGTATAATTGCTTTACAATGTTGTGTTAGTTTCTGCTGTATAACGAAGTGAATCAGCTATATGTATACATATATCCCCATATCTCCTCCCTCTCGAGTCTCCCTCCCACCCTCCCTATCGCACCCCTCTAGGTGGTCACAAAGCACCGAGCTGATCTCCCTGTGCTATGCGGCTGCTTCCCACTAGCTATCTATTTTACATTTGGAGTGGTATGGACTTGTATATACTAACACCTCTTTCTTGATGCTTGACACTGCCTCTGGCTGTAAGTCTCCCTGGCACCTTTAACTTGCTCCCTTTCCATCTCCTCCCCCTCCCCCACTTCTGGAATGTGTCAGTCTCCACAAGATCATAAACTCCATGGGGACAAACCTTGAAGTTTTTGTCATTTTTACTTTAACTCGGCACTTAGGTATCCTCAGCACTTAGAACAATGCCTGGCACACAGTTGACATTTGGTAAATATTGAATAAATGAATGAATAAATGAGTATCGCCCGACTTCTACCCACTACAAACCAGCCTAACTCTCCTCTACATCCTGTTAGTCACTTGTGCATAAAGCTAGGGTGATTATATTATTTATTACCCAAACTAGGATATTTTTAGAGTGGAAGTGGCCACTGTTAATAATTATGTTGGGATGACAGGCATAAATTTGGAATGTCTTGGGGAAACCTGATTGTATGCTTACTGTAATCATTGGCATTTAAAACTTTTCCTCCTCATATATTCCTCTGCATGTCAGCCACCAAGACACTTTGCGCTATCCTCTCACTGTGTCTTCCCCTTTGAACCTTCACTCCCACTTGCCTGTCTCAGGCTTCACCACACCCAGCCTGGTTACTGCTAATAGACTCTTAGTAGCCTCTTTCTACTAATAGGTCTCATTGACCCCTAACCAGTCTCCCCAGTGTCTGTCTTTGCCCATTCTATTCCCACGGCACATGGCTGACAGATTAATCTTCCCAAGAAAGAGCTTCAGTAATAGGATTTCCCTACCCAGAAGAGTTCCATTGGTTCTCCATTATCTCTGAAGTAAGTACGGACTTTTAGTTTTCAAAGTCCTCAACTTTGGACTGACCTGTATTTGTAGGTATATATACTCAAGACCTGAGCCACTCAGAGCGGCATTGGGATCACCTGGGAGCTTATTAGAAACGAAGAATTTTGCACCCTACCATTAGATCTATAGCATCAGAATCTACATTTTAGCAAGATTCCCAAGTGATCTGTATACACACTAAAGTTTGGGAAGCACTACTCTGTACTTTAACCTAACTGGGAGGAATCACAGTTTTAAAATCACACCCTAAGATTTTGGCTTCCCTGCTTAGCTTATACTGGTCTGTTTCTGTAGGCTACCTGCTCCCACCTTCTCTACTCAATAAAATTGTGTTAATCTTCCAAAGGTAAACCCCAACTACTACATACTCCATAAAACCTTTCCTGAAACAACTGTTACCTTTGCGTTCTCTGAACACCATAGTATTTAATTTCTACTGTCTTATTATTATTTAATTTACATTATATTATAGCTATTCAGGTACTAATTTTATATACACACTTATTTCCTCACTACATTGTAAGCTCAGTATGGGCACAAACCATTTCTTTTCTTTTCTTTTACAGTGGTAAAACAGTCACACAAGGACCAACTATAAAGCACAGGGAACTATATTCAATATCTTGTAATAACCTACAATGGAAAAGAATCCGAAAAAAATATATGTATAACTGAATCATTTTGCTCTATATCTGAAACTAACACAATATTGTAAATTAACTATATGTACTTTAATAAAAAAACTTATAACAGAAAATTTACAATTGTAACCATTTTTAGGTATGCAGTTCTGTGGCATTTAAGTACATTCACAGTGTTGTGCAACCATCTGTTTCCAGAACTTTGTTTATAGTCCCAAACTGAGACTCATACCCACTAAACATTAACTTCTTATTCCCTTCTCCCCCAAAACTCTGACAATCACCACTTTACTTCCTGTTTCTGAATTTGACTACTTTAAGTACCTCATATAAGTGGAATCACACAATATTTGTCCTTTTGTGTCTGGCTTATTTCACTCAGCGTAATTTCTTAAGGTTTATCTGTGTTGTAGCATGTGCCAGGAATTCCCTTTATTTTAAGGTTGGATAATATTCCACTGTATGTACAGACCACATTTTGTTTATCTATTCATTCAGTGATGGACACTTGAGTTGCCTCCACCTTTGGTTACTGTGCATAATGCTGCCATGAACATGGGTGTACAAATATCAGTTCGAGTCCCTGCTTTTGATTCTTTTCTTAATTTCAATTTTTTGAAGAATGTTTTAATACCGTTTTCCATAGCAGCCATACCATTTTATATTCCCACCAGCACTGCACAAGGATTCCAGGTTCTCCATATCTTTGCCAACACTAGTTATTTTCTGGGTTTTGTTTCTAATACTAGCCATTATAAATGGGATGGTATGAAATGGTGTTTTCAATATGCATTTCCCTAATGATTAGTGAGTTGAGCATCTTTTCATGTGCTTATTCACCATTGGTATATATTTTTTGGAGAAATACCTATTCAAGTCCTTTGTCCATTTTTTTAATCAAGTTTTGTTGTTGTTGTTGTTGTTGAGTTATAGGAGTTCTTTACATATTCTGGATATTAACTCCTTATCAGATATATGATTTGCAAATATTTTTCCTATTCCATAGGTTGTCTTTTCACTCTGTTGATAGAGCATCCTTTGATGTAGGAACTACTTTTATATCCCTACTACAATGTCTTCAAAGGGTATCTGATAAATATTCATATTTTAATTTAATTTAATTCATAAATGATGCTTAATTAATGATTTGTCACTGCCCTTAAATTTATGATAAAATCTAACTAAATATAAATTAACTTTAAAATTATTGGGGACTATCCAATGAGATTGAGGAACTTCAAATATAATTGTGAACATTTTCAGACTTGAACTCTCCTAGAGTATACAAAGGAAGCTTCAAAACATGTACTGAAAATTCCCCATCATTGTCCTTAGATTTAGAATTTTGACACTTCCCTAGGGAGGCTTTGAAAATTAATTGCTGTTGTATGACAAGAGGAGATGAGAAATTATTTGTGGGCCAATCAGATGAAAGTTTAAATCCCTGTCTTTGGCTAGGGGCTGTCCCATGATCAAAGACATTTGGGAACTAGAGAGTTACTCTGAAAGAATGAATTTTCAGCGAAGTAAGGATGTTTATAAAAATTCAGAAGGTACCCTGAAGCCTGACTCCTGTTGGTCCTCCTCTAATCAGATGCATCATTGATATGACAAGCCAGTGAATATTTGTAGAATGGTAAAGAAAAAAGGGATGATAGGTTCTTCATTATTTCTGAACTGCATTACTTGGCTAATTTACAAGCCAAGAAAGTTACTAATTATAACTCTATTAACAATTCCAATTCTTTTACTTACTCACATTCTGGTCTTTCTGCTCTGTGATTCATTTTCAGTTCAATAACTTTCTACCACAAAGTATCTAGAGTCACGTTGGTTGTGTACTGCTATTATCGAGTGTCCTCTATGGAACAGCTTAATGAAAATTCTGATTGTTCTCGTTGGTTCGAATTTGAGAAGATTACATAAAACTCCTTTGAGTAACTAGCACAACATCCCAACAAAGGGTTACTTGATTTTTTACAATAAAAGTTCAGACAAGAGAAAGTCATTTAGAAGGCATAAGAGATTGCTTTCCTGGGGTCATTCTTATTCTGAATTATGAAACAGCTTCAAAGGCATGAGTCAAGCACTTAGTATTCCTGTGCACAACATTAGAACTGAGTAACTACAGTTCAATGACAACTAGATTAACATGAATAAGAACTAATAATGGTCCATTCATGTACATATGTAGGTGTCTTTAAAGAGTATGTGTGGGTAGTTAACCAGGGTCATACTTAGCCTTTCATTATAACTCTCTATTTACTCTATTCACTAAACGCCTGACTTTATGGTAAACTACCCGTTTGGGAAGAACTTTTGGTGCCCTTTCAGATATATAAAGTTTACGTAATTTCCCCTGTTTACATTTAGTGCTTAGCCCCCCTCCCCCGCTACAGCTGACTTGTTCACTAACCTGTGTTTTTAAGTGATTTATCCGATTGTTTACATTAAAAGGAACAGAGGGTTAGAGCGGGGAATCTGTGGACTTTCCCTGTTCTGATTGGTTGTGTCTTACGTCTCAAATGTGGCGGGTGTTCCTGAGACAAGATCTATTGTTTTTACGTCTCTTTATCTGCGTCTTATTTGGAATTGAAACGGAAATAAACTCTGTGACTACTTTTCCCAGTTTCACTTCTGGAATAAAAGCAGTATGGTATTGAATAAAACCCTTAAATTGCAAAGGAGGAGTTCATGTGTTGGGTATATACATTTAACTGAAATTGTATAATTTTAGGAGATCTTACAGGGGATCTATTCTGTTTCTCTCACTTTACAAGTGAGGAAGCAAATGAGAAGTGGTGAGCTTAAGGGACCGACCTAACATTACATAGCTCCTAATGGCAGTGCCGGGATAAGAGTCAGGGCCTGGCAGCATCTCAGTTCAGTGTCCTTCTCACTATTGCATGTTGCCTTCCTTCAGTTAATCCTTTTGATAACCACGATATTCCTCAATCCTTGCCTTTTTAATTGGAGCAAACCATGCGTAGTGTTGGAATCTACATGTTGTTCTGTTATTAAATATTGAAAATTTCCTTATCCTAACCTTCGTATTGAAAGAAGAATGCTAAAATAGCAAATATTTTTGTTAAGGTAACAAAATGCTATCTAGTGTGACATCCTCAATGACATTGGTCTGGAATACATAATGATTGCTGTCTACCTACACAGACTGAAGGAGGGTACATTTTCTTAATAGTTTTTCATAGAGGATGCAGTGTTTCACAGATGTTTAAGCAAAGTATATATGGAAAGAAAAAAAAACAGAGCTGACCTTTTCTATAGTATGATTTCAGACGCCAGTGAAGGTAAAGATAGATAAGACTGTTAGCTTTACAAAATTTCTCTTTGCTCAGATGGTAGAAGCATTGACATTAAAAAAGGACAGAACTGACAGAAAATGAAATTCTTTCTCCTATTGAGGAACAGCCACTGTATGAGTTCTGTTAGCACATCTTATACCCATTCATTTAGAGATAGTGTGAATTGATCCTAGACCTTGAGACAGATTTTTAAAGGAAATTAATTATTTCTTAATAGTCTTAATAATTTCTTAGTGCTCTTGAATAATTTTGTTCTGCATGTGAATGCTACACAAAACCCCAAGAAATCTATTAAATTATAACTAAACACTAAAATAAATCCTAGGACATTAAAACAAATAGTACTAGCAGGTTTTCACTGTATATTAATTTCTTGTTGCTGAAACTAATCATAGTGTGAAAAACATTGTTTCATACTGCCCAATTCCAACTAAGAATGAGCAAGTTACGCTGAAACTGAAATTCAGCTAAAGTGGTATTAGCAGATTTTTGCTGTATATTAATTTCTTGCTGTCCTTCTGAAATTAATTGTGTTATGAAATGGTTATGAAAACCATTGTTCCCTATTCCCCAAACCCAGCTAAGAATGAGAAAGTAGGAAACTCAGCAAAAGTGGCCTGTAAAATACTAAAATTTATTTCCTCTTCTAAGAGGGTCAAAGTGGTAAGTATAATTATTTGTAATCAATTAATTTGAAAGAACTCATTGTAATTGACAATTATATGTGCCAGGCCTTGTTCTAAATGCTGTATAAATATGACCTTATTTAATCATTATAACAGTTCTATGAGGTAGAGAAATTATTATCCCCATTTTACAGATGAGAAAGCAGAGACACAGAGAAGCTATTACTTGTTCTAGCAAGTGGCTGAGCTAGATTGGAAAGGATAAAGGCCATTAACTTGGATAAAGACCATGAACAATATGATTATGCACTTTATCCTGTAGCTTATATCCATTTCTAGTAATCTGAGCTGTCATGACAATTTATCTTTTGAATATAAAATCAAAAGTATCTGGAGAAATTAAAAGATTATGAATCTATTGATATTTCTTGGATTACTGAATATTTACTATGTTTCTATTTTTATATTACCTAATTTTTACTTTACTGTGTTTATATTTTATATATTACTTATATATTTATATTATTTTATATTATATTAGTTATTATATTATTATAAAATATTGTTTTATATTACCAAATATATTGGTAAGCATTTACCAAGCCCAGTGATTCTCTATCCCATTAATAATAAGTGGTTCCCAAAAAAAGGGAGATTTTTCTTCCAACTGCCTTCACAATATGTTATATATGTCTATGTCTATAAACATAGACACACATTCTTTAACAAAGAGAAAGTAAGCTTTCAGATACTTCTTTGATTACAAGCCTAAAACAAGTGGTAGTTGATCAGAAGACAATTATGTACCCAGTAAAGATGGTCTCAAGTTGATTTTTTTTTCGGCCTTGAACCACTAAACTTGTTTCCAGACCATTAACTCTGCTCAAGACAGATAAATAAATACCTGTCAGAAAAGTTTCTTGGTTTACATTCAAGTCTTTTTGGAGTGGGCATTTTTATATAGTTTATTTGGTAGCTAACATCAAGTGCACTGAAATGGAATAGAGAGTGACTTTTCAGGGTATTTGAAAAGTCTACTCAGGAGGTAGGTAGGATTTCATCTGTGTCAGCACAGAAAGACAACCACAGAGACACCTGCTAAATGTCTCGATGCTTTGAGAAGCTAAGAATCACAAGTGGGAGAAAGTACTTCTGAAATGGTATCTGGGTTGCCTGATGAGGCTAAACAGAAATAAGAATATTATCCCATTTCTAGTGTTGCCAGATAAAATACAGAACAATACAAATACAGGTATTGCATGGGACACACTTCTAGTAAACATTCTTTGCTGTTTATCTGAAATTCAAACTTAACTGGACACCCTGCACTTTTATTTGCTAAATCTGGCAGCCTGACTCACTTCCCAAGCCTGCACCTGGTGGTCCAAAGGTCTTGTTCAGAGGTTTCAGTAGGGAATGTTTGTAGTGATGGGAAGGGGTAGACTGTGCAGGAATCTCTGACAAGGAATATTGGAAGGGCCTCCCAGAAGGCCCTCTAGTTGGAGGCTAGAAACTCCTGCCTATCGAAGCCCCTGGAAGACACGCTGAATGTTGGGCTGGCTCCTCACGATGCCTCTTCTGGCTCTGGTTCTGGTTGACTGGCTTCATGTCCACAGCCACCACCTTATTCCTGTCCCAGATATAAGCTCATTCTCATTCTCAAAACTCTCTTAGTCCACATTCTTGTTTAGGACCCTACATGGCACAGGGTCTTTTGCACTTAATGTTGCTCTTTCTAGAGCCAAGCACGTAGCCCAGGACATACTAGAGGCCTAATAAATGTTTACTAAACTTGAGGTTTTCAAAGCTGTTTGTTATTGTTTTCCTGCTAATAATGGTAAGCAGGAAACAGGAATAAAATTGTTCCCTCCTAAACTGTCAGTATTTCTCTTCATTTTCAAAGCCCATAATAAGGAAAGACAGTTGCCCCGCCTGGGGTCTGGTATACAGGATGTACTCAAGGAGTACTTGTTGAGTGACTGAATGAATGCTAATTATAATATCTGAATACAAAGAGGGCCTTAGATTTGTCTACACTTTTTACAAATATCACTTAATTGAAAGAGCTTTTCTGTATTATAGGAGCTAGGCCAGGATGGGAGATGGGGACTGGTTAGATGTTACTCGGCTCAGACACATTGAAGGGAAGAATTGGTGGAGGGGTGCCTTGAGGAAGCGGGGTAAAGGATTACTCACAGGGTTTAATCCCCTAAGATAAGAAGTGTTTGAAGTCGAGGGAGAGACTGGGGACATAAATAGTACCAAACAGCAGTGATGGAAGGAGGAAGGGGAAGGAAATCACAAGCCCCGTTATCAGAAAGGGGAGGAGAGTTCTTACAGGTACCAGGCCCTTTGGGCACTTTTCCCAAACGGTCATATATCTGAAAATGACAGATCTATATTGATATGTATTAGTTAGGAACTACCCACAGTGTGAGAGATTACTAAATTCTGAAATTCACATAGCATAAAAACCTTCTTTAATGTAGTTCAATTTGAAATATTTATCACATGCCACTAAAATGTTTAATATTGACAGGAAAAAAATACTGTGAGTTACAACTGGGTTTTTTACCAAATCATCTCTAATTGGTTTCCATTGCACAATAAGGTAAAAGCATATTAGATACATGGCTAGCTGCCATTTTACCTTGGGATGCTTTTCCCACCAAGATGAAAGCAGAATAGAACAGGTTAAAGTAAATTAGTAAATTTAAGAATACAACACTCAAGATGTAAGCAAATGGATATTAAACCATAAAGAATGGTTTTTAATATTTGAAGCAAGATTTATTGTTGCTTTTACTAGTTAAAAACATTTTTTGTCCTTCCTTTTTTTTTTAAAGAGTTATTCACGATTGGGAAGTGATAATTGTAACTTTTTTTTTTTGTCTATTGCAGTTAATCAGATCATAGCTATCTTAGACTGAATTTAATTGAAGCCAGCTTTCATGCGGCTTTGATTAACTGTTTAAGGCAGAAAACTGTCTTCAGGTTTCAAAACTCAGCTTGAGGTTGTTACCCATATATATGTTTTATTAGAAATAAATTAAAAGAAGATCCAGAAACACCTGGAAACATTCTTTTTTATGTCTAACATTCATTTTGTAAAAGAAAAATGATAAAAAAAATTAAGTCACTTGAACTATGATATAGTGCATCTCTGACCTGATGAAAATTCTACATTTCCCTTTTTCTTGATATATTTATCTGCATAGTGACAGAAGGGTGATGAGTGTTCATGCTGTTAATGCTGTCATCAATCATTTAGCTATATATTTATTTTAATGTATTTTTAAAGCAAACTTGGACTACTAGATACCTATACAGTATTCTTTTATGGGACATGGATAATTCCTGTCATAACTGCTAAAGATCCCTTATAACAAATAAACATTTAGCATGAACCCAAAAGTTTCACTTTCATACTAGTTCATCTTTGAACCCCCAGCAATAAGCTCCTTTCATTAAATAATGTTGATATAGTATCTGGGCTATCAAATGAAATCAGTGTTTAATGCTTGTGAAGGGCATAGAACAGTGCAAATGTGCTGTTTTATAAGGCATTAATCCAGAGAGCCAATAATATGTACAGTGAAGTTTATCTTGACAGGTAAATCAACTCATTGCTAAGTGAAATAGCCAGACAATACTATCCTTGTTGTTGAACTGCAGGTGTTTAAAAAGCTTAGCGAACTAAGGAAAAACCTAACAGCATCATGTGGGAGGAATGAATGCTGGTGAAGGAAGGGAAGCTTGGTTAGCTGGTTAGGCAGGTGCTTAGAAAATCTAAAGGAAAAAACAGAAATCTAAAATCAAAAGCAGATGCCTGGTTAGGTTTTTATGGCCTTACAGAAATAATAAGAGAATTAAGGTTAGGAATGCAAACATTAAAATAGTTATTTCTAAGAAATCTTGTTTTGGGAGAATGAAGTACAAATTTTAGAGATAACCCTGCTCTAAGAATTCATTGTGCCAGATTAATTACAGGGAAATCCTGTCAATCTAAGAATAAACATATTTATCAGCCTCAGAAGTATTTATTAAATCTCTCCAGTATCTGTGGCAGGGTTCTATCCTTTATCCTGTCTTTCTTAAGATAACTATGATATAATGTTAGGAAATATTATTTGCAAGCATTTTTAACAATTGTAGCCAAGGGATGTAAACAGGTAAAGTATATGTGCATTTGCTTACTGAACGAGTTTACACTATTCTGTGTCTACGATGCTGTACATGGGGGAAAAGGCCATAGAACCCTATGACACATCTCCAACTAATAGTATTAAGAAAACACTTGCTTAAAACAATTGATGGGTGAATTTTGTGGTATGCCATTAGTATCTTAATGAAGATGTTATTTGAGAACATGAAGGTGGCTAAAATAAAATAAAGCCGTTAAAGAGAAATTAGAAAAATAACAGAAAGGATTTGTGAGCAGGGATAATTAATGTCTCAAGTGAAAATTATTATGTTTAATAGTTATACCAAGAAAAGTATAATGAGTAGAGAGAAGATAGAGCAAAATGTTTTCCTGGTCAGACACCTGACCTGCAGTGAATTACAGTTCATAAGTGAGGGTTCCATAGAACATAATTTATTCTTCAAGTTACTGAAAGCCAAGGGATTGCATTTTGTGTTTAGTTCTCCCATGATTTGTCTACAAAACCCCTTTGATGAAATACATGACATTTCATCTGCTAGAAAATCTTGTGTTTACTTTTGGCTGCACCATGTAAGGGTCAAGTTGGGGGACGTCTCCAGCCTTGCCACCCTGCCTTAACTTCCCTGGCAGGGCTCCCATCTCCAGCCCCAACTGCTGTCATCCAGCATACAGACCTGTTCTAATGCACAGTTTCACCCTGTCACAGTGGAATGAAATGCCGGACTCCAGACACCGACTGTATATGGTTGATGTGCATTTTTAGTGTAGTTTTATATTGCTCGGCGTCCCTTGCCCAACTTGAAGGCTCTAAACAATACTTTCCAGCACCTCCACTTCCCAATTCCTGTTACTCTCTAGATTTCTCTATTAGAATCCTTTGAGGCTATGGACTTTTGTTTGCTCCAGCACCCCAGACCCTCTTCTATTCCTTTCAGTCACCCTTTTCACTCTCCAGAGAACCGGGGCCCTTTCCTGCTTGAGCTCAGTTGAGCCTAAATCAGTTTGTTTTGTGATCACCTCACGCTTACGTGGAAGGTGACCAACTGGTTCTTACTCTAAGAGTTTTTACCTCTTGCAGTTGCTTCTCTCCAGATTCAATTCCAACAGCTACTCTTTCTGCCCCACCGCTTTGGTATGCTGTATTGGAGCCCCTTTTTGTCCCTCTGCGGTCATTTAACTTCTGTCCTGCTCTTACCCACACCCTAGAGATTTTTTTTCTCCTCTTTCTTTTTCTTAACCATTAATTCTATTCTCCTTTAAAACCACACACACTTTATCGACCAAAAATTTGTATTTTTCCCCTAGATAGGACATTGATTTTTGTTTTTCAATACTGTATTCCTATTCAGAGAATCACATGTTTGCCCTGCATGTTAAATTCACAGAACACACCTACATATTAAGGATAACCCAATTCATCTCTATTGTATATTTATAATACTGATGACTGCATTTAAATTTTAACACAGAAGACTTTAGACTCCAATCCTAGTATTGGTGGAAGGAGGGTGTTAAATTATGACAAGATTAGTTTTCTCAAATGTAAAATGCAGATTTGGGAGAAAAAAACCCTAAGTAATTAATCAGCTTGATTAAATGTTCTAAAATAGTTCATAACATCCACCCATAATTTATTACTCTTATTAAATTTCCTGTCATTCTTGGCTCTTTTATCAATTGTGACTTGGTACCTATGTGTGCATATTTATCAGTTTCTACCTTTTAATGGATTAATGCTAAATATTTCAGCATATGAGTGGATAACACATGGGCACACCCAGCTTCCCTAGCCCACTTTATAACCGCAATTTACAATTTGTATTCATTCAATAAATATATATTCAGCCCTTACCATGTATTGGGCACTATATTCCACTAGGGATACAGATATTAAAAACTTACTTCCTACCCTCAAGGGGATCACAATCCAATGGGGGCATGAAACTATTTCCTCTCTGGAGCTTAAGTATGTCTATAAAGAGGAAGAACCAGTGTGTCCTGGCAGCAGAAAGTAGTGCAAAGGCCCTGAGGCCAGAGAGTGTGCATTCAGGGAGCTGCCATTTTCTCTGTGACACATCAGGCAAGTGTTTACGTGAAGGTGAGAAGGAAGAAAGTGTGCATGGCTTATGTGGCTAGAAGAGGCAAATTCATAGAAACAGAAAGTAGAATAGAGGTTACCAGGGGCTGTGGGCAGGAGGCAAAGAAGAGTTATTGTTTATGAGCGCAGTGTTTTTACTGGGGATGAAGAAAAAAGTATTATATAGATAGTGATGATTATACAACATTGTGAATGTATTTAATACCACTGAAATGTATACTTACGAAGAGTTAAGTGATAAATATTATATTATGTATATTTTACCACAATAAAACAAAAAAATTTTTAAGTGTGCCTGGGCCTTGAGGAGAGTGGTGATGTTTTGAGACAGCCACTGTGGAGAACAGGAACAAGACCCAGCTAGAGACACAGTGAAAATATTGCTAATGACTCTCATTCCATCAGCATCCTGTCACCTGTTGGGCAGGTCTGAGATTTCATTGACAGCCTGTGGTGGCCTGGATGTAAGAGTGGATATAGCGGTTTCGCCAGACAGGCATGAAATAACTAGGAACTGAAATAGCTCTGTGTGTGTGTAATGAGAAAGTGGTTGAAGCCTGGCTCATGGCGCTAAACCCAAGACTTAGAAGGGAGTGGAGCCAAGGAGAGGGACTGATTAAGTAAAGGAAAAGCAAAAGCAAGGATTATGAGACCAGATGAGGAATGCTGGAAGGACACAAGATGGTTCTAGAAGTTGAGATAAAAGTTCGAGAATTTGAAAGCACAGCAGTGTGGATGGTGTGACTCAGTCCAGGGTGTGTCCATGGGGAGGGGGGGAGTGAAGTTGGAGACAAAAGTCCCTGCAGTTGTGAGTTGAAGAAACTAAGTTCCCCAGAAGAGATAAGGCAGCATCAGGTATTATTTAGAATTTCCAGTCAAGGCATGAGCTTTCTTGCAAATGATGTATTATTTATTTATTCGTCACCTGCATTCATTGAGGGCCTACTTTGTACCAGACACTGTTCTAGGTGCTGGGAAAAAAGACAATTCCCTGCTCTCCTGGAATTTCCACTCCAGTGAAGCGGCAAGTTGGCTAATAAACAAAAATAAACAAACACAAAATACTCCATGGGCATGTGCTATTATGGTCTCCCAAAGTGTACATAAAAAATATAGCAACATGCACAGACCTAGAGATTGTTATACTGAGTGAAGTAAGTCCGACAGAGAAAGAGAAATACCGTATGATATAAGCTGAATCTAAAAAGAAATGATACAAATGAACTTAGTTACAAAACAGAAACAGACTCACAGACTTAGAGAATGAAATTATGGTTACCAGCGGGGAAGGGTGGGAGGAAGGGATAGTTAGGGTGTTTGGGATGGACATGTACACACTGCTATATTTAAAATGGATAACCATGTCCCAGCTATTGTAAATAGTGTTGCAATGAACATTGTGGTACATGACTCTTTTTGAATTATGGTTTTCTCAGGGTATATGCCCAGTAGTGGGATTGCTGGGTCATATGGTAATTCTATTTTTAGTTTTTTAAGGAACCTCCATACTGTTCTCCATAGTGGTTGTATCAATTTACATCAGAAACTAACACAACACTATAAAGCAATTATACTCCAATAAAGATGTTAAAGAATAAATAAAATAAAATAAATGAAATAAAATGGATAACCAACAAGGACCTACGGTATAGCACAGGGAACTCTGCTCAATATTATGTAACAACATAAATGGGAAAAGAATTTGAAAAAGAATAGATACATGTATATGCATAACTGAATCACTTTGCTGTACATCTGAAACTATCACAACATTGTTAATCAACTATACTCAATATAAAATAAAAAGTTAAAAAAAAGAAAAGAATTACAATATTTGTAAAGTCAGTGAGATATTATGATACAATATTAAGCCTGAAGATTCCAGGCATTTACAAGTCTACATCAGGAAAATACTAAACATAGCCAAAGATATTGATTGGCCATACAGAGCTTACAGCTAACACTAAATTTTGTTTCCACAAAAGCATGGAGCCCAGTGATATTTTAATTAACAGAACAAAACCCCCAGAGCCATGAAAACTGTTAGGATTAGCAGCTTGGCGGATTCAGAGCATGGCAATGGGCCACTAAGACACATCCAATGGGACAAGCACAAATTGGTGACTGTGAGCTCAGGACCCAGCATGAAAGGCCATCTTCTTCAGAACTTCCGGCAACATTTTTTATGAGGAAATAAATAATTTGAGATTTCATTTCAGAGTCTCCAACAACAAGACCCTGGAGTGTAGCCTGAAGGGAGCATGGGAGGAGTGGTTGCTACATCACATCTCTCTTGGGGAGGCAACATGCAGGAAGAGTCCCAGGGAGCTCTTCACCCTTCTGTCATGCAGTGAGGGGCAATGGGTCACAGCAAGGAAGGCAATTTCCTACAGAAAAGCTGAAAAACATGAAATAATGGACTGTGACCATAGGCTCCTGGCAAAGGATTGCTGGCTTGGGACAGTTAGAAATTGGATTTTTTTCTAAAGCAAAGGCTTCTGACAACAAAATATTCAACAAGTGGACAGTAGAATGTGCTTCTCCATTCTTAGGCATAAGGGGTGATGGCACAGATGATTTGAACATGGAAGGAGGAGTAGAAAATATAGGAATTTAAGAGAATTCAGAGACACTGGCTTCATCTGCATAGGTGGATGGGTGGCAGGACCTGCTTATTACTTGTGATTGGGGGTGACAGTGGTGATGGATCTTAATCGTACAGCGTTAGGAGAAAGAGAAAGAAAAAACCTTTTTTTGTTTTTTTGGGTTTTTTTTGCTTTTGCCAAAGTTGTTGACAGTATTGTTTGTAATTGCAGAAATTTGGAATGAAATGTCCAAAATTATGAAAGTTTGAAAATAAATTATGGTATGTCTATCCAACAGAATTCCATATATTCATTAAAAACTGTATTTCAAAAGACAACAATAAATTGGGAAAATGCTCACAATCTAATGCTAAATGAGAAAAATTTCAAAATTTGGTATAAAAGTTATTCTAATTTTTTTTAATGTTTAAAGAACATAGCTGAAAAGGAAAATTTTCAATCGTTATCAGCTCTTTCTTTCTGGTAATATTACAGGTATTTTTAATATTTCTACATATACTTTTCTATGTTTAAAATCTGTAAACATCAATATGTATTACTTAAAATTAATAAATTTTATGTAAATAGAGTGATAATTAATGATGCCACAAGCATAATTATGATTTACACTTATACTAAGGAGCAGACTCTAGTAATAACCAGCCATTCAAAACTATAATGGAATATTCATTGAGTCAGTAAATGAGCCTTTATGTGTTGTTCACTGAAAAAGGCGTAAGGGATTCAGAAATAAAAGTACCAGTCCCACTGGAGAAACTCAGGACTAGTGAGGAGGCTGAGAGGAAAGCAGACAAGTGCCCACAGTGCTCTGTGATAAGTTCTCCTCCAGAGATGGGCCCAAGGTGCTGTAGGAACACAGGAGAGGAGGAACAGTCCAGCCACTGGGATTCGTGGAAGGCTTCCAGGAGGAGGTGACATCTGAGTTGAATCTTGAAGGATGAGTGAAGAAAAAAATCAGAGGAAAAGTGTTCAAGTAGAAGGAATGTATAAAGACAGAATTGAGTGAGAGCAGTAGCTTTCTAATGTGAATCTCATTATGCTGAAATTCAGGGAGGAAAGAAGAAAACATGGACTAAACCAGTTACTGTGGGGATGGAGAGACAGAGAAAGATTGAAGCAATATAAGAACTTTTGGAGTTCAGAATGTCTTCTAGATTCTCTCTTGGACACGAGATGTGTGGGTGATCACATCACTTGGCTAACATAGGAAATAGAGTTGGATGAGTAGGTTTAGAGGGAAATTTTTAGAAATACCCATTAGCAAAGTAAACAATATATAGCATCAGAGAAAACTCACTCATTTATTCTGCAAGTTTTTGCTGAGCACAACTGTCAGGGGCTGATCTAGGTCCTGAGGACCCAATGGTGAATCAGACAGACAAGGCCTTGATCTAACATTGCTCAAGGTTTGCCTTGGAGACAAACCACAAACAAACAAACAAACAAGAAAATGTCCAGAAGTGATAAGTGCCATAAAGAAAATTAAGCTGCATGCCACGAGAGGGAGTGATGGGTTATTTAGATTGGGTGTCAGAGGCTCAGAAACGATTTGGGATAGGAGAACAATGTGACAGTGATAATGATTGGACAGCGATATGGTAGCATTGATTGAATCTTTTCTTTGTGATTATTCCACTTAATACACAATACAATCCCATAGGTAGGTAGTGCTGAGGGTCCAAAACTTGCCCAAAGTCAAACTCAACTCTGCCTGTAGCCATAATCTCAAAAATATTTGTACTTTCTGTCTGTATCAGGTTGGGCCTTGAGAGGTGAGGGCTGTAACCACAGGAAGGAATATAATCATCCAGGGACGCTGAAGCATGAGGAAGAAGTGGGGGTGGGGGCCAAGAACTGAAACCCAGGGAATGCCGGCATCAAGCTGGCGGAAGGGGAGCTCTGAAGGCAAGCACCTCAGCCACGCGGGGCACAGCGTGAGATGGACAAGACCCAGGGGACAGTGTAGCCTGACAGCCACAAGACAAGGCAGTGTCAAGAGTAAGGGACGGTCAGCAGTGTCCTCTCGTCCTCACACCCGAGAAGGAACAAGAACAACAGGAAACAACCATTAGATGTAGCAACCAGGCAGTTACTGGTGACCTTGCCAAGACTGGTTTCAGTGAGTTGGTGAGGGAGCCCAGATTGCAGTGTTGATAAGGGAATACTTCTTTTCTAAGAGATACAGGGTAGAGGCAGTGTGCTTTGTTATGGTGGTTGTTGTTTTGGTTTGGGTTTGGTTTAAAGAGGTGTAAGACTAGAAGGTTGCGCCTATGGAGAAGGAGGTGTTGAGGCTGTAGGAGGGAGAGGAAATAACTGATATAGCCAAGCCCTTGTAGGGACAAGAAAGGATGGTAAGCAGAGCACACAGGTCAAGGGCTAGATCTTGGGTAGGAAAAGAGGTGCCTCTTTCCTGTGTTGGGAGGGAAGGGAGTAAGTAAGAAGGTTATAGGGGTAAGGAGTTGCCTGACTTCTTTTCTGTGAAGTCGGTGGTATTGTCATCTGCTCAAGGTGAAGACCCCAAGGGGAGTGTCATCCTTAAGGTTCAGCTTTGAAATAGGGCTCCTGGAAAATGGGAGTGGATGCTAAGGGCCTGTATAAAAGTCTCCAAGTAGCCCCGCTGAGTTTAGAACCCTTGCATTTGTGGCTGCTGCATCTGCACAGCTGTAAGATTTCCTTCAGCAGGGCCAGCAGCCAGGCAGGCAGGGAGCTGGGCTGTGCTGTATGGCACCTGTTCTGGGGAGATCACTCCAGTCTTTCATCTGGCTTCTCATGGACAGTCCTGAATCCATGGACCCTTGAACAGCTAGAGCTAAACAAATTTGCAAAGCCAGAATTTATCTTCACATTAGTCATTTAAAGAAAACCCCTAATCCATGACATCTGAATATAAAATATGTATTAAAATAGAAAGCAGTAGGGACCCAGGATCTTTAGAGCTAAATGATCAGTGAAATAGCTGGAATGTTCCTTGTACTGTTCTATTCCCGTGCATATAATGTTACAACTACTGCCTCCGTTTGATTCAATTAGAGATCCTCTTTTTAAAGTTAAATACACAGCTTCCCTGGGAATGTAATTGTGAAACGTTTTGTCGTTATACTGTACGGCAGTCACTTTAAGATAACACAAATCTTGCTTCTGGCAGAGCATTTCCTTACCACTACATGCATACAAAACAGGATGTAATCAAAAGGGTATTTGGCATGGGTCCAGAAAGCAATCTGGATTAGTCTGTAACTGGCTGCCATAGTTTCAAGTCCATTTCTGATCCATGACTTATTGCTTCATAACTGACAATTTCAAAGGTTTACCAGGATGGCACACAAAAAAAGCTCAACCATTAGTTTCTAGCTTCTTCTGAAGTGTTTCACTAGCGAACATTTTTGAATATTTAAAATAAGAGAATAAGACAATAAAGATGGTTTTTACCATCATTTCTTCCCCCCATTTTCTACCAACAATATAAACTAGTGGAGGGAATATTTACTAAAAGTATAGAATTGTAGAGGGAATACTTCAGGTAGCTGTTAATTTCCACTCCTTAAGTCAATAGCAATTTATATAATGGAGAGAGGATTGGATAATTTTCTTTAATTTTCAAACTTCACACGGAGCACCTGAATTTTTTTTTTTAAAAGACAAAGAAAACAGCTAACTAAACTCTGGTTCTTATTTAACAGCCTGATACAAAGGCAATTAAAAAGAAGTGATATTCAAGCAATTTTACTGTTTAAATAATCCAGAAATTCTTTTTTGAAGTAGTTCAGTTTCTTTAGCCAAACTTGAGATGTATGACATTAATCACATCCCATATCCTTGCGTTACATCAAATGTTGTCGTCGTTACTTTCTCTAAAGGTCCTCCAAGCTCTTTAGAAGCAAAACCTTGAGAACAGCAGGACACCCTGAGGCCTGAGCTAGTATTGTCTTTATCTTTTGAGTGAGGCTTTGGAGCCCAGGGAAATGACTTGGACACCATCTCCTCAGGTATTTCTTAAAGAACCAGTATATACACATCATTGTAAAGCAATTATACTCCAATAAAGATGTTAAAAAAAAACAGTATATTTCCCCCCTCTTCCCTGCAGGAATTAGGGTTAATTTCTAATTATAAGCCTATTATTATGTTATTGGCTAAAATACCTTAAAATTCTTTTCACATTTCACTTCCCCATAATACCTGCTTTTCTAACTGCATACAGATTTTAATGCTTTACCAGAATATGTAAATCTATTTTATGTAGGTTCCTCAAGGTTTGACCTTAATATTTACAAGTTATTTTCCTCATAGTCAATGGCTATGCAATGAGTAAATCATTTTAATTTGATTGTAGATTGCAGCCAGATAATCATCTCATTGATGAAACCAGGAAAGATTGATATAATACAAGTGCACCAGTATCTAACTCCAAAAGAATGTCAGCCAGACTGAGGAGTCGAATTCAAGTGATTTGAATTCAGGAAAACTACGATGAGTTATTTCGGCACTAGCTATGGCACAGTTTAAAAATTTTTGTAATGGTTGTGATGGTGGAGCTTTCTGAGTGAAAAAATGTAAAGTATCAAGAAATAGGAGGAATATGGTACAGCCCCTGGCCTCTGAGTGAAAATGAAAAGAGGGGTGGAAACTCCGTAATCGGGGGCCCGTCGGAACCAAGCTGTCAGATTTAGGCGAGGGAGGGAGGGAGAGAAAGCTCCCTGGGGGAAGGAGTGGGGCGCTAGACCGTCCGGGAGGGAGAGGGGAGGGAAGGACGGGAGAGGAGGGCAGCGGAGGAGCGCTGAGCCGAGGGGAGGGAGGGGAGGGAAAGGGGGAAAGGGGTAGAGAAGTCGACGGAGCGCTGAAGTTACCCTTGCGCGGCGCGCGCAGTGGCAACGCGTCCCGGCCCCCGCGCTGGACGGCGGAGGACCCCTGTCGCGCGCCTGGCTGGTCCCGGGACCCCAGCGGGAGTCCCGCGTCTGGCGTCTCGAGTCGCCGGGAGTCTGAGTTGCGGGCCACTCGGACTGGCGGTGGCAAGCCCGCTGGTCGTTATGAGGACGGATCTAAAATGACCGGCAAGCGGAAACCTTTCCAAACGCAGCTCAGGCGGTCAATCAGTGAGCAGCTGCGGGACTCTACGTCCAGAGCCTGGGATCGGCTGTGGAAAAACGTCCGGGAGAGACGGCTGGCAGGTCGGTGCCCCCGAGACTCGGGACCGCGGGAGCGGGAGGAGGCGCGGGCCGCGTCGCCCCGCCCGGCCCACCGCCCCGCCGCCGCTGTGGGCTCCCGGCACAGGTTTTCAGAGCCCGGGGATGGGCGGAGGAGGCTGCTCTCACCCCCTTGCTGGGCCGGGCCGGAGCGCCAGCGCTCCCCGCTTTCCGCGCGCGGGGACCTGGTGCGTGTGGGCTCCGCCCCGCGCGCGCGGACAGCCCGGCGGGCCGCTGCGCGCGGGACCGAGAGCAGGGGCAGGGGTTACCTGGCGAGTCTTCCTTCGAGTGGCCGCTTTGCCTGGGCTGGCCCCGGCTCCGCCACCATCCACCCACCCCAGCCCGGTGAGTGAATGAGTGCCCAGCCCAAGTGGGCTCCAGGAGATCGGTCCCTCTCCCAACTTCGCCTTTTCCACGAGGGACACGTCCAGTGCCTGTGTGGGCGGGGGAGTCAAGACAAGGCTAGGGAGCATATCCAAAGCTCTGGGAGACAGATGTTTATGGGGTAGAGGGGAGGATTTGGGCAAAGACAGATGGACAGTGGTTGGTGCTGGTAGATAGCTGCCCACAACCCCTGTCCAGCTGTGGATCCGCTCTCCTCATTTTGGGGCTGCAAAAGAGCGGCCTCCCTTTTGGAATCCATTGCTTATGATTCAGAGGAAGAAAAGAGGTGATTATTCTGAGCCAAGAGGTTCTTAAGAATCCTTGCTTAGGTTAGAAGGCCAGTCCCCTCCTTAGCACCTCCCGCAGCAGCCTCCTGGCTGTGGTCTTTCTTCTGTGCGTGGTCCTTGGACCTGCCTCCTAGTAGGGCCACGGGTGCAGGAAGTGGTCTGAGCCTTCTCAGAGCCCATGCTGGGAGCATTAGGTCTGGTTAGTCACATCATACCTGCCACAATACGAGAAGGTGGCCTTCCTCCACAGCACAGTTCCCAGGCAGTGTAGGATTTAGGAATGCTTTCCCCAAGTGTTAGCTGCTGGAAGATGTTCCTGGAAATGGGGGACGTGTGGATGGAAGGGCCCCTGAGCTGACCGTGAGTCTAGTCTCTGGATCTTCTTGCCTCCTGTCTCTCCAGCAGTATCTCCTGAGTTGGCCAGTGACCACAGGGGTGGAAGAGAGATCTAGAGAAGAAGAAGGTATGAAGTCTGGACAGAGGGCAGGGATGCCAAGGGTGAGATGGAAGATTGAACCTTCTCTGGGTTCCTCCCCCTTTTTCTTATTGAAGAAATGAAGTCCTTTGCAAGATGTTCTGTCCTTACACCCATGCAGCCACATCTCTCCATTAGTCTGACAACATTCTGGAGTAGATGCCCAGAGTCTGTGTCTCCTTGAGCTAGGTCTTTATCAACCTACCTGGTCAAATTAGAAGTAGGGATTATAGATGATTCCAACACTCAATATTGTCAGCATAAAATGTTTATCCCGTATTTTCTCTCCAATACGGTGGCCCCATTTAGTAAGCACCCAAGAAATAAACAGGCTTTGCAGTCTGGACCCAGAAATAAGTTGTGGTAACCCAGTAGTTTTGACTGTTGATTTTTAAAGACCTGTATGTGCATTGCAGACCTAATTAATAACAGCTAATAACTTTCCTTGTTATCATGCTAAATTGTATAGTCTACATGATGGATGGTGTTAGAGAAGTTTTTGTGGTCTAGTAAACTTGTGTTGCTTCATAACTTCAGAATGCTTACTGCAAATGTCTCTTTCATAGCTTCTGTTATTAAGTTTGTTAAGTTTGTTAAATCAATGGATCCTCAGGAAACAAGCAGTCTTTCCAAGAGGGCTGCCAAAGCTGTGCTGGGTTTTTATAGAAGCTGAGGCCAAAGATGACTGCAGCCCTGTCTTTTTCAAAAGGACATCTGGGAAGGACAAGAGTGTAATGTAAAGACTTAAAACCGTTAAGATTTTCCAGGGAAGTCATTTATTCACGTGAATTTTAGACTTTGCAGTTTAGTTAGGGCGGTGGAGAGAAAAAGTTTTGATTCTGAAAAATAAGTGATAGGTAGAGATTTTTAAGATCATGGATATATAGAAATTCAGGCTAAAAGTGGCTTCAGAATGGTAAGTATAAGAGTTCTCCCAGAGTAGTGTAATTATTTTTTTAAATAGTGGTATGAGGTTTTAAAATGTTTAATCAGAATATTAATATCTGCTTACCCATAATCTGCTTACCACTCTGCTAACAGTGGATGCCAGCAGGTTATTCAACTGGGACCAAACAATCCTCTGTGAAGCAGACTTCAACCTCTGCTTCTAAGCAAGCTGGGATGCTTGCCACAAAACCAAGCCAACTCCATGAAGGAGCTTTTAGATGCAAATTGATTTTCTTGGGTTTTCTTGCAAAGGTAGCTAAAATATGGAACTTTGGCCATGAGACACTGAAATACTTAAGTTATTAATGTTGGCATCAATTCTAGGTGAAAGCGTTCTTCATTTGTACAAGTTTTCTTTATATGGTTTAGTTCACAATATCATCATAACCAACTGTATGAATGTACCCCAGAGAGACTCTGCCCGCCCCCCAAGAGATGATGTGAGGCTATTGGCTTTTTTTTTTTTTTTTTTTTCAGTTTTTTTCTATCAGGTAAAAGTTTTGTGCTGGGACTTCTTTAATTTCGCTAAAATTTTCTTCTTATTACACTTAGTCAGTAGAACAGTATTCAAAGTGCTTTATAAGAAACTTGTGTTCGTTGTCTAGAGCATTCTGAAGGTATTTGATGCGTCCTTTTGCTTTTTAACATCCTGAGGCAGGAAATCCTTATTCTAACTCACTGTTACTTCTCTTCATGAAAGCCCGTCTTGTCAATGGGACAGAAAGACAAGAAGAAGTAGAGCTGTTTTAAACATAGTGAACCTTGTGGATTTCTGTGCTGTATTTCTGGGACTGTATTTGGGAAGGAGGGGATTATACATAACTGGAAAACTATTTCTTCACACGCATCACAATGACACAAATAATGAAACCGATAGAAGGATGAGGTGTTCAAATATGTTCATTTCATTACAAAATTATAAAAGGGAGTTATTGGTTAAAGAAAGACTGATACTGGGAGCTCTTCTTGGGCTTTCCAATTCTGTAGTAGCTGCCAGACTTTCATCGGATTGTGGCGTTTTTGCCAACATGTACTTACTTCTTAATTACCTAAGACTCTAATCCTCATAAGAGTCAGCAAGTTTTTCTCACCTGTCATCTCAATATTGATCATTGAAATAATGGTGGTAATTGTTGTTTATTCCCAAGATGACAAAGTTAGTTAGTGTTCAAAGAAGTATTCTAATTCAGGTTGTCAGAAGTCGAAGGTCATCTGTGCCCATTTTGTGTCATACCACGCTGCCTTCTGCATGGCTCTTATGGAGATACATGGACCTCAAATCCTTTCTCTAAGTCGCTCTGTCATTTGCAATTAGTTTTAAAAAGAACAACAAAATTAATCAGAAAAATTGCCCTTTCCTCCTGCAGTGACAAGGATAACTCTATGCACCAAAAATAGCTCGTCTCCCAGTCATCCTACTGGGCTGGGTAGTGTATGGGCTTATACAGAGTTAAAACAAACAAACAGCCATACATCTACCTTGTTGGGGCTCCTATGTGGTGTGCCCTGCCCATTACCATCGGTGCAAGAAGCCAAGGGCTGCAAGAAAGAGATGTTGTCATAAAGCGTAAACGCAGGTTTCTTCAAGGTGGGTTAATGACAGGTTCTTTTGGCCTCTTCAGTTCCCTAATCAGCCACCACTGGTGACAATTCTTAACTTTTATAGCATCATTAAATTCTCTAGGCAGAGCATACCCTTTAGCTTTTGGTCTTTGTAAGCAGCTTGAACTACTTCTCAAAAGTTTAGGTCTGGGGCTTCCCTGGTGGCTCAGTGGTTAAGAATCCACCCCCCAATGCAGGGGACACGGGTTCGAGCACTGGTCCAGGAAGAACCCACATGCCGTGGAGCAACTAAGCCTGTGCGCCACAACTACTAAGCTTGTGCTCTAGAGCCCGTGAGCCACAACTACTGAGCCCACGTGCCACAACTACTGAAGCCCATGCACCTAGAGCCCGTACTCCGCAACAAGAGAAGCCACCGCAATGAGAAGCCCGTGCACTGCAACGAAGAGTAGCCCCCGCTTGCCACAACTAGAGAAAGCCCGCATGCAGCAACAAAGACCCAATGCAGCCAAAAATAAATAAATAAATAAATTTATTTTTTAAAAAAAGTTAAGGTCTGAAAAAATCCAAATGAGTTTTCTAAAGCTTTCTGCTCCTTCATTTTAAAACCGTACTCTGTTTTCATTGAAGTGTAATCCATATGTATGATTCCTTTATACTCACATAACAATATTTAGGTAGCTTGTGAACTAATTGATGGCCAAGTCTTTTGATCTCTTTCATAGTCTTATTTTAAATCATTTCTCTTAGACGCAGGAAGTTAAATTGCTGCCAAAAATAAACTAACCTAAAACACTGAAAAGTTTGAGTTTTGTTAGAAATGCTAATTCCACCAAATTTCAGTGAGTTCTTGTCATGTTAAAACAGGTTTATTCATCCTCAAAGTCAACAGTAACATCCTGTGATGCGATGTAAACATGAGATTGGGACTTAAATGCAGAGCGGGATCAAGAATAGAACATAGGCCATAAAAAAGTTCCTTATTAAAATCTAAATGTGTTCCATGATAGCAAAAAGTACAGGATGATACCAGCTGATCCTTTTCATTTGTTTTCTATCAGTGTCCTTCCTTTTTATTATCACTTTACTGTAAAGAACAGGCCATCCTACTCTGTCAGTTTTTTTTCTTTTTAAACATCTCTTGAAAAGGGAATACATTGAGATGTGGTTTATATTAACAATAACAAAAAAGAAAATCTAAGTCAGGTAAATATACAATGAAAATCAGAGAAAGAGAACACATCATATGTACCAGGGTTCCTCTCAGCCTTAGCTACCCAGAGGGTCACTTGGAGCCTTTTGGAAATATGAATGTCCTTACTGCCCCCCAGAGACTCTGATTTGGTTCACATGGGGCCTGGGGATCAGTATTTTTTTAATACTGGTTCCAGTGTACAGTCCGGGTTCAGAATCACTGACTTAGGTTAACTACCATATGATAACTCGCAGCAGTCTGTGTCTAGTACGAGATCATAGTCTAAAGTCCCTAAGAAAAGTTTTGCTTAAGTGAGGTTGGAATGAGCTTGATATTTTACAGGGACAGAAAAGAAAAGGGAAAAAAACAAACAAACAACAACAAAAAAATGGTGTGCCTGGAGCATAATGAAAAAAGGTGGTACTAGTAGATGGTAAGAGATCATGTCAGAGATATGGGTAGACTCAGGTTATAAGATTAGGTTGGGCCTTGTTGCCAGGGCAAGAAGTTTGGATTTTGTTCTACATGTGATAAGTAGCAAAGGATTTTAAACAGAGGAGGGACAGGACCTGAATAAGTCACTACGGGAGTGGTCCAGGTAAGAGAGAAACAGTGACGCAGACTAGGCTGATAATGATGAAAATGGAGAGAATGGGACAGATTTGGAATATGTCTTGGAAGCAGAGACAACAATGCTGACATTTCTGTTGGAGGTGAGAGAGAGGGATCGAGGGCTCCTAGGTTTGTAGAGCCATGGGCTGAGTTGGGGACAGGTGGAATATCTGCATCTTGCAGTGCAAAAGGACCTTTTTTTGCATAAGCCAGAGGAAGAGTGAGTTCTCCTTTGGCCAAATTAAGCCAAAGATGCCTATTAGACATCCAAAGTAAACATCAAAGAGCTGGTTGTACGAGTAAAGTTTTGGGAGAAAAGTCAAAGCCAAAGATAGAAATCTGAGAGTAATTGGCATATGACTACTATAGAGTAAAGCCTTAGGACTGGATGGGGTTACTTAGAAGAGAATATAAGAGGAGGGGCCAAGGACCAAGTCCTAGGGCATCCTTTATTTAGAACACAATATTGGGAGATGAACTGTATACACATATACATGTGCTAAATTTCTGGGGAATAAGAAAAATAGCAGCACTGTTCCTAAACTCAGCATTCTTGTAGCTGAATAATAGTAGTGATATATCAAATAATCTTTTTGTGATAGATCTACTTGGTCCCAGAACTTTTGATGAATAAAAAACAATCATAAAAATATATCACACTAATAAAATATACATTTTAAATTTTAAAATGATATTGCAAAGTGAAAATAACATTTAAAGGAAAGACTTCTTCGGGTTGCCCCATAAAAATTAAAATATAATTAATTAGATAAAAATAATCTTAGCAGGAATACGTCTATGGTTACTGTGACTTGTTGGCCACACATGTAATGGGGTAAGAACTTTATCTTGGAAAGGTGACTTCTCCAGTGTTGTGATATCTGGGAATAGGCTAATCAAAGTTTAGCTTGTAAGAAAATTTCTGTACTATATTGAATTTTCCAATATTGCATCCATTTGTTGACCTTTACCAATTATGGTCTGTCCATAATAAAGTTGATTGAAGGGAGATTTCTCAGAGAAAAATAGGTAACCACATCTTAAGTTTTTGTGTTTGTAAGGAAGATAACTTAAACATGGCCTAACCCATCTGCAGTATGCTGCCCAACCCTTGGAAGTAACACGTTTTCTCCTAAAGTTGGAGCAAAGAGAGGACCATGTTCATTATTTATGGGTGGGTGTTCTGAATAGGAGACAGGAGCCCTGCCAGTTGGCTGAAATCCCTTAAGACCACTTAATACAGCTTTGGATCGGTCACCAACCTGATCATTTAGACGTGGAGCATGTCTATGAAATTAATGTATATTCTTTGTGTGTGTGTGTGCTTTTTCAATCTTATGTTGAACAAAACAACTTATAAAGAAAAATGTGCTTAGAGACCTTTCGGTTTTCTGGGGGTTTATCCACCAGTATATTTCTGTTCTACCCTTCTGCAAGTTTAGGGATATTGCCAAATGAAAACAAACGTGGTTTGAGAAGTGTTGCAATGTTCCTGGGCTTTTTTTCAGAATCCTCGAGTGTTTAGTCCTAAGGCAGTCGAGTTGAAGGGCAAACATTTTTGTCATGTTTGTAGTTAGTCAATAAGTATTTATTGAGCCATGAAATAGCATCCTTGTCAAAGCATGTTGGGACTGTAGTGCAGGATATTAATTCAGGACTGTGGTTTTATCCTGGCAAGGCACACAAATTTTATTATGCTGCCCAAATCCCTTAACTCATCTATTTAACCAGAAATAGAGCAGGCTTCCAGAAAGTGCTAAAGGACAGTATAGAATGCACCATGACTACACAATATTGTATTTGCAAATCTGCTGTGTCAAGCTATCTTATGTTCTCAGGCAGAATATTTCCTTAGTAACAGTTTTATCTAAAATAAAAATTTCAGAACCTTATGGTTCTGTTATTTTGTGTAGTAGGGCATATTTTAATCTGTATTTCATCATGACATACTGTGTTTGTTGAATACTTCTTTCTCCTTCCTATGCATGAAATTAAATGAACCCTAGAGATAATTGTTGTTCAACCTCATGAAAATTGATACATTTACTATCAATGACTTTAATTGGAAAGTCTTATATGCTTCTTATCCTCTCTCCATCTGGATAAAATAGAAACATGTCCAGGTTTCTTGAAGGATCTTTAAACGTGTCTTCCATTGAAATTTAATGTTTACCGTTAGAATAATGTCCTAAAAGTACAAATATATGAATATCTGGAAGGTGTGACAGAATAAGTTAAACTAATCTACTGCTGCATGAGAATGTCTGGGTTGTCACAATGACATTGCAAAGATGGCTTCCTTTCTTTGGCCAACGCTGAGTTGCATTCATTGCAGAACTCTTGAAAAACAATGATGGATCACACCTTTCCTAGCCAAGAGAAATTGTCCCCATGGTCTTGGAAATAAATTACATCTTTATTTTAGTCCCAAGAAAAGACTTCATAAACAATAAACATAAAAGAGGAGCAATTGTTAGAATGAAAGTAAGAGGAAAAAAAAAAGCTTTAACATATTTCAACCATTGTCTCATAGGCTGTTTTATTCTTTTTGGAAAGAAAGAAGAGAGGCTTTAGGGTAAGCATTTGATTTCTAGTTCTTAAATCTAAATCAAAGCAACAAATGACAAGTGGAAAATTGCTCTTAACCCTGTAGAGAAGCACTGTGGTGGTGATGGTGGTGGAAAAGTGACCGAAGCTGTTTGAGGCATCATCATTTGCATAAAATCACAGCTATGTAATGGTAACTCACATCTGTGAAAATAGCATCAGTTCAGCCATAACGCTGATATAATTGTTTGGCGCAGCTATGGCTATAGTGCTGGGAGCATAGATCTCCAAGCGTCTTAAATGCATGTTGTTTTACTTTTGTTGCATACAATGCAGTGGAGGGCGGGGTGAGTGGTGTTTGGGCATGGTGGAAGATTACTGGCATGCCTCATGCCCTAGTGGTTAAGAGCAGCTACTGGTGCAAGACTACATGGGTTTGCATCCTACCTCCACTCTTACACAGTGGGTCCTTGGGCAAGATAAATAATCATGATGGTCCTAAATTTCCCCATCTTAAAAGGGAGGATAAGCATAGGACTTATCACATAGGGTTGTCATGAGAATTAAATGAATTAATATTTTCAAAGCATTTAGCATAGTGTCTGACCCCTAATTAACAATGTATAAGAGTTCATTTTTCAAAAATACATATGTATATAGATGTAGATATAGATATATAGATACATAGATGTAGTCTCTGTGGAGAACAGACATTTTCTGATAAAGGAGATGCTTTTTGCTCTAGCCTTAAACCAGCCACTCGCTTCATACCTGGATTCATCTGCCTTGTTCCCATATCTTATGGACCCATTCTAGATCCCATGTTCAGGGATTTCCAAGAGCTAAGACATTAGCCTCACTCTCTTTGCTTTGAATCGAATTTAAAAACAAAAGAAAACAGTACATATGTTGCTAACGTGGTTGGCAGCATCTTGTGCAAATCCATTAGTGTTATAGCATGAATCATTCATCATTACTATTATACTAACATTTTTCTGAAAGATCATCCACTACGGTTTGTTCATCAAAATTACTATCAGTTTTAGAGCTATGCAACCAAGAAATCATTCTCATGTCCTTGGCCGAAATGGAATTTGATGGACACCAAATTAAAATGAGAGAAGTTGGACTAGATTATCTCTAAGGCCCTGTTTAACTTTAAAAATCAATGAGTCTATAAAACTAGACTGTGCGTCTAAAGGAAACTTAATGCTCTAAGTATTTTTGTTCCTTTTCTGTCTGGATTTCATCAGATGTTTTGATAGATAAGGAAAGGGCAGAAGCCCAGAAGGACACCCCAGGATGCCTGCCGGTGTCATTCCCCATACTGCTTTGGTTACCTAGCCCCCATCAACAGCAGCAACTTAACTGGTACTTTCTGATGTTGGAACTACATCTGCCAGAATTGGAGAAGGAACAAGGAGGGGGGAAAGCTAGGAGTCCAGGACCTGCAGATACCAGTAGAATCTCAACAGTCCCTGCACCACATGCAGGCAAAGCCCCATGCTCAGAGAGGCCCCGTACTTAGTTTAAATGCTCTACTGTTACAATCTTGAAATTATTAATAATTGTTGAATGGAGGGCCCACATTTTCATTTTATACTGGGCCTGGCAAATGAGGTAGCTAATCCTGCATTATTGGTGAGTTCACTGTCATTGGTGATTTGGTGTTATTTAAGTAAGAGAAAAGTGACTTGTAAAATCACAGGATATTAGATCTGGAAGGAACCTGCAAGCTTTCCCTTCAGCATCTGTAATCTATAATCTGTATGCTCCGTGCCACTTGCTCTTGGGGAAGGTGATCTCCCAAGAAGGAAAGTGTGTTTGTTTTCTTTTATTGTTTATTGATTGTGACAGCATCATTATGAAATAAGGCAATAACATCACCCCTGGTGTTTACAGAGTTATAATGATTATATTTTAGTTATTACATATACCGAAGCAAGTATTTTAATTTGTTTTTTAAAGGTATTGCATTGCTTAGGTATAATAGGAGACTGGGACAAATTACACACTCTTGGTATGCTAGATTTTCAGATCCAAAGCTTGTTTCTGAAAACTTCTTAATTAATCTGTTTCTTAATTTAAAATTTATTTACAATAGCCGTAATAGATTATTCATTAAACCACTGCTATTAAAACCATTAAGGCTATTTCCTGTGTAGATTTCACCTAGGACTACTTACTAAGAAAAGGAAATTAGGAGAGGCAGTAATAAAGCCTGTGATTTATCACCAGGGATTTCCAGCACATATCGGCACAATTTTATTTTGTCATGATGTCCATCTGTCTCTGTGAGGAACACTAAAGCTGACTGAGTCTAGTCTCATAATGTTTCATAGGTTAAATCCTCCTTTGCTATCAGAAGCTAGACATAGAACTCCCCATTTAATGATGTAAAAAAAAAGAAGACATCTTCCTTTGTTTGAAAGTTAGGTTCATTATTTAATGCAAAGTATTTGGACAATTGAATAAAAAGAAGAGTGTGCATTTTCATTTTCTCTTAAGCTACTTCAAACAAGAATGTGTTTGTGTAGTTCTGAATAGTAAAAGAGTAGGCAGATTCAGCTACCCTGAATTGGACCCTATTTTATGCCAGGCATTGTGCTAAGGCTTCATGTGTTTTTTCATTTGATGCCCAGGCTTCAGGGCAAGTACTCTCAGGGTCCCTGTTAGCACACACAGCAGCTTGCTGTGATTAAGAAAAAGGCTTCCATTCGGGGCCAGGAACTACATTGTAAAGCAATTATACTCCAATAAAGATGTTAAAAAAAAAAAAAGCAAAAAAAAAAAAAAAAGACTATTAGAAAACGGTGCCTCCTCTGAGAAAACACAGTCCCATGGGCGTGTGGCTAGGTGAGTGTACCCCGGGCTGGATTTCAACCTCCATGGTCCCCCTGGCACAGCCTACGCAATCGTACAGTGTGGCCCTGGGTACTGATACTGTCCCCACTTTACGCATGAAGAAATCCAAGGCTTGGAGAAATTAAGTAACTACTCCTTGTTGTTATGTAGATTTATGAGAGTGGCACATTTTGAATGATCTACAGGTCATTGTGAGATTTGTGAGATCCTGGATGATTCCAGGACCCAAACCCTAATCACAGTCTAGCACTTAGGGAGGGGGAACTGTTCCTGGGTAGCGACAATATGGAACCATTTCCACAGCCCTGCCCCAATGTTGCCTCAAGGTTAAAACAGGGCATAATAGATGGGAGTTGACTGTGTCATTCTGGCATCCCAGGGTCCCCATGAGAATAATGATGATGATTAATGATGATCCTGAGTATTTGTGTAACGCTTTACAGTTAAGTGTTTTTCCACTAAGGTTTGTGACAGTGGTTTAAAATCAATAGGTTCTCACAAAAGTCCTTTAAGGTAGTCAGGGTGGGTGCTGTGATCTCTACTACATTATAAGACAAATGAGGATAAGAAAAACGGTGTGACTACCCAAGGTCCCATGGCCAGAGAGGGCCAGGGGGACATTTGAATCCAGGCTCCTACCCCAGTGCTTGCCCTTCTGCTCACTTTCCTGCTGCCCAGCGTGAGCTCTGCTATGTAAGATCGGTCAGTCGCTGTTAACTAAACCCAATGGCTCCCAAACCTGACTGAGCATCAGAACCACCAGAAAAGCTTTTTTAAAATACTTCTCCCAGGGCTTCCCTGGTGGCGCAGTGGTTGAGAGTCCGCCTGCCGATGCAGGGGACACGGGTTCTTGCCCGGGTCCGGGAAGATCCCACATGCCGCGGAGCGGCTGGGCCCGTGAGCCATGGCCGCTGAGCTTGCGCGTCCAGAGCCTGTGCTCGGCAACGGGAGAGGCCACAGCAGTGAGAGGCCCGCATACCGCAAAAAAACAAACAAATAAAAAAACTTCTCCCCAGATCCAAGGGGTCAAAATCACCCCTAGGGGGCAATGTGTATGTGTGTGTATGCGTGTGTGGAGGGTGGGGTGGGAGCGGGTGTAGTATGCATTTTTTTTTTTAATAGATGCTGGCAACATGTGATTTTATTTATTTATTTATTTATGGCTGTGTTGGGTCTTCGTTTCTGTGCGAGGGCTTTCTCCAGTTGTGGCAACCGGGGGCCATCCTTCATCGGGGTGCGCGGGCCTCTCACTATCGTGGCCTTTCGTTGCGGAGCACAGGCTCCAGACGCGCAGGCTCAGTACTTGTGGCTCACGGGCCCAGTTGCTCAGTGGCATGTGAGATCCTCCCAGACCAGGGCTCGAACCCGTGTCCCCTGCATTGGCAGGCAGATTCTCAACCACTGCGCCACCAGGGAAGCCCCTGCATTTTTTAACAAGGCTCCTAGGTGATTTTTGTTGTTGTTGTGTGTTTATAGGCTGCCTGGCACTGTCCTCCCACCAGTGACTGGAAATGGCTCTAAACGCTCACAGCTATTTCAGACTCCATGCCTTGAGCCACGCAAATGTCTTCCAGTCCTAATCCTTTTATCTCCCTTCTGCCTACCTAGATCCAACCCATTTTCAAGGACTGGCTCAAGTCCTTCCCACCTGGCCACTATCTCCCCCCTCCATAGCTGAGTGCCCCTTGGTGGGCAAGAGGGCGGGAGGACCGTGAGTGTCTGCTGTGTGCCAGGCCCCGATTCAGTGCTTCTCCCCCTCTCGTCCTGTGAACCATCACAGCAACACGCTGAGGTCATGGTTATCATCCCCATTTTAAAGATGGGGTAAGTGAAGGAACTTGGCTGAGGCCAACACAGCTAGTAAAGTGCAGAGTTTCATTCAGCTTTAAGTTCCTGCCTTTCCAGTCACTCTACTGAGTGTTTCAGTCTGGTTCCTGTCTCACCAGCAAGAGTTCTTTTGTGCTGTAATAGAGAAACTTTGTCTGACATTAAGGAAAATCTTTTACCTCTTACTGTAAATCTACGTGGCAAAATAACCTAGTTGTTGAAGAAATAAAAAAGTGAATGCTTTTTCTTACTTCTTTTGTGAATCATTTCCTAGCAGGCTTCAAAAAGGTGGACTGATATTGATAGAGATGATACTTACTTATTCAAACTCTTTAATATTACTAGGAAGTTCCAGCCAACATTCTCTTCTCTCTTTTAGCTCAAAAAAACCCTGAAATGTTAGAGAATATGGAAGCCTTGTAGATTGTCTTGTCCAAGCCATTCATTTCACAAGAGCTGATTGAACCTCAGAGAGATTCAGTTAACCTGTTCCAGGTCATCTCATTAGCCATAAACTCGAGATTAGACTCCAAGTCACACCAAGTGACTTTTGGGATTGCAGGTGAATTCATATGTGACCACCCTTTTATAAGCAAAATGCCCATTTCTGAAATTAGTCTAGAATACAAACTTCTTGAGGGGAATGATAGCGCCTTACTTAACTTCAAGAGCAAAGCCTTTCCCATAAGATATGTTTTATAAGTGTTTGTTGGCAGCCTGACTCACTGCCTCAATAACTGAAGGACATTAAAGGAATCTGATTGCCCCCTCCTAAGGGCTGAGTTCACCTCTGATGGCCTCAAACTCTGCCTGCCCTACCGTGATACCACCCCTATGTGTTTGGCACACCTGTCAGCTTTGTGGGTTTGAGCAACGTAAACTTTCCCTGTCCTCCAGCCTCCTTCCAAGGTGCAACTGGGGATTTTCATTTTATAGCTAAAGGAAATGAACACTGCTGTTGTTATCACATGTTAGGTTGGGGAAAATGAAGAAATCATAGTTGAAATTTAAATATTAATTTTTCATTTATTTAAGATGGAAATGTTCCCTTTTGGCCATTAATAAAAATCATAGCACTAGAGGAAATGGATTTTCAGGAAAAATCCCCCAAATCATATGGCTTTTTCTTTTTTTCTACAGAGAGTCCAAGTTTTCATTTACTCAACTTATTCAAAAAATATTTATTAAGTATCTACTATGGCAAATACTGTCCCAGCTATTGGGGATTCAGTGGTGAACAAAACGGACAAAATCAGCACCCTCACTGGGCTTCCATTTAAGTGGGGAAGACAGAAAATAATAAACAAATGCCTAAGATGTAAGTGTTATAAATAGCACATTAGGAAGAAAAAGAAAATGTGAAGGAGCTGGAGAATGAAAGGGAGTGCTGGTTTGGATCCAGTGGTCAGAGAAGGCCTCTCTGGGGAGGCGGCACTGGATCAGAGACAGTCAGAGATCTGGCGGGGAAGAGAGTTCAGGCGGAAGGAATGCGATGGGATCAGTCCTGAAGCAGGAACAGTGCATCTGTTTGCAGAAAGGCCAGGAGGGCGTGGGGCTCGGAGCACAGTGAGTGAGTAGAAGAGTGGCGGCAAGGGGTCGACAGATGGCCTGGGCCTCTGCAGCCTTCTGGCCTGAGAAGGAGTCCTGATATGATCTTGGGTATGATTTGCTGTGAACAGTTAACTGGTTTGTGATGTAAACGTTGGAAAGAAAAGACAGTGAAGGCCAACAGTGGAAACAGAAAGACTTTTTTTTTGGCTGTGCAGCACTGCTTGCAGGATCTTAGTTCCCGGACCAGGGATGGAACCCCGGGCCCATGGCAGTGAAAACACTGAGTCTTAACCACTGGACAGCCAGGGAATTCCCCGGAAAGACTTTTTAGAGGCCTCCTTGAAGTAACAGATTTAGTTCACAGCTCAGTTATAAAACAAATACTTAGTTGCTAGTTACATAAGGGCCCACTGCTTAATTAAAAGGAAGGAAAGAATAACCTCTGGGGCTTCCCTGATGGCGCAGTGGTTGAGAGTCCGCCTGCCGATGCAGGGGACACGGGTTCGTGCCCCGGTCCGGGAGGATCCCTCATGCCGCGGAGCGGCTGGGCCCGTGAGCCATGGCCGTTGAGCCTGCGCGTCCGGAGCCTGTGCTCCGCAACGGGAGAGGCCACGGTAGGGAGAGGCCCGCGTACCGCAAAAATAAATAAATAAATAAAAATAACCTCTGGCTTCTTTTTAATGCAAATGCAGAGGAATTAGCTAGATTCATTCATTTATTCATTCAAAACATTTATTTAATAAATGTCATATTCCAGATACTCTGCTATGCTGTGCACTGAGAATGAAAGCATGAAAAATATACTAAGTCTTACCCCCAAGGACTTATGGACAAGTGCAGTGGTATTGATCAGAGGATGGAGTGATGAACTTGGTCTTGCTTCACAGAGGAGATGACCCCTGAGTTGGGCCTTAAAGGAGAGAAATTACACTCTAGGAAGGGGAGGAACAAGCACGTGCAAAGAAACAGAGGCATGAGGTAGCATGAGTAATTTTTCAGTGTTGCTGGGACCTTGCATCAGGAACGAGAGCTGGTGAAGGAAAGACTGGAGGGTGGGCAGAGGCCAGATGACAAGCTTGTGGACCTCCTGCATGACTTCCAAGGCTATATCAGATAGCCTGTAAATTATTTTCTAATTCTAGGACTTTATGACTATGTGAATCCATTTTACTTTCTCCATCAGCATTTGGTATAAGCATCACAAGCCCTTATTTATTTTTATATCCATCTTTTCTAAGTTATCTTGCTCTACAACTTTAAAGAAAAATGGTTAGAGCCTCTTTTCTTGCATGGGTATTGCAAAGAACCTGAGGTCTTCTGTGGCTTTTAAAGATGACTTCTGTTAAATTAGCAGAACCTACAGGAGCTCCTGTGAATTCCCAGTTGCCAGCCTCACTTCTTGGGGCTTCCTCACTCCAAGTCTTGGTGCAGTTGCCTGGATTTGCAAGTTTAAAGTTAAAATGAGTGTCCGAAGTACATGTGGTATATTACAGAGACTTGATAGTCTATAATTTCCACAATGGAACTAATGTGAGTTCTTGATCTATTTTTCACAGGGCTTTTGGGCCATAGTTACTTTAAAAAGAACCCTCTTGAAAATAGATCTGAAACGGATCTCGAAGGCTGTGTTTACTCATTCGTAAGCATTTATTGATGACCTACGTTATGCAAAACCACAGTATCAGGTACTGGGGACACAAAAATGAATAAGATAAAATCTTTTCTTTCAAGGAACTTCCAACTATTAGTGATTCTTATGAAAAAATTCTTATAATTCTCTGACTTTTGTATATATATATATATCTAGAGAGAGAGAGAGAGAGAGAGAGAGAGAGAGAGAGAGAATGGTTTTAGGTCAATGGTTTAAAAGATTTTATAAAATTTCATGAAAAATAGTTGAGTTCTTTCATTATGCATAAGCTCAGCCTCTCATGGAAAACTGGATTTATTTATCTAACCTGCTGACTAGAGGCAAGGAGGAAAAAAAGCCAGAAGAAAAGTACTAATTCATGATGCACAACTTGAGAATCTCCATTGAACAGCTGCATTGTTGGAACACTCACCCTTTTTGTTCACATGGAGTTGCTATCTGGAATCCTCAGATATCCGTGGTCGCCCGAGGGCTCCTCAGATGTCACCAGGGCAACAACAAAGTAACACACATGAAGCAGGCCTTCTGTGGCATTCTTTATGAAAGGCATTGAATTAAATTATTGCATAACAAATCATCTGCATATGAAAGGCGGTGAACTGTTGGGGAACCCAACTGAAAACAATGCTGAATTTGATTCCTACCTCCACTGATAACTTACTGGCACTCTTAGAAATCTTACTGTGACCCGAGTTCCCTATTTGGAATGCCGGAAATATTAATAATGTACTTATGACTTCAAGGCAGTTGGGAGCTCAATTTAGGGAGATTGTTGAGACGGTTAGAGAAAACTCCCATCCATCCCTTAACCCTGTTCATCTTACCCTTTCTTGGTCAACCTTTCAAAATGATTAAGAAGTTTCAACCAGAGTGGTCTGGTTGAAACCATTGCTCCCCACTATGGAGTTCCTAGCAAAACGGGCAACAGATGCATTGACTGAGTCCTTACCATGTGCCAGAGATTGTGTTAATCAGCATTTCACATGCATTATTTTATTTCACCCTAATGACCTTCAGGGTCAGTGTTATAAACATCCTCATTTTATAATGAAGACACTTAAACTCTAAAATGTATGTGATTCTTGGCCTGGGTTCACAAAGCTAAGGAGTATTCTGAAACAAAGATTAGAACTAGGTGATCTATCCAAGAGCCCTCAAACTTCTACACATATTGGTTTAAGGAGAACTGTACATCACATCACATCCTCTCCCACCATTATACTTGGCTTCTGCTTAATCTTAAAGCTATAGATAGAAATCTTTATAGTAGGAAAAACAACTTCTACAGACTATCTTATGTATATTAATTCAAGAAAGCCTGTGGTGAGATAGAATGTGAAAAATAAACAACATGTGATGCTTTAAGCATGATTAAACTAAAATAAGACATTTTGAAAAATATACTGAAATATTTACATCCAAATGATATTGTCATTAGTGGCCTACCCCCTTATCCCAACAGTGCTTGAAGCTCTTCTTGGGAATTACCACTTATGAACCACACACAAAAAATGTCTCATTCTTTTTTTGGTCTGATTTCGATTTTGGGTCCCCAAAGAAAGTCAATCACCATCTCTTCACCAGATTTGGCCGTGAAAGACTTAACGATTTTTTAAAGAGCAAGTCCATTCTCAAAGTGCCAAAAATTGGCACTAACAATTTGTATTTGAAAGGACAGATTTCCCCTTCTTTTAAACTCTTAATTATTTATTTATAGCTATAAAACTAACACGTTGATTATAAAGATAACATGTTGGTTATACAAAGCACTCAAAGATAATAGCTACATTATTCTAAAGTATACTCAAAAGAGCACTTTGAAAATATTTTAAGCTGGCCACCCAGCATTTTTTAAAATAAATGTGATCTTGCAAGAGAATTCCTTTCATGGAGACAGCAGATACATGACTATAATAGGTATTTTTAAATGATAACATTGCTTTATAGTCACTTATCTTATGTGGTATTCTAAGATGGAAACACTATTTGTGGATAAATATACAATTATTTCTTAAATGCACCATTTTGTTCAAGGGAAATTATAATAGCTACAACTTTTAGAGTATTAACAAAGTACCAGGCACACAAGTTATTGTATTTGATACTTAACACAGGCCTAGAAAGTTAGTACTATACTCATTTTTCATGTGATACAACTAAAGCTGATAAAGGCTTAGGAGTTAAATAGAGTCTCACAGTTTGGGCTGTCTTCCTTAAGGCTCCTGTGCTCAACCAGGAAGCATTCATGGTGGAAGAGAAGCACCGTTATTTCTGCTTAGATGGAGAATAAACATACAAATTAAATTATAAACATCAACACTTGAGTGTTAATGGGCTCCTAGAACTGAGGTGCAATAATTCTTAAAAATTTTTTTTTATTTTATTGAAGTATATTTGATTTGCAATGTCATGTTAGTTTCAGGTGTATAGCAAAGTGATTCAGTTGTGTGTGTGTGTGTGTGTGTGTGTGTGTGTGTGTGTGTGTGTGTATTCTTTTTCAGATTCTCTTCCCATATAGGTTATTACAAAATAATGAGTATTGTTTCCTGTGCCATATAGTAGGTCCTTGTTGGTTAGCTATTTTATATATAGTAGTGTGTATATGTTAATCTCAAACTCCTAATTTATCCCTCCCCTCCCTTTGGTAACCATTAGTCTGCTTTCTATATCTGCGGGTCTATTTCTGCTTTTCATATACTTTCTTAAATTACTAAATAAGATAACCTATGTGAATGCATTTAGACAGTCATTTAATTAATTCTCAAGTTTTAGTACAGAAGAAACACCTGACATGCTTTTTCAATATACATAATCTGGGATCCAGTGGTGAGAAAGTCAGGTTGAGCAGATGAAGATCTAGGAACCTGAATTTTTAAGATGCTTTGCAGAGAATTGTGAAGCTCTAGGTCTGTGGGACACACTTCGAAAACACCATTTTATCACATAGCAGATGCTCTAAATATGGTTTCCTTTCCTTTCCCTAAATGCCTGAATACAGGAAGAAAACCAAAAACAATAGTTTAAAACAAGAGCTCAGTTCATAGCGTACTACATACTATGTGTGGTTTACATTATTTGATTGATATACACCAAAATGAAATTTCATTTCATATTTAACCTCTTACCTTGATGGCCTCTGTAAAACTTTAGTGTACGAAAGTGGTGCTTGAGTGAAGAAAGTTCCCACAGAAGCTATGGTTTGATCTCTTCAGGACTCCTCCAGCATAAGGAGCAGCTAGACTAATGCCAGGTGGGGATGCAGGGGATTTCCTGTTTATTCTTTTTACCTACTAAAATGATTTTGTACATCCTGTGATTTTTACAGTTGTTCTGAAAGGAAGCTCTTATATTTAACTCCACTGAGATGTAGTGCTTATGTTTTTGGAGGAGGGGAAGTTGGGGATAAATCTCCTTTGCACTTCTCATAAGTTAATGAATTATGTATTCTTCCAGCTTTATTTTTGTGCTGTCAGTAACAGAGACGATGTTAGACTTCATAGGACTGATGATGAATTTCTAAGTTTCTTAAGTTATGTGTTGGACAATTCAGGAGGCAGTGTATGCATTTTTTGGCTCTTTTTCCCCCTTCTTTTCCTGTCCTTCTGGCAAGTAACACTTGGATAGCTTAACCCAGCTCATACCAGGATGGGTAAGAGAAGGGGATTAAAATTAAAATTCTTTAAAGTATCTCACATAAAAAGGCTTTGTGAAGAAAGAGATTTGAGGTCATATCAAGATTTTATATTAATTTTGAACTTTCTTTATTCATTTTCTTTCCTCTCTATGTATAGCATAATCAGGCGGTGTCTGTGGGCAGAGCTGTTGCTTGATGAGAGCAAGCAGAGTGTCTGGGAAAGGCCTTCATCCTATACTCTTCTGGAGCTACTGAGGTCTGATATGTCAGCCTTTTTAGGGTTGGATGAAGGCTAGAGATAAGAGTTAAGTTGAACCTTCACGATTCAGCATCAGTAGGAAGTACTGCTGGTTGCCCTGAAAGCACAGTTGTACCCATGATGTTTTCAGAGAATGACAAGTAGCTTATGATACTCAAGCAAACTAATGGCAAACTTTTTTGATGTTAGGTTCAGAATCCTTTCAGTTCACTTACTAAAAAGAGAGAGAAAAAATGTATGATATATACTTTTGATATACAAGGAAGAAAAAAATTAGTGGCAGTGAAACAGACCCAGCCAGGGCCAGTAGGAATGGCATTAACTGCAGAGCCTAGAAAAGCAGCTCCTTTTTTCAGAAGGGAAGGTTTTAGGGATAAACTTGACATAGGTATAGAAGATCAATATATGATCATCAATCTGCAAGTATTTATTACTACCTTCAGTGTACTCAAAAGACACATATAACCTTTAACCTTTTTAGATGATGGAAATGGAGGGGTTTTTTTTTTGTTTGTTTATGTTTGTTTTTTTTTAATTTAGGTAATCCAAATATCTTAATCCCTTGAAAACATACACATTTGAAAAATCACATATAATATCTGTTCATTAACACCGAGCGAAAAATAGCAGTCAGGTCAGTAGGGGATAGGAAGGTGATGAAACACTACATGCCCCCCCTTGAAGAATTTACATGAGCATTTTCAAGATGTTTTTGTGAACAAGTTGTGGAGGATTTTTTTTTTTTAGTAGAAAAAACAGTCTTGATGAATACCTTGACTTTGAAGCTTGAACTTGAATTCTCTATTCAACATCAACTTTTGGATTTGTGTTTGATATAGCTGGGTCATAAAGACCCACATTGACAAAATTTATTTAGAACTTTTAATTCTGGATAAAATAAATCCAGTGTCTAAGTTAGGTATCAGCCCTTACCCTCAGCATAAGGCGCTTTTGTTATGCAGGAATGCCCCAGCTGGGGAAATGCCAGTTAATAGATTCAGACAGATGGATTTTGATGAGAGTCTGCACTGTTCACACCCCTTTAGCAAATGTTTTCGAATATTCTCAAGTAACACGCTTAACTTGAAAACAAATTTAGATTTGCTTACTTTAGAGTCAATAGCAGTTATTATCATTAGTAGTATATAAAAATATCTCTTATGTTTTTGCATATTAAAGTGCTAAATTCATATGTCACATTATATCTCTAGACCTTTGGCTGCCTTGTACATACAGAGAAGACACACTTTGAATTTAGAACAGGCTTTGGCAGAAAATTATTTCAGCTGTTGTGAAATATTGCACTTAAAAAAAAAAATTCCCTCCCCACTGAAGTCCAAGTGATCGTCAGCTGTGGAAATAGCATTATGAAATTCCCAAGAGGAATGCAAGAAGATCCTTCATTACTTTTTTCTCAGTAGAGACTGTGAAACCAGACCAAAAGGGAATAACATTAGAATAGAAATCAGACTGCTCCAAGGAGCAGGGGAAGGGGGTGTTTCTTACCAGAGCCATTTTGTGGCGTCCAGTAGTCTTTTCATGAGCGTGAGGTACATCTCTGGCCACATTTTTTGCCAAAACCCATTGTTCTTTGGCCCTAACTTAATTGAAGGCCAGCGTATCAAGTTGAAAGTATAGGAAAATGGGAAAGCAGGAGATCGGAGATAGTGCTTTGAGGTGAAAGTATGAGTATTAATATACTGAGCGCTCTTTTGTGGGGGGCCGGGCACTTTGCTGGGTGTTGTGGATACAGCTGAAAAACAAGAGTCGCCTAAAACTTGGCGTCTAAGGATAGATTGACTTTATCTATACAACAAACAGCACATTTAATTGTTTAATTACAATTGTGGAAAGTGCTGTGTAGAAGGAAGGGTGCTATAGTAGTGTAGCAAGGGGGCTGACAGCATCTGGAGGGTTGGAGAATACTTCCTTGAGGATCAGCATTTGAGCTAAGTTCTAGAGTATAGTATAAATTTCTTAGCAGAAAGGTTTTTTAAAAAGCATTTAAGGCAGTGGGAACAGCATGTGTGAAGACTCAGAATCAGGAAAGCACTTGGGTCAGAACAGGGACTGGAAGGCAACTGGTGTGGTTTGGAGACACAGTAGGGGACAAACTGGTGGGCATTGTTAACACAGCATTACACATTCCTGGGAGACCCTCTTCACATTTTATTCTGTGTATGTACCACGGTGGCTCTGCTTGGTGCTACTCATTTTCTGGCTGAAAGAAAAAATGTTGGGACTTCAGATTTATTCTTTTATTCTGTTACAGTTCTTACCTGTCTCTGTCTCCACCTCTGTTTCTAAAAAAAAAAAAAGTATTTGTTTTTTGTGTCTCATAAGAAAATCATACTACTGCTTGTTCATAATGGCATGGCAAGCTTCATTTAGTATCTACGGTGGCCTTGTAGATCTTTTGGAACTGGAATATCAGTTCAAATTAGTAGAAATGTGAACTAGCTAACATTATCATGGCATATATTGATTTAGGTTTTAAATATAGCAGTCTTTTCTTTCTAACTTCTGGAAGACCTGGTTTAGAAAGAGGAAAATAAATCAACTCTTGTGTACCAAAATAGAAGGCTTTCCAGATCCTATTTCTGAATAACCAAATAACGTTTCTGCAGTGTTTACATCACATCTGTATGTGCAGCAGCTGTTAGGTCATTCCTAAAACTCCAGCATTTGTTCATATTTTAAGATGCTCTACATTTTTATGAGCAGATCTGAGTGTTCAAGTTTTATTTGAAGAAAACATGCCTTTCCAAGTTGCAAAATATAATTTCTGGTTCATTTATTAGGAAATGAGAATATGAGATACATTTTCTAATGCACTTCTGGTGGTTTAACTTCTCAGCCAACTATGCAGAGAACAGCATAAACCACAGATGCTGGGCTCTTTCCACCTGTCGGACAAGATTTTATTGATTGCATTGTTTTGAAGACTCCTGTTACTAAGACTTGTGGCTGTTTATTTGTACATTGTGTACATTATGAAGAAATATAAGCCATTCTTGTTGATTGTCATCATCAGATTTGAAAAGTTATATAATGAGGATATTAGATACACTGATGAGTAGTGATATGAAATTGGTAAATGAAGTCGATTTCGAATTGAGATAGAATATTTGTTAGGCAGTTGCTCACATGCTAATTGTAACACTGTGATTAATGAGTGGTGAATTGATGGGATCTGCTGACCACCTACTTTATTGAGAACATTCTTTTGCTCATAGGTCAGAGTAGAATAAAAAAAGAGAGAGAGAGAACAGAGTCTCTTTTTCGTAAATAAATAAAAATTTAACCTGATGCATGAAATACCTTTGATGATACTTTAAAAATCACAAAAATTTTTTAAAATTACCAAAAATTACAAGTGAATGCTCTACCAACTGAGTTTATAAATACTGAAAGAAGAAGGAAGAAAGCAAATTCCGATCAGCAAAGATCATTTGTAGAAAGGCCTCTGAAAAGAGGTGAATTTGGCTTGGCCAGAGAGGGAGGTAAGTGCTTGTGGTGAGGTCCAGAGGGAGGGGAGCCCCGATTCTGTGTCTGCTGCTACCATTTCCCAGTTGTGTGGCTCGAGGCAAGATACTTCACCACTCAAACTCAGTTTTCTCATCTATAAAATAGGGCTGATCATCATTTTGTTGTGTGGTATTAATAAGGTAAGGTATGTAAGAGAATGATGATGGTGCAGGGTAACTGCTTAAAGTGTCAGCTTTTATTATTCATTAGCATTATTCATGAATAGAGATCATAGAAATCAGGGTTGTTACGTGCACAGATTGCTGTATACAAAAGCACAGAGGATGGAACAAGCCTGCCTAGAAATAATTCAGTCAATTTTGAACAAGGAAATGTTATTTCCAGCAGATTAAATACATTAAATATTATTTTAAAAACAATATTTAATGGTCCCCACAAAGTTGATTGTGTAACTTTTAAATTAATTAATTAATTTATTTATTTATTTAATTTTTGGCTGTGTTTGGTCTTCGTTGCTGTGCATAGGCTTTCTCTAGTTGCGGCGAGCGGTGGCTACTCTTTGTTGAGGTGCGCAGGCTTCTCATTGTCGTGGCTTCTCTTGTTGTGGAACACGGGCTCTAGGCACGCAGGCTTCAGTAGTTGGGGCACATGGGCTCAGTAGTTGTGGCTTGCGGGCTCTAGAGTTCAGGCTCAGTAGTTGTGGTGCACCGGCTTAGTTGCTCTGCAGCATGTGGGATCTTCCCTGGCCAGGGCTCGAACCCGTGTCCCTTGCATTGGCAGGCAGATTCTTAACTACTGTGCCACCAGGGAAGCCCCAATTGTGTAACTTTTAAATGTCCTTAAAAATCTAGATTATTCCATACACCCAGAATTAGAAATACGACTAGTCCGTGACTGACCTTTAGCAATGTGTTTCTAACGGAAGAATGTATGTGTGTTCACTTACCTAAATGATGGAGGGTGTGACATCTTTGACTGAAAGTTTGCTAGTCCAGTTTTCCATTTAGAATAGTATACATAGAAAGTCAATCTTTTGATCTTTAAAAAAAACTGTGGGTAGAAATGTGATCTGGAGAAACATACATAGAATATGTAGTATGAGTATACTTAGGGAATTTCCAGGTTCTGACAAAGTCATCTGAGGAGAGCTGGGAGGAGGACCTGACACATTAGGGTCATGTTCAGAAGAATGCCATTTTCTCATGCTAGTTCACTAATAGCCACACACACCGCTCCAAGAAACCTGTACCGCCCTGATCCCAGTGCAGGCGAGACCCTGGAATCCTAGTGGGTGGCTTCTGTGAGGGGAAAAAAAGAGCCCTAGAGTAAGAGATCCTGGCCCAAGTCACTCAACAGAGCCAACTTTATTTTCTCGTGTAAAATAAGTACCTCTAGTCTCTGTGAAAAGACTAAAAGAAAGAACATTTGGGAAAAAAAAATCACTAACTACATGGCTTGCTACAGTGTAGATATTCAACAATTGCTCTTAGAAGTAGCCAAAAGCTGTCATAACCTTGTTTTGTTTTAAACATCTATTTGTAGGCTCCTTGATTACTGCTCTCTAAAATATAAGCTCATTTAACATTTATAGTAGTAGACACTACAGTTACCCAGTTTGACAGAGGAGGAAACTGAGGTGGAGTGAGGTGAAATAACTTGTCTAAGGTCAGGCAGTTAGCAAGCCGCCAGGCAGGGCTTTGAGCTTGGACATCTGGTTCCTCCAAAAGTGTGCTCTCACCCCTCCGGCTGTAGGGCCTCATCTATACTGGGAGTATAATAAGGAGCATACAAGTATGTATCTTATCTCTGCTGTATTTTTGTACAAATTCTAAGTTTTTGTGTAGACTTATAAACAGTGAGCTGTGGAACTGAAGGAGACTTTAGAGATCATCTATGAGTCCAGCTCCTTATTTTACAAGTTCTCACTAAAGACCAGGGAAGTTAAGAGATTGACTCACCGTCGTAGTGATCTTGTTAGCAGAAATGTGGTAGGTACCCAAGTCCCCTGATTCAATGCCCTTTCCATTGTGCTGCCTTTCTGTCTTCACAGGAGATAATTTAATTATTGTTAAAATCACATTCTTTGAAAAAATTTTAATTGAGATATAATTCACATAATATTCACCCTTATAAAGTATATACTTCAGTGGTTTTTAGTGTATTCACAAAGTTGTACAACCATCATCACTATCTAATTCTGGAACATTTTCATCACCCCAAAATGCCTATTTGTAGTCACACCTGTTTCTCCCTTCTCCCAGCCGTTGGCAACAGTTAAGCTACTTTCTGTCTCTATGAATTTGCCTATTCTGGATATTTCATATAAATGAAATCATACAATAGGTGTCTTTGTGTCTGGCTTCTTTTACTTAACATAATGTTTTCAAGGTTCATCCACGCTATAGCAGGTATTAGTGCTTTATTCCTTTTTATGACTGAATAATATTGTATGGTTATACCACATTTTGTTTATCTGTTCATCAGTTGATGGACCTGTGGGTTGTCTCCACTTTTGGGCTATTATGAATAATGCTTCTGTGAGCATTCATATATATATTTTTGTGTGGACATATGTTTTCAATTTTCTTGGATATATATTTATGAGCAGAAAAGAGGAAGGCAAGGAATTAGCCCTGAGGCACTATAGCCTCAGAGGTCAGTAGGGTAAGAACCCTATGATAACTGAGGTGACACTAAACCAGGAGAGCATGATATCTCAGAAGCCGAGTGAAGAAAGAATTTCAGGAAGAAAGGTGTGACCAAAAGTGTTAAAAACTTCTGAGATGTCGGTGAAGGTAAGGACTGAGAAATTATCATTGAACTGGCAAGATGCAGGTCATTGAGAAATGAGGTTGTGCTGGGGTGGTGGGAACTGGAGATAGAGTGGGTGGTGGGTTGCTGGAGATAGAGAGGAAGGTAAAGAAGTGAAGGCAATACATAAGTCCCACGTAGGTGCTGTAGTATGTCTCAATAACATTATTGATGCATATAATTTGAGATCCAATTCAGAGGCATCACAATATATTGGAAAGAGCACACGCTTTGGAGTCAGACACACTTGAGTTTAGCTCCCAGCAATATCACCTGCTTGCTGTGTGACCTTATGCAAGTGACTGCTTAAGTCTCTGGACTTTATTTTCCCTCATCTATAAAATTGAGATTATAACACCAATCATATAACAGTGCCGTGAAGATTAGAGGTAATGAAAAACCCATCCTGGGACAGCTTCTGGCACACAATTGTCACACTATAAAGTGTCAATTTTATATTACTAATTTTATTATTTTTTAATTTACCAACCAAAACCAAGACTGCTGGTATTCTATGTTGCTTATTATTAAAATCCAATGCTTTGTAACCAGATGACTGGGAAAACTTTACAAAGGAGTAGTCATTTCTGTGTTTTGATGGATGATTGGAAGCTCTTTGGCAGAGAAGGTCCAAAGGCATATTTCTGCTGGGAGAACCACAGGTAAGAGATAGCACCTGTGTCTGGAGGATGCCTGAAGTAAGAGACAGGTTGGAGAGAAGGGCTGAAGGTAGAGTGTGAAGAACCTTATAAACCGTGTTAAAATAAATGTAATCTTTATGTAATCTTTAAAAGATAAATTATACATCATGGTAATTATTTCCATTTTATTACCAAAGCTCAGTGCCTCCATGAACTTGAGTTTTAAAGGGCTATACTTACTAACTTCAAGAACCACATGGTAAATAAGATTCAAAACACCACAAAAGCCCATGGCATTTAAAAGATAGATTTACAACCATCTGGGTGCATCAACCATTGCTCCCAAAATGCTGGTGCCTGAATGACAGCCTGATGAAACTTTCATGATTTCATAGGGAAAATGTTATTTCAGGCTTCTGACTGATCATTTTTTTCCTTTACTATGAGGCTATGGCTTTTCTTCTTTTTGATGTTTAAAAATGGCATTTTTGAAATGAAATGATAGTGGTGTTGTTGAATGCCTTGACCTAGCAAAATTAAAAGGTAGATAACTTCAATTTTACTCCTAAAGTTTCTTTTGAAATTATTCCCCGTCTATTAAATCACAAAGTCTGGGATTATTTGTCTTAAAGTACACTATCCTTGAAATCTGCAAACATTGTTTCACTTAAGTACGAAGGGATCACAAAGAGTCCCTAAATGCCGTTGCTGTTAGTAGATAATCCTGAGACACTTAGGAGTCTTTAAGGGTGTTCTTCTCATGCCACAGGTGGCCATTCGCAAGTCCCTGAAGGAAGTCTCTCTATACATACAAAATGTGAAGTCTGGTATATACATATAAATACACAGTTGTGACTCCCAACCTCTATTGAATGAGGTTGATCAGATGCTTAGATCATACAGAATATTCTTGCAGGGTCTCAGTTCAATGGAAAGATTTGATGAATTGGATGAAGTGGAGAAGTGAAGTTTTAGCAGGAGCTTTCATGTGCTAAATCAAGTTTCTGTAGTTTTTCTTCACATTTGCATTACTAAGACAGGGCATCAAAGGGGAACTGTGTTCTAGTTTGATAAAATATTTTAGAAAGTGTTTTATGTTGTTTCTTCCCAAGGATGTTATAGATTACACACATCATTCAGATTTTTTATAAACCTTTGTAAGGTCAGTATGAGGGTGAGCTCTCCTAAACTTAAAAAAAAAAAAAAGTGTTTCGCTCTGTCTCATTCCGTAAGCTAAATATTCCTAGTAATCGCATACATTCTCAACAGAGTATACCGCCAAATACTGATTATAAAAAGGCAACGTCTAGTCTTAACTTGATTACTAGGTATTAGACAGATGACGATAAAGCACCAATGCAGGCTGGTATTAGAGAAGGATACCAGCTTTGGTGCTCTGACAGAACTGGGTTTGAATCCAGCTACCTGAGAGATGAAAATTTGCTTGGTGTTCTGTGGAGTGTCACAGAGAGCCAACAAATTAGGTGAAGTAGATGAAGGTGCGAGTTTGGATGAGTGGGTTGTGAAGTGCTCTTCGGAATAGGTGACTCTTGAGATGAATTTTTAAGAATAACATAGAAATTCACCAAGGGCTTGGGAGGAGGGAAGGGTGCTATGGCAAGGACCAACAGCACGCGCAAAGACAGTTGGGCATGAAGACTTACAAGGGGGGGCAAAGGGTCGAGGACTACTGACCCCAAATCAAGGTGTCTGAAGGGCGTACACATGGAAATATTCAGTGGGGTTGGTTGCTTCTGCTTGTTGGATTCATGTGAACTTTAATTGATAAAGTAAGCATTTATTCGTATTACATAGTAATGAAATGTCCCACTGGGGTAGCAGATTCTTCATTCTAAATTCCTTATCTAAAAAATAAAAAACCACCAACACCCCCCCCAAAAAACTCAGCTATCTAGAACAATGATAAATTATGATAAATTAAAAAAAAAAATCTTCCTAACAATATTTTTAAATTATACTTACTTTTTACTTTAAATTACTTTAAATTACACTTACTTTTTACTAGATGCTTATACAGTTCTTACTTATTCATGTTCCCAGGAAATCTACAGTGTTTTGAAAATACTCAACAGCAAAGATAGCTGTTTTACTAGGCGATTAAAAGGAAATTATGGGTTTGAGTTCAAACGTCAGTTCTACTAACTGGGATCTAAATTTTTTGGAACTCACTACAGTTGGCTAAGGGAGAACTGAGAATGTCATTACCTAAGAAAAGACTTCTAGTAGAATTCTAATAAACCTGGCTCAACAAAGGGATCACTCTTCAGGGAATTTTTGTTGTTTATTATTACAAATTTTGTTATCACTTTGATCTGAATAAGATGTTCCAAAATAAAATCCAAAAAGCACAGTGTGAACAATGTCTCTTACCTATTAAGTCTCTGAATCCAGTAACAGGTATTCACATACTTATCCAGCAGAGTTTTTGTTTGTTTTGATTTGTAGAAGAAAGCTATGTTGCCACATGTCTACTCAAATTAACGTTACCATCTAAACTGACTCATTTGGAAAGGGCAAGTCTACATAGCAAAAAAGTATAACATGTATGCATGCCAAAAACATTGAAATGGACAGAGTTCTCATTTTCTTCTAGTTTAGTGATGCCATCTCTTGACCTTTACCCTGCACCCTGAGTCAAGCACAGATGCTGAAGTGTAGAATCATAGAAAATGAGAGGATAGGGTGGGGTGAAGGGAAGGGGCCGAAAATAAGGGAGGGAGTAGGAAAAGCATGATGCAATTTCTCAAGATAGGAATTTAGGTAAAAAAATGCCCCTGACAAGGCAACTCCAGCTTGAAAGACTATCTTCCCCAGCTAGGTGGCATCTAGAACCTATGACTGCCATTCAGAGAAAAAGAAAAAGGAAAAAAGGAATACAACATTTTCTCCTTAAGGCAAAATGAGTTGTTTCCCTTTAATAAATGCATGGACTTAAATTATGGAACCTCAGATTTTATAGTCAAAGCAAAGGAAACCATAAGATAAACAGTTAAAATTTTATTGATTAAATGTTATTGTAGCTTTTATGTGTATTTTGTAAAGGAAAACATGGATATTTCATGCAATGCTTCAAGCACAGTTTTCTAAAGAAAACCAATAATCATTTGTTCTGATAGGAACTGCATATTCAATAGTGGACAAATCCCATAGCATTATTCTTTTTTCTCACAGTAATGGTAAAGTGTTTTTCAGTGATTATAAAAAAATCACACCATCTTCTTTCCTTTTACATAGAACTTCATAAGGTAATCCACATGCAAGAAAAGCATAGTGTAAACAATATCTCTTACCTACTAAGTTACTTTCCACCTATGTTGAGTCCATGACTTGGTGCCACCTTTGGCCTCATTTCTTATCACAGCCCCCTACTATCTCTGAGCCCACAGTATTCTCTTGAACCTCTGACCCCTTATAATTTCATATTTGTATCCCCAGAGCCTAAAAGGAGACCACTATTTTTTTTTTTACTAAATGAAAAAAGAAATAAATAACTTTAGGCTAGAAGTGATGAAACATGTAAATAATATTACAATTAAGATTTACAGTTAACAAAGCACCTTCTTTATCTGATTTAATACTCAAAATCATGCTGTGAAGTAGATACTTCATATCTCTGTTTTACAAATAAGGAAACAAAAGCTCAGAGAGGCTAAGTAGTCTTCCCAAGAGCCCAGCTAATGAAGTCACTTAAGCTGAGATTTAAACTCTGATCTTTACTAAATTCCATATACTTTCTACTACATCCTGCTTTCTCTAGAAGTATTATATGCAATGAGTAGAAGCTGAAAGATTATATCTAATATATTGAATTTTTTTCAGGACAAAATAAGGAAGCATTCTATTTTTGAAAAATTCAGAATATTAATAACATTTTATGAATGCTCACATTCGTTTGGTTTATTATTCTTTATAAATATGAAAGAAGAACCAACAATGCAAGTTTAATATCACAAGAGAGTTGGCAGTATTTTATTAACCTGCCCTCCTAAGTTGCCTCCAATGATGTAATTACTGCTATTTATCAATCTGTGCACATGTACTGAATTACAGCCTAGAGATGTATAACTTTCACTTACAGAGAAGAAGGTTGGAGGGTGCAAAACATTCTATTGTAATCCTAGGAAGATATTTTTAAAAATTATATTTCCCTTTTGCAATCCCATAATGATTTCTTTTCATGTAATCTTCTCTTTAACTGTTCGATAGCTGGAAGATCCACCAGCATCCAGCAGCATGCTCCCCCAAGAACTAAGTGAGTGACAGTTGCCTGCTGCCACCTAGACTTGGTAGTTGAAAGGAACAGAGATGGCTCCATTATGTGTGTTGCTATATTCCTGACTTTCCAAAGACTGGGAAGTCAAAGGCCTTTACAAGTGTATATTATTTCTCCATGTACATCCCCGTACTTCCCAGCAGTACAGCATAATGTCAGTGGACCCTACATGAAGGTTCTAAAAAATGAATCTGAGTGGATAAGTTTTAATACTTGTCAATTAGAAATGTGATGCTGCATAGAAGAAAAATACAAAAATTAGGAATAGGTTGGTCAGGGCTTAAGAACATGTATTGTCCCCATCCTCAACACCCCCTTTTGGAGGGAAACCTTTTACTCAAAAGAGATTCTTCCTGTCTCATCCATTCCCAGTTTAGAGTATTGATGCATCCTTATGACTGTTTTTTCTGCTATTTTTGCACACTATGAAAAACTGCACATTTAAAAGAAACTCTGACAAGTGTTCTGAGTAGGAATAGGAAATCCTAAACCCAGGATGATTATTTCAGATGATCACAGCTGCCTGCCAGTGCTTTTTTAAGATCGTTGTTCAGTGTTTTTGAATGAAAAAACAGTTGAACATGACTATTCTCTCTGGATCTCCTCCCCTTTGTGCCCACTGTCTGCCTCGCTTTGTAAATGTGGACATGCGTTAGCTTCTCTCTTCAGCCTTCCTTTTGTTTGGTCAGGTATCTCCTTGCAGACAGCTGACCCACAACTCCAGTTCTCACTATTGCCTCTATTGTGAAGACTCTGACTTCCCTTCCTGTAGCTCTGCAGCTTCTTCTAGGTCCCTGATCCATCACCTGAACCCACAACTCTCTAATCTCACTTCAAACTCATGAAGAGTTCAGAGAAGGAAGAATGAGTGTATCATTCCAAGTGTCATGGAGGAGGCCGGGCCTGAACTCACTGTAATATAGGCTCTTCTACATCAGAACTGCACAGATGGAACTTTTATATTAAGAAAAATTTTTGAATTCTTGGAATTCAACAATATGTCTAATATACAATCAATGGTTCCCATTAAATCTAAACTGCTGTCTGAGATCAGTATTAAGTCTGCAGAAAGCTGTGCTTGTTAAAGAATCACAGAATTAAGTACCTGTTGAAAGAGCCTAGCAAAGTGACCAACATCAGATCTTTGGTGGTCTTGCTGACCTCAGAGCACAGAGGAGGCTCACAACACACTGACTGTGGGCAACCATCAGGCACCATGTGGGAGGAAGTTGGTAATCCTACAAGACGAATCATATTTTGCCAAGACATTTGATTAAAAATGTGATCATTGATTGGGTCCAAGTTTAATTCCTTTAAGAAATGCAGATATGCATATTGACAGATGCTTTTCCAACATTTTTTTAAAATGTACTATAAGCTCTATTCTTGCATCCATCCCAGGCATGTCCACTCCTGCTCTATTTTCTCCATGCACTGTGTTTCATTTATATATTCAGGAACATTTTAGTTAGAATAATCAAAGGAAGAAATAAACAACAGTTAATTGGGAAATAGACAAATTCTAGAGCCACAGTGATAGTCATCATAGGAGGAGATGGCTGTGATATAATTGTTCTTCCTCCAGTGACTATCAATAGAGTGGGTTTTGCCAGATCTCCTGAAGCAATTGCTACTGTAAAGCTCCATGTGGGGCTTCCCTGGTGGTGCAGTGGTTGAGAGTCCGCCTGCCGATGCAGCGGACGCGGGTTCGTGCCCCGGTCCGGGAAGATCCCACATGCCGCGGAGCGGCTGGGCCCGTGAGCCGTGGCCGCTGAGCCTGCGCGTCCGGAGCCTGTGCTCCGCAGCGGGAGAGGCCGCGACAGTGAGACGCCCGCGTACCGCAAAAAAAAAAAAAAAAAAAAAGCTCCATGTGGAGCAGGACTATTGTCCCTCCAAATATAGACCCTTTGTGTTTGAGGGCCAAGAAATCCAATGTCAGAATGAAACAATGGAAGTCTGCCCAGAAACTTCTGTAAAAAACGATCCCTTTGATAAAACTGACTAATAAAGAAACACCACAATTGCTCTTTTACCAGTAATTGTTTTAAACATTTGATTATAAATGAAAATTTTGTGGTAGCTTGTGACCAAGAAGATTCACATTTTTATGTGTGCTTCCCAAAGGGAGAGATGATAGGTATAGTATAAGCACAGAAAGAGTGACATAAAATGTGAAGCCCTAATGCCTAGCTCAGGCTTTAGTAGATGCAGGGCCTACTGCTAAGATACAGATAGAGAGAATATATGCCAACCTTTAAACTGGATCTGAAGCCCTCCCCAAATTGCTCATGGGTGATGAGGCCTGCCTGTGTATTTCCATAGAATCTTGTGCTTTAATATATTGTAATACTAGAGGGTACCTTAACTGTTGTTATTTGTTGTCTTCCCCATGTAGGGGAGGTCTACATCCTATCTCTTTATGCTCAGTAGTTAGCATAGTGCATGGCACATAGTAGGCACTCACTAAAAATAAATAAAAAATAGTTGTTAAATTAATGAATATTCCTGTCGGTAAAAAATTTATAATCCACATGGATATGTTTTAACTATAAGGACATATACAGCTGGTTTGCTGTCTACTCCCTAAGGTGAACTTTATATTCTTGATAAATAAGTTGTACATTTGTTTTTCTTTTTAAATTTTATTTATTTATTTTTTGGCTGCACAGCACATAGTTCCCCAACCAGGGATCGAACCTGTGCCCCCTGCATTGGAGGTGCAGAGTCTTAACCACTGGACTGCCAGGGAAGTCCCAAGAAGTGATATGTTTACTCTGTGTAAGGTGTTCTGCTAATCACTGTGGAGGATACAGAGAATGAAAGATGTAAGACTCCACCTACCCCTAATTTTATCCCCAGGCTTGTGTGGAATGCTCCTCTTTAACTCACCCTGAATCATCATCTGTCAATTCTTTGAGCGCTTAGTGACTGTGGTACAGGAATAGGTGCTCATTAAATGTCTGGTGAAGGAATGGATAAATGAACCTACCTGGTGCTTGTGGGCAATTTGACATCAAAAGCTCGGGGCTAACAGCTATCAGTGTAATGATGAAATACTTGAAGCTCTCATTGGCTTTTTTTGTCAGCTGATTGTGGTCAACATTCTTAATATGTAACTGCAGTAGAAGCTCCTTGAAGGCAAGATATTAACTATTTCGATCTTGTTCATCATTGTATTCTCAGTCACACACTGTAGACTATCAGTAAATATTTGCTGAGTTAATGAAGTTTTGAATGTTTCGAGTCTTTGTAGAGAAAATTTAAAAAGTTAACAAATAACAGTGATAGAAAACACAGAGTCAAAGAGAAATAAAATGTTTTGGGGGGCTCACTGTGGTCAAGATCATGTCTTGTGGGGGTGCGATATTTTTATAAATAAAATTTATAAATTTTAGTAATATTTTGGATAGATCTTGAAGAGACAGGTAGAGTTTCCACAGGCGTAGATGTCCAGGAGAGGACTGACTTCTCCTTTTTTTTTTTAAACTCTTATCTCAAAGTTACAGAATTCCTTGATTTGGAGACATGGAGTTTAAAAATTATACAGAATTCTTATCTTTATGTCTGCAGAGAAAATCACTTATTTTTAAGGTGATTTTTTTTAATCACATGGAATGTTGTTAAACATTTTTTTGAGATTTAAAAGAGAGGAGTTTCAGAATTTAATCATGAAATTAATGTTAAGTACTAAAACACATTCCTGTAACGCTTTAAGCTATTTTAGTACCAATAAAAGACTTTAGCCCTCTTTTTAGAACTAAACCCCATTTAAATAAATAAGATCTTTAAGAAAAATAATTTTACTTTTAGTGATAAATCATAGTAAAAAATATGATGCCTAAAATATTCACCTAACCATGTAAGACATCTGTGTCTCTGCAGCAAGATCAACACCCTCAAAATTAAGGGCCTTTGGACCCTGCCTCTGTCTATAGTTAACAGATTTCACAACCTGGGAAAGTCCACAAACTCATCTTCCTTGTTGATGAAAAGAGGGGCTTATATGAGAACTGTGCCTCTCAAGCTTTAATATGCCACTGACCACCTGCAAATCTTGTTAAAATGCAGATTCTGATTTAGTATGTCTGGGGCAGGGCCCAAGATTCTGCATTTCCAGCAAGTTCCCAGGTGATGCCCACGTTGCTGGGTTTTGACCCCACTGTGAGTATCGAAGGATTAGAAATCTTTTGCTTTCTGCTGCCCCAGGATCCTAGGTAAGGTTTCCAGCAAGAAAAGTTTGTTATCAGACATAATCTGGAATTATGGTTCAACCACAAAAGGCTTCTGGAAGTCCTTCTCACTGAATGTGCCCAGTGCTTGGCATTACTTTACCACTTCGACTCATAGGAATAATTTTTCCTGGCACATAGTAGATTCTTCTTCCTTCATTTCTCCCTGACAAGTGCCAGATCATAGTGGTAGTTAAATACCAATACTTAATATAATATGCTTTGTGTGACTTTAGGCTCCTTTAGGAATCTGGCCAACAGTTATTGTATCATCCGTCAATCATAAATTCTAATAATAATTTCTTGAGCCCTACTGTGTATAATGGACATAGTATAGACTGTATAATGCAACGTGTATATCATTATGCTTTATTTGCAGATGAGGATACTGAAGCTAAGAGAGATATAAGTGAAGTCTAGGGCCACCTAACCAGTAAGAGTGACCAAGATTTGAACCTCAGTCTTGCTGGGTCCCAAGCTTTGGTCTTTCTACTATACCACACTGCCTCTCTGAGGGAGGCACAAGACTGGAAAGAGGAAGGTTCAAAGATATGCATGGCATATTATGGGCTTCTAGAATTTTTTAATATAAGATCAATAAGAGATAATACAAAGCATCTCCAAATGAAGTACTCAATGATTATTTCAGAAATAAGTTTTGTGGTAATGCAGAGGTGAAAGGAAGCTGTGTGTGCAAGAATGGCTTGGAAAGGCTTCCCAAAGCAGGGGGCCTTTGAGTCAGGTTTTGAAAAATGATTAGGTATTGAAGGAGCAAAGAAGGGAGCATCACAGACAGTGGGGACAGAGGTAGAATCACTTTCCTTCCAAACATGAAAAATTTTAAGGCCTTTTCAGGCAATAAGAAGGGCATCCACCATGACAGACCATTAATGCCAGACTGAAGAATTTGGATTTCATCCTTTTATCAGTGGGGGACCTCTTGATGTTTACAAATAATATGTCAGAACTATACTGTAGAAAGAATAATATATCAGAACTATACTTTAGAAAGTAACTCTGGCAGCTAGGTATGTGAAAAACTAGAGCTAGAAGAGTCGGGAGGCAGCAAGATAGATGGTTAGTTTCTTCATCTGTAAAATTAGGAGAAAATACTACCTCATAGGGTTGTTTTGAGAATTAGATTAGATACAGTATGTAAAGCACATAAAATGGTGCCTGGCCCATAGTGTTAAAAATGTGAGCTATCATGTCAGCTAGGTGTGAAGGCGAATTAGCCTAAATTCTGCGTTTATTTACGCTCAACTTTAGAGTTAGTTCTTCCCTTAAAGAGCCTCTTAGTACAGTGTCAGGCATATTGAATGTCGTCACTGCTAGGTAGTGTGGCAGGTGTCATCATTATTTTCCTGTTTCGCTCTTCCTCCAGGCAGGTGTGCATCTGTGTCATCCTTTCTCTAACTTTACTGTCACAGGGCAGCAAAATGACTCTCCTTTGGCTTAATGTTGCTTTGTGGCTTGTATCAATCTTTCCTCCACTAATTCTACCCCAGTTACTACATGAGAAGGCTTCCTGAGCATGTGCTCTGCTTGGAATGAAAGAAGGGCTGCGATTTTGAGAACAATTTTAAAATAAATGGGTGAGTCCAGGTTTTCTAAGAAAAAGAAACTCAAGGTGGAAATTCCCTGCAGAAGAATTTGACTGGGAGTGACATTTGACATATATCAGCAACTTTGGGTTTTCATAGGTTAGTCCTGATTTTAAACCAAGACTTAACATACTAAAGTAAAAGATACACTAGACATCTTTAGTTAGAACAGAGTCCAGTCCGGAAGAGGAGAGAGAGAAAAGATACGGTGTGGGGGAGGAGGGATAAAGTAACAGTCAAGTCACCAGGTCCCCATGCTTCATCCTCACTGAGTAGTCAGATCCCCTTCTGCAGATCACTTCATTTTCTCACATACAGAGTGAAAATACCATTTGTGTATGAGCCTTTCATCCAGCATTCCATTCTACCAAAATTTATTATCTACTCCTGTGGGTCAGGCACTAGGCTAAGTGCTGTGATACAATAAGGAGCAGAAATACACATAGTTCCTGCCGTCAAAGAATGTACAGACTAGGGGCATAGACAGATATTAATCAAATAATCTCCCTCCCCAAATATTATAATGCAGCTATGTCAGAAGCTACAAGGGAGAAGTACATGTGCTACATAGGGCAACAGGAAAAGTGTCCTTGAGGGAAGGAGTGTTGAGCAGTGGTTGCTTATGCCACGCTGGGGGTAACTGGTGTTATAGCCCAAGAAGAGGGAACTGCGTGTTCCATTGCCTTGGAAAGAAGGCCAATGTCCCGGGAACACAGATCAAGAAGGAGGATGTGACTATTGAGGCTTCAAGAGCAACTGGGGGAAAATCCAAGCCAGGCCTGGCAGGTCTTTTCAAAGGATTGTCTTAAAGGGTTGTTGCCATCATCAAGTGAAACAAAGAGCCTAAATTTATTATTTAAAATCTTTAAAAATTATAAAATTCTGAACAAATGGAAGACAATTTAATTATAATCATGAGTATTGTGTCTCCGAGTTATACTAAGAGAATTGTACCAAATATCATTATATAGCTTACAATAAGCATTTATTCTACTCATGGAATCAAAGAACAAAGTTTGGCTGTATAATGGGTCATAAAATCCTTTCCAAAGAAAAGTCTAGGCCTCCACCCGTTTGGTGCATATAATGTTGGTGATTTCATAGAACCATAAAGTCTTAGTTTGGACCTTCCTCGCTAACCTATGGCATTTCCAATGTGGCTGATCACACCTAAACTGAGAACCTGTAAGGATGAGGACCTCCTAGCTATCAAAGGCAACCTATTCTATCTTTGTACTTTGAACTTGCTTCAAATTTCTCACTCATATTTTGGGTCAAAACCTGTAAAATAAGAGCAAGGGGGTGGGTGGATGCTAATCTCACAGTGCACCAAGCGCTTCATATCCATAATCTAACTTAACCCTTACAAGAGCCTTATGAGGCCTAACCTCAGTTTTATAGATGAGAAAACTTAGATGCAGAAAATTGAGCTAATTTTTATTTGTCGAAGCCCATGTAGTAAATAAGTAGCAGAGCCTGACTGAATACAAGCTGACTTGACTCCAAAGCCACAGTTCTAAGTGTTCTAGAACTATATTTTAGAGTCACTTAAAAAATATTTTGATAGTTACATCATCTTTTGAAAATCTGATGAAATCCAAAGACCTATGCTCTAAAAAGGTGAAAATATGCACAACATTTTGCAAACAGCGTCAGTTTTGGAGACTCACAGATCATAAGGAAATATACCCATGCTATTGTATTTGTTGGTTACCACATTAGCTTCATTAGGACAGAGATCACTGTCTGTCTTAATTATTGATGCATTCCCAGCACTAAGAACGTTGCCTGGTACAGAGCAGGAGTTCAAAAAATAGTTCATGATTCCAAATGCTTGGGCCCATTCACCTAATTACTTAGAGCAGGAGGATAAAAGTACAGTATGGAGGGGCTGGCTTGGTGCAAAATTCAAGAGAACCACAGAATGACTTCCAAACCCTGATTGTGGACCCCAAGGGACCTTCTGAGTCCAGATTTGAGAAATTATAGGCCAAGTTTGTTTTGTTTTGTTCTGCTTTTTAACTTTAAAATCACTTTCTCTTCCTCTACTCTCAGAAAAGGATATTGTCTTTAATAGTTTCTTTTTAAATTAGAATTTTAAGTACACTAGTAAAAATAGCCCTTCTGGGCTTCCCTGGTAACGCAGTGGTTGAGAGTCCGCCCGCCGATGCAGGGGACGCGGGTTCGTGCCCCGGTCCGGGAAGGTCCCACATGCCGCGGAGCGGCTGGGCCCGTGAGCCATGGCCGCTGAGCCTGCGCGTCCGGAGCCTGTGCTCCGCAACGG
>NC_041226.1:10204067-10210662 GCF_002837175.3 Physeter macrocephalus | reverse complement strand
CCGCAACGGGAGAGGCCACAACAGTGAGAGGCCCGCGTACCGGAAAAAAAAAAAAAAAAAAGCCCTTCTGAGTAAGTTTTCGGGAAGTATTTGGATAAAAGTGCATAGACCACTTTATCCGAATGCTTCCTAGTGTCACCACTATATTATTTAAATGGATTTTGCTTGTTGTTGGGGAAGTGAGAACTTTAATATGCTTATGTATATCTCTAAAGCTGAAGTAAATATCAGCTCTTGGTAAATAACTGTAAGGATATTTTATGTTATTTCTCTCAGGTCTTAAAATAGCTGAAATGATAGTTTCCTATACCTAAAGATTCAGTCTGTGCAGTTGGTAGTCCTTAACACTCCTATTGAATCTTGCCCAAAAGGCAGCATTCAAGAAGTATGATACAAAATCCCTTTTCAACTAGTTTTTCTTGGTTCACATGAACTGATAATCATATATACTTGCTTCCCTTATGTGTATACAAGAGAAGTAATATATATACATATAAACCCATGTACATGAGGAAAGGGAAACCTTAAGAGACTAAAACGGTCAGTAAGTGGTAGAGCTGGGATGCTATTTGGTGCCTTGCAACAGGAGAGAAATATGATGAAAGTGATATCCTGAGAAGCTAAACGTTCTGTGGTGTTCAGGATAGATGGTATTCAGGAGGCAGGGTTAGACAGGGACACAAGTTGGGCTGATAGAATCATCTAGGCAAGAGGGCTGGTCCCTAAGTTGGACTGTCAGAATCATCTAGGCAAGAGGGCTGGTCCCTACGTGGGTGAGGCAATAACACTGTGGTGTTCAGGATAGATGGTATTCAGGAGGCAGGGTTAGACAGGGACACAAGTTGGGCTGATAGAATCATCTAGGCAAGAGGGCTGGTCCCTACGTGGGTGAGGCAATAACACAAGGAGGAATGGATGTGAGAGACATTTTGAAAAGGAAATCATAGATTTTTTGGTTTGTTTTCTCTCTTTTTCTCTTTCTCTTTTGAACACTGAGGTTTTGCCTAATACTGTGGGAGGCACTAAGGAAGTTCAAGCCATGTTAGACAGTATGCAGATTTTTCTTGTCTATGTCTGCCATCTGTGAGACACAGAGGCAGCTGGAAGTAAGGTTAAGTCTGAGGCTTCTTCTCCACACCTCCTGATGTGAATCGTTGGTTGGGCTTGATCCCCTTATTATAAAAGCAATATAATTAGTCATGTGATAGAATATTTGGAAAATGGAAATTTAAAAGAAATCATCCATAATTCCACCATCCTAAAAATTGTCATAATTATCTTTTTGGTGTGTTTTCTTCTAATCTTTTTTTAACTATGGATTAAAAAAAGTTATTTTAATTGTAATCGTAGTATATACCACACCATTTTGTGCCCTACATTTTTGATTTGCAACAGTACACTGATTGATTAACAGAATGCCGTGGGACTAGATTTTCTAAGGTAAAACGTACTGAGAAACAAGCCAAGGCCAAGGACAGCCCTTGAGACCCCCAATGAAATGAAATGGGAATGAAAGAGGGTATTTTAAGTTCATCAAAGATTGAGAGTAGCTTTTGATATGTTCTAGCCTTCTGTGCAGCAAACAAATTTTTGGTGCTTAGTATTTTCCTGTGATTGATTAGTGCTGAGTCATCTTGGTGGGGCAGCATAAGGAGAAGGTAGCCACGCCCAGCTATGTCTGTTGTACTCGGTCTGTTTAAACAGGTTTGTGTCATAAGACACAGTGTTATTATGATGTGCTCTCAGAGGTTGGCCAGAGGCCACCGTGTGCTTTGTTAAACATCAAACTCTGGAGAAATAATAACATGAGAAATCTCAGGACAGCCTCTATATATTTGTACACACACATATATTCTCTAACAGAAAAGAACACCCCCTCCTACCCCCAGAAAGGCCATACAAAACAGGCATAAAAGCCAAGCAATGCCCTTTTCTTCCCTTAATTCAAAGGAGCACCAGTATAAGGAAACTTCAAGGGAAGCTACTATTGATATAGGTTTAGAAACCTGCTTTGCTTTTAAAAGTAGAATTGTACCGGGACTTCCCTGGCGCAGTGGTTAAGAATCCACCTGCCAATGCAGGGGACACTGATTCGAGCCCTGGTCCGGGAAGATCCCACATGCCGTGAAGCAGCTAAGCCCGTACGCCACAACACTGAGCTTGAGCTCTAGAGCCCACGAGCCACAACTACTGAGCCCGCAAGCCAGAACTGTTGAAGCCCGGGCACCCAGACCCCATGCTCTGCAACAAGAGAAGCCACTGCAATGAGAAGCCCACGCACCATAAGGAAGAGTAGGCCCCGCTTACCGCAACTAGAGAAAGCCTGCGCTCAGCAACAAAGACCCAGTGCAGCCAAAATAAATAAATTAATTTTTTAAAAAAAGTAGAATTGTACCAATTTTGAAAGATGATTAGACAAAGGGTAGCTTGTTTCCCAAAGCCAGAGGAGCATCTGATGGTAGATTCAGGACTTCATACTGTTGCTGCCTTCCCCGGCAGATCCCTCTTCCTCCTGCCCAAGCCTGTAACTCCTGAATTCAGTTTGCCTCTTAGTTCTTTACCATTATCCATCATAGTCCTTCTTCTAAAAGGACTATTACCTCCAGGAAATAGCCGCAGCAGAGAGGTATCCCCTGACTTTAGAGCTTCGGTGGAGACAAGGGGACAAGAGTCAAGAGGAATATTGATGGAAAGGTGTGTCCTTCCAACTTGAGTCTTAGAATCTGAGAGTCTCTATGATGCAGCAATTTGGGATACTAATCTCTCAATAACTGGAGAAGGGTGTCTAGCATAGGAAATTATTTATGCATTTTTTTTCCCTTCATGGGCATTTTCCCCCCAGTATCGTCTTTCCCTCCTTCTCTCCCAGCTCTGCATCTCACCCAGCTCTGCATCTCGCCAACCTCAGCACTACTTTTTCTGCTGTGTGTGTGAGTCTACTCTTGTTCCGATTTAGCTGACCCTACTCTGCTCCCATGGGCACCCTCTGAGCACCTCTGTTGTAGCACCTGTAATGCAGCCCTGTAATTGTAACTACCCTCAACTTTTCCTATTATAAATCATACTGTTGAGAAGAGGGGCAGTGTCTTATTCATCTTTGTACATTTGGTGCCGGGCACGAAATATACATTAGAAATATTTCACTAAGAAAGGGTGAAAGAAGCTGTAACATGAGTTAATTAGTGGCTTTGTTTCTATTTATGACAAACAAGATACCAGCAAAAAAAATCATATTTTAATTATACCAGAAGCAACTTTGGTTAAATCATTCTTCCCAACCTAAAAGAGGTCCCTCCTCTTGTTGCCCAGCCATAAGCACTGAAATTTGTCTTCCCAATCACCTCCAAGTTCCATTGATACCAATATCTAGGGCTCTAGAGAGCTATGTTGCTACCTTCTCAAATTCTTAGTGCTTCTCTCTGTATGGGATGTGTTCTAATGTCAGTCCTCCTCCTGGCACCACTTTCCGTTCTTTAAAATATAGATTAATGGTCTTATGTTAGAAATAAAGAGGGAAAACAGTCTATTATATTCTTAGTGTACTGAGCTGAATTTATCCAAGAAGGCATATGTGGTTTAACTATATAAACAGTGCAATTGGATTATTAATCCCACAGTCTTATTCCTCTTCAGTTTGTGGGCCGTGGTTATTTCCAAACTTTACTTAGTACATAACTGTTGCATGACACCAGGTGGGAAGCAATTATATTTAAAAATGGACACTGGATCCAGGGCAGCAGGTCATTGTACAATTTTTTTTTCTTTTCTTTTTCTTTCTTTTTTTTTTGTGGTGAAAGTACAGCATTTATTGCAGGGCACCAGTCAAGGAGAATGGGTGGGTCATGCTCTAAAGACCTGACCTTCTTTGTGTTCAGGTTTCAGGGAAGAGTTTTTAAAGGCAACATTAGAAGTGAGGGTTGCAGGGTGCCTGATCAGCTCATGGACATTCTTCTGATTGATTGATGATGAGGTAACAGGATGATATTTTAGGAATTTCAGTTATCAACCTTCTAGTTCCAGCATACCATCTTAATCATGGTGTGCCTTTCAATGGGCAGTCTCAAACATTTACAAAACAGATACTTTGGAGCATCAATAAAGAATTCCCAAAGGATTCATCATAGGATTCCTTTAATAAGCAAGTTTCCCTTTCATATTCATATTATAATTTAAGTCAACATAAAGAAAATATATTCACTGTTGTTCAAGACAGAGAAGGAGATTATAGAATCAAATCTGATGCAGATGAGGATAAGCCTCTAATAAGTCTCTAAGAACAGAAAAATTCCACCTAAGGGACTGAAAGATCCTGTCTAATAATCTAAGCAATTCTTTAAAAAAAAAGAAAAGAAACACCCCAAATTAGCAATTACATTTATTTTCGATCAGGGCAAAAATATATAGGTTCTAGAAATACCAGACAATAAATTAATTTAAATCTCCAGGAAAATTTTTTAAAGAATCATTAAAAGATGTTTATGAGCATGAAGAAATAGAGGTGGTTGATAACCCAGATGCAGAATGGGTCCATGAAGAACACTTGGCCCAATGGTGTTCAACTTTTTAATTGAAGGCACAACAGGCATGCTTAAAAATTTGAGGCTGATTCAAAGCTAAGGAAGATAGATTAATTTTTTTTATGCCCTTCAGCCTCTCTCTGTGGAGAAAGAGTTGCTCATTTCCTCCAGGCTCCCTATTTTCACAAGGGACTTGTGAAAATAAAACTGTCCTCTGTTTGATGCTCAAAGCGTATACTTTTGCCCCTAAACAACAAAGCAAAGTATGTGCATTTCAGGCTCCTTTTGGAGGAAAAAAACCTTGAATCACCTGCTGTCCAATCTTTATCCAATCCAAGTTGTTGTAGCAACAGCATATTGCCTAGCATATATGCATTCACTCCTCTAGACATTCTAAATTTTATCCTTGGAAAAATTCAGATCATTGTTTATTCAATTTTTTACTCAATCATTTATTCAATCAACCACTATTGGTTTCCTCCTATGTGCCAGGCCTTGTGGTGGGCACATAGAATGTGCATGAAATAAACCTGGTCCAGACACGACAGTCTACTGGGAAGGTAAGGCAACGTATAGGTTAACGAGCAAATAAATAGGTAATTACAAATTTAGAAAGTGCTATAGAGCCAGCACATGGGGTGCTGCTTCCGGTTAGGTAAAGTGAACAGGATGGCCCATCTGAGACTGCATGACTTAAGATGATGCTTGAAAGCTGAGAAGGAGCCAGCTATGGGAAGGGCTCCGTGAAGAGCATTCCAGGCTGAGGAGCAGCATGTAGAAAGAAGACTCTAAGGCAGCCAAGTCTAGAGAAAGCTAGTGAGGAGACTGTGATGAGGTGGGAGTGATGAGCTGGGAATAGATCACGCAGGACCCTGTGGGCCAAGTAAGAAGTCTGGATTTTTTTCCAGGTGCAGTAGAAAACTTGGAGTATTTTAAGCAGGGAAGTGATACTATTCAACACATCGTTTAAAAGATCACAGAGACTAGCATACTCAAGCCATGTTTTCTGAGGTGCCCTCCTAGAATTAATTTTCCTATATAGTGCTTTGTTATCATACTATTATGGACACTGATGTGTCAGTTAAGAAACCATGGACTAAGGTTTGTTACCGTATCCATTATCATTGAGGAGGCTGATTCTTTGTGAGGACCCAGGAAAATTTTCCCTGGGGGTCTCAATATCTGGTGATGTGTGTTTATCTTGAATCACTGCTTTGTTTTTATCTTATGAATATGTTAAATCTCGTAATTGATCTTGTTTCCCTTTTGGCTTGTCTGTTAGGAATCTTAAGCCACATTTTCAGCCACCTCTTGCAAATATACAGGGTTGTGTGGCTTGTATGTCTGTGAACTTGGCTTTCTTATGTTTCCACCTTTCCTTTACCTTTTTCCAAACACACTGAACTGTTTATTTTATACTTTTATAATGGAGGTATTTTCATTAGCTACCTTAAAGAACAAGGCAGAATTAAATAGTTGGAGGAGAAAATCAGGAATTAAAAATATCTTAATAAGTTTAAAGACCTGTTCTTAAGTTTGAAAGCTCATTTGTTAAGTACAGGATAGAGAACACTCACTTAACACAGATTTTATGAAGACACAGAAACACCGCTTAGACTGACTCTAACACAGTCTGAGGTAATGGAGATAGCCTCCCACACAGCACTTAACATTGGTGTAATGGTGAGTTTTCTTTCTGTCTTCCCTGGCAGACTGTCCCTTGAGGCAAGGACCACATCGCATTCAGCATTATATCTTTCATACTTACTGCAGTGCTGTGCAGGCATTCAATTACTTAATTCAAATTAATACCATGCTGAATTAATGATAGAGTAAATATAGATTAAAAAAATAAAACCTCTCATTATCTCAGACTGGATCAGCAAGAGTGCAGCCCCTTGAGTTCAGGAGGTACCCACACTCTATGCCATATAGTACTGTGCTTGGCCATGTCTAGAGCTCTAAGTTTAGGGTAGGAACTTTTTTTTTTTTTTTTTTTTTTTTTTGCGGTACGTGGGCCTCTCACTGTTGTGGCATCTCCCGTTGCGGAGCACAGGCTCCGGACGCGCAGGCTCAGG
>NC_041226.1:10159334-10203899 GCF_002837175.3 Physeter macrocephalus | reverse complement strand
GGGCACGAACCCGTATCCCCTGCGTCGGCAGGCGGACTCTCAACCACTGCGCCACCAGGGAAGCCCTAGGGTAGGAACATTTTTAAAGAGATCCTGACAGGGTAGGAACATTTTTAAAGAGATACTGACAGACTGGAGCAGATCCAAAAGACAGCAATCAGCTTGCTGAATAGTTAGAAGATGTGTGGTTTGATGGAAAGGAATGTTTAGCCTGTGAAAGCAGATTCTTATAAGGGACAGGTTGGCTTTCTAAAAATGTCTGAAGAACAGGCATATGGAAGAAGGAATAGATTTGTCCTAATTCCAAATGACAGAATTAGAGCCAATGGATGGAAATTATAAGGAAAAACTTTCTTAAACAGCTTGTAGTCCTCAGTGAGATAATATACTTCACATATGTTGGGTAAAGCATTCATTAATTGATCTGACCGTGACTTGTATAATAGGTGAGTGGTTGGATTAGAAGATGTTTAATATCCTTTTCAAATCCAAGATGTAAAAACTTTACGCCCATAATAGTTGCAATGAACAAATGGATTGCTTATTAGCATGTAACAAGCTAATCTAATTAATGTGCCACATAAACACTATTTACAGGTATTAACATGACTGTTAATACTAAAGGTTTTGCATTAGTCATGAAAATGTTTCCAAAGGCAATAGGTTTTGACAGGGTGAGAGAGTAGGAAATCACACAGTTGCAGATCTTTGAAACAACTTATAAAAGTGAAAGAATTTTGGTTTGGCTGCAATGGATGGGTATGGGCAAAGAGCCCAGGACAAGTCAGACCAGATCGCTGGCCATAGGAACTGGAGCTGATGGTTGGCTGTGGTCCCCAGGGGATGGAATGAGGGCAGAGAATGCGCTCGCAGAGGCCTGCAAAGGTGAAGTTAACTAAAGAGAGTAGCGAGGGCTGAGAGGCAAAAAAACAAAATCTATTACCACTCACAAGTCTTTGCAGTAGGATCTGGACTCCAAGTGGGAGACACGGCCTAGAGGTGGAGAAACTGAGTCAGAAGAGAATCCACCCTGAAACCTTTTGTGGAGGGTCCTGGTCATGGCTGCGAATGTTAGTATTCTTGGCTGGCCTGCGTTGGTCCTTGGGCATGTGGTGTATGCATGTTGAAAAGGTTTATTGACAAAGAACGGGGCACATACATCACAAATCAATTAGTAGAGATTCTCAGAATGAGCTTCAGAGCCCACAGGAAGGCTTTGACATTAACCCACAACCTTTGGATTCAAGTAATTTAAAAGCAGCCCTCCAGATCAGTTCTGCTTTTTTTTTTTTCTACCAACCACTTGTACCTCAAACATTTTCCTACTTGGCAGAACTACCTTGGCTCCCTCTGAACAGGCTGACGAGGAGGCTGGAATGTGTGTGAAGGAATAGAAGGAGCAGCAGACAGATGAAAGCACAGTGAGCCATTCCTGGCTTCTGCAAAAGCGCTCCTCGCTTTCTGCCATGTGTACACAAAATTCCATTGAGCGCTAATCTGGGATCATCTATCAAAAGACTTAAAATTTTTAAATACCAAAAGTTTTGTTTAGAGGTCAAATTTCAGACTTTTGACTGTATTTGGAGTGTGTGCATTGGGAAGAAATGCCACGGAAGAGGCCAGGCAATACGCAGAGTTAGCCTTGAGGATGAGCAGAAAGCAGAGGACAAACAGTCTTCCCTTCAAAAAAGGAGTTGTTAAACAAGAGGTGGTCAGGCTGCCTCTTCACTTCAGGACTGGGGAAGGGGTGGGTGGGTCTCCAGTTCTTGGTCTTTGGTTACTCCAGGGAGGGCCCATGGTTCTCACTGGTTAGTTAAAGGCTCTGGCCTAGGTACCTTACTCTAAAGACACCTCGATCTCAGCCACCACAAGAATTTAGTCATCCTATACCTGTGTTTCCACCCTGCTATCACATACAATTAAATAGGATTGAGATAATTTTCAGTACATTCTTCCGAAAATTTTCTCCCTTATCCGATTTCCCCAGCACCCTTTTAGTGCCACAGTTTTTCCTTCCCTGTCCCTCATGTGTAACAGTGGAAAGAGTTAAAATATCATCAGCTTGGAGATACACAGAGGCTCTACACTTGGTTGCTATATGACCTGGGACATTGCTTCACCTCTGGGAGTCTTAATTTCCTTTTCCACAAATTAGGATAGCACAAAGGGTTGCCGTGGAGATTAATTAAAGAAAGACATGAAATGTAAATAGCATAAGGCTTAGCACTCAGTAGGTGCTTAGCATCGTTAGCCACTCTCCCTTTTCCATTCCCTTGTTCATTGTTCTTGTTGGCTCCCAATATTCATCTGTTGATCCCCTCCCTGAAATAGTCTTGAGTGAAGATTCTTCTTGATGACCAAATTAGGAGAGAGGAAAAGTAGGTGAAAACTAAAAACTAGTACCATCCATTTTCCTCATTTTTGAATTAACTGGAACAGAGGAAATCCAGCATCTTGGGTTTTCAGCACTCTCTCCCTCTCTCTGATTCCTTTGGTCCTCACTCACTCACCAGTCAAGAGCAAGAGCTCTCTCCGCGAGGTGCATGGAGGACATTTCAGCCCAGGGAAGATTGCCAGCAGTTTCTTGATTTTACATTTACAACAAGCAGAACAGAACTGCCCACCCAGTGGTGATTCTTCTAACACTGGGACCAAATGATGAAAAAAATTCACTGAAAGGGCTCAGATTTCATAGCAATACATTAGCATAAAACAAGGCGATAATGATGCTAATGAGAAAATAATGTTACCTATCTGCTTTAAATATGGTATTTTGGACACAAAGTGGCAAAACCATGGTGAGTAGTTGCATGGATTTATAGATATGACTACCTTAACCATGAAAAATAAGTTGGACATGACACGGGGAAGACAAAGATGTTGATACATGATCCTTCATAGATCCCTTTATTAAAAATCAGACTGATTTTTAGAAAAATTGGGCTTTACGCTAAGTTGTCTTTCTTTTAATTAGGAAGTTCAGATTCTCCTTTTTTCTCCCTAATTTACATTCAATTCTTGTTCTTCATTGCCATCTCCTATGAAATACTATGTTTCATGTTGTTGTATCTACTTATATATATCAAAGAATACATATTTATGATCTTGACGTTTTCAGAACAAAACACCTCAGGACTTTCAATATGTTCATGTATTCATTATTATGCAAAAAGGAGGCATGGTGATTTTTTTTTTTTTTTCTTTTAAAATAGTAACCTGGCCAGGATACAGTGCAGTGCTTCTCAGGAAGAATCATTCCATTTACTTTTAAAATGCAGCCAAGTCAGTGTTAAACTCCAGGGTTGGCACTGGGAATGGTCAGTCTTTCTTTAAGTGTTATCCACAGCTAAAAAGCAACTACATATCATTTCCTGCCTTTTCCTTCCCTTTGCTTGGTTCCCCAGCACATATGCAAAGTTCCCAAGTCCCATGATCCGCTCTTCTTTCTCTCTCTACTTTTCTTCTACACTTTCCCATTGAAAAGTGATAACTGGCAGGTGTTTACGGCAGGGATGTCCCCAACACTGGACTATCAAACTGAAAGCATGTACACAAGGTGGCTGACATCAGCATCTCCATCAGACGGCAGCCAGTGCTGGATCTGAGCTTGGGGATTGGACCTCACAAGCATCTAATACTGCAGTGGAGTGCTAAGCCTGTCTGCCATTCATGCCCAGGCTTCTGGCATACCAGAGTCGCTAGATCTTAGATCCCTTTCACCATCCACAAAAGATCCCCTGGAATAGAAAAACTCTGATCAAATCCTAAATAAAAATGAAAAAGGAACACCCCTTTCCTTTCCTGCATCAACGCTGACTTGAAAACCTGACCCTTACTTACTCTTGCATAATTATCGGAAGAGGCTCACAATTGCCATGAGAGAGAGTACATTCCAGTTTAGGCCCTAGGGATCTTTATTAATGTGCTCATTTACCTAGTAAGATATTTACACAAAATGAGCTGCTTCTCAGAATTGCGAAATTCCCACAGGGAAAGATGTTAGGACTGACCACCGTTAGCCACAGCAGCAAGAATCGAGGACCTAATTTAAGTCCTGTTGAACTTTCAGTTGAAAGTTTTTCATTATTAGGATTCCAAATCCCAGGCCAGGCTATGTTTCAGTTTGAGACAGCCAAATATAAGAACAACTTGGCCTTATGCCTCTTTTTCAAAGAACTTTATTCCCTCAGCCCCAGGTTCAGAATTTGATAACATGTTTTCTAACTTTTTTCCTCTTTACATCAAACAATATGAAAGAGAAAAAATAGGGGAAAAATGCTAATTACCCCCATATGTATACTTGATTATGGCCAAGTGGAATTACTCACGTTTTCCTTAAACACACACTGTGGTTCCCGATCTCCACACATGTGGGCACAGACCCTCCTGCAAAGCCCTCCTCCGTCTCTGCCTGTCAGAATCCCACCCATTTTTTTAAAGCCCACCCAAATGTCTCTTCGTCTGTGTGGCCTGCTCTCATCACCCCAGTCAAAAATAATATTGCTTCCTCTAATATTGCTCTTGTGTCTTTCTTGACATAAGGCCTGTGTTATATGCTTTTGCATAACTTCTCTATTGATCCCAAGCAGCTTGGCAACAGCAGCATTGCATGAATCTGCATCTTTACAATGATTCCTGGCGGTGTCTTAAATGTGAGAGGTACTTCAAAAGTACTTTACTTCTGGGTGATTAAAAACTGGAGAAGTGGAAAATTTAAAGGGGTAGATACTTAACAAGTACACTTGTGCTCTTGCCTGTGCCAGTCTCATCTGTGAGAGCTCTCAGCTTCCCATGCAGAGGGTCAGGGGCCTGGAGTGTATTTACTCAGCACCTTAAAGCACTTGAAGTTCACTTTTCACTGGAAAAGCTTTATTTATTTCTTTGTAATGAAGGGTGGTAATTTATACTAAGCTGTTTATGCTTATTTGAAGTAGTTTTTCATTTAAGTTGTTTCTCACATCCATCTTTTAGCTGCCTTGGAGAAGGCGAGTGTGCTTTCTCTAACCCTTAAAACCAGAAAGATTGATTTCCTATGCCCAGGGCTTATTTTTCTTCTGCTGCCTTTCCTCTTCCCTCTCTCTTTTCCTTTGCACTCTTTCAGTGAGTGCTGCTTCTCGGGGCTTCGTCAGCTCAGAGGCAGGGCAGTACTCGCATTGGCTTCCCGCATTGTGTGGGGATCAGAGAGGCCGGACGGACCTGCCTCTCTACGGGGCTTGGGGCCGACTGTGGACCGTCCCATCTCCTGTCTTCCTCTGATTGGCTCTGCGAGGTCACGTGAGGCCGGGGGTTGGAATTCTGAGTTGTGGCTTTTGGCACTCCTTTTTCTTTTTTAAAATCGCTGGGTCTGCTGAGCTCTGCTGGGCTGGGTGCCTCGCTCTGTAACTGAGACTGAAGGCAGACGGAAACAGCCACAGGGCAGGCTGAGGGCAAAAGAAAATCTGCCGGGATGTTCAGTCAGGGACCCAGGACCCCAGCTTCAGGTTGCTACTATCTAAATGCCATGACACCTGAGGGCCAGGAGATGTATTTGCGATTTGATCAGACTGCGAGACGCTCTCCTTACAGGATGAGCCGGATTCTAGCACGCCATCAGCTAGTGACCAAAATTCAACAAGGTGAGTCGCCGGTAGTGGAAGGCTGTTGCTAATTCTGATTTCTGTTGGCTCTCTTTCATGCTAACCCAGTTTTTAAAATTATTGTTTTCACATTACAACATACGGATTTCTATGCCAAGCTGCGCATACCTTTCAGAAATAACTTCAGGCTGCAGTTTCAAGCAAACAGTGACAGCACTTAGCTGCCACATAACTCAACATAAAGTCCACAAAAAACTTCACGGTAGGACAGTGAATCATAGATTTCCAAGATTTATGTGTCTCTACAGAATAAATGAGACAGGTTTCCTCAGTATGTATTTTGGGAGCTTTTCATTTTTAAATGTGACAAGTTCCACACACTCTGTCACATTTAAAACTTGGACACTTGTTTATTTAATTAGGAGAGGGGGGGAAACTAACTTCCACCCTGCCTAGATTCTTTAGAACACTCTTAGTGACAGGAGAAAGTTAAAATTCTATTCTTAAGGGCCTTGGGCTGACAATCAGTGTCACATTCTCTGCCTATTTGTACGTATATGTCAGCAGTTGCCACTGATTTGTTGATACTGTTTTTCTGGTAAAGGATAAGTGTCTGCTAATGTCAAAGCAAATCTTGTGACAGAAGCACCAGCTTTATAAGGCAGAGAGGAGAGGAGATTGATTACAAGTTGTTACGTGTTCCTTTTTATTCTCAGGGGGAAAAAAAAATCACTAAAACTCATCATTCTCCAAAAATAGTTTAAAACATGCGCTTTATCTTAGGATAGGTTTGTAGAAAGTAGAAAGGTGAACATTCCTAAGAAACTTCTGTTGCCCATTTAAAAGACACACACACATACTACACATGTACAATAAGTTTATGAAGTTTATAACCACCCCTTCCCAGACTTCTAAATAACTAAATTATTATATTGGTGATACATAAGTTGACCAGGATATTCTAGAGCCATTATAAAAATACAATTTCCACTTAAATAAATGAGTTTAAGATTATATTGAATTTTAGAGGGGAAGTTGGGGTTTGTAATCATGAAAATCTTATTGTAACGTTTCCAAAAGGAACAATGTGTATTCTAGTGAGCAGCATTTGATGAGATTGTTTCCTTGGAAATTAGCATTTGTTTTTAAAGGTTCAGGAACTGGTTATGTGTGAAGGATACTGGTCCTACATACCGGTCTGATTTCAGGAAGGATATTATGTCATTCCATAAACTCTGTGTGCATGTCTTGATTGAATAGAAACAAAAGTAATTTCCCTGTGGCTTGATTTAAAAATACACTAGGCTTGTAATAAAAACCAGCTCCATTTTGGTTTTAGAGATTTCTGACAATGGTGCTTTACCAGACGTCATCATCATTATGGACATAGGGGCTCAATAAATGTTTGGTGATGATTTGATGATTTGTAGTCTGCACTCTGAATGTTCCTCAGCATGCTTATAAAGTGTATTATGTTAGAAACATTGCATACAAATAGTTTGAAATATCTTTGTAAATCTCCTTAAATGAATTTGCAATGATTGATTTCATTAAAAATTATATTCTTTCTGGAACGAAGATTATTTTTCCATTGAGGACTTGAAGTTATGAACACATGCATGATCATTGAAAATGTATTCTGTGTCTATGTTTCATTTTGCCTAATTAGAAAATTGGAGCATACTCACTTTTTTTTATACTGGGCAATGGAATGTTTGAAGCTAATGAATGCCTAAAAATTAAGTGACAGGATCATAGGGAAGCATGAAAGAATTCCAACAATCCTGTGATTAGGAACTCATTATTTGTTAATAATGAGTTAATAATACAATGCACGATTGTGTCGTAAGACATTGAGAAAGCAGAAGCAAAATGATTTTACTGGGTTTACTGTGTGAGTAGATTGGTTTACTGTAATAGAGAATATTGACTGAGCATTTACAGTGTATCATGCACTGCTCAGAGCACTTTATATATATTCCAATTTATTTTATCCTCAAAAAATAAATTCTTGTAGGTAAGTACTATTATTATACCCATTTTAAAGGTGAGAAAACAGAAGTACATAGAGTTCAAATAACCTCTCCAAAGTTACATAGTAGGAGGTGGTATTTGAATGTATCTTAGCTAGAGACCATGCTCAATAACACTCCAAACCATTTTTTAGTTTTTATAATGAGTGTTAAACTACTGAACCTATGGTTGATTTCTGGATTATATAATATTTCAATCGTTTCTACTCAGGATACAGCAATGAACCATGTTACAGAATCACTGTGAGATTTCTGGTCAGGTCTTATTTCTCTAGTGGAAGCAAACTGCTCTGTGTTTTACCTTCCTTGAGCAGTTAGTACCCAATAGTACACAATGTCAGGTTATTATACTAATGGCCCATAATCATTCAATTAAAGTTTATCAAGTGCGTATTAAATTAATAACACCAATATTTTTTGTAACTCACATACTGGTATCTTGAAATGACAGCCACATCATTAAGATTGTTTACTCTGCTGTAGATCTTTCAAGGAAGATTTAGCATTATATTAATATAATTTGGGGATCAACACTTATAGCCTTTCGTGGCTGTTGGGAACAATGCGAACAAGAGTAAGTTGCTCCCCAGTGACCTCATTACAGTGAGATAATCATTGAATGGCATAGACATGATTCAACAGCAGATCCACTCATGAGAGGGAAAAACAGGGAAGAGAAATAAAGGAATCTTTGATGATACATAGGATCAGAATTAGTTGCTCAAACCCAGGATGAATCTAAACTTGCTTCTCTTAGGGTATGCTCCAAAATATGCACGCATCATTTCTCTAGCCATCTTCTTAGTTCTGGAGTTTTAAGTCCAGTGAAAAAGAGAAGTGATGTTTAAAATAGGGTGCTTTGCAGAGTGAAAGCTTATCACACAAGTCATACTGCCCATGATCCTTGCCCCACAATTTTGCTGAATCAATGGGGAAATTGTTATAGGGAGAGAGAATGAAAATAGTAATGGTCCTTATTTCCCTTACCGGCAGGCTCTTGGAATGGACAAGAGGGAGGATGCTGAGGAGGTGGAGGAATAGTATGTTAGGCTATGGAAAGGGTGAATTGGGATCTTATGTCATTAGACGGTTACGATTTATTGGCTACACGTGCATCATGCTTAAAGTCTATACACACACATGTTACTCGGAAAATCCCAATTTAAGCAAATGTATAAATGTGATTACTTGCTTTGTGAAAGAATTCATCATGCTTTTAAACTAAAAAAAATATTGTAATGCTTTAAACAGCATGATATGGACCAGACTGCAGTAAAGTCCATTGAACTATAGAAAAAAAAGAAGACAGGGATGCAGACTCTATTTGGAAACTCTCTCATTCTTTTACCAGGCAAGTTTCAGAACTTCACTGGGCGTTCATTTCTTGATGAGAAAATGAGATGGTATGACTATGGTTCCCAAGGTCTTTCTGTAGTTGAGTCAATAACTCCTTGAACAAGAGTGTGTAAAGCAGGGAAATGTAAACCTAAAGTAACAGAAGCCAAAAAGGAAACAGAGCAGCTGTCTAATGTGGAATAAATCAATGGCTTATCATTTTTCTACCTCTTGTCAAGGAAATGGTAAGATGGAAATCAGATTTTAGTTCTACTTCTGATGCTAATTAATTGTGTGATCTGGGACAAGTCACAACTTCTCTGGGCATTCTTTTCTTCTTCCATAAAACAAAGAGTTTGGATTAAATAAATGTGAAGCTCCCATCATCTCTAAAATTCTAGGATTCTGTGATCACAGGTTATTACTTTAAGAGAAAGATGATTCTTATTTACATGTTCCTTATTATGTCATTCAACATCTACCTGGACATACTTCTTTGATACCTGGTTAATGCTCTCATTATCAATTTAATAGGAACGTTAGGATGTCCAGTCTTGGGGACTATTTAAATGTCAGTACAATCTATATTTATAAAGAAACCTGTAAAAACCTTTCTTTATCAGGAGTCCTGGACTGTAAAATGGAGTTACTGCAATGCCTGGCCTATTGCAAGGACCGTAGGAATCCGAGAGTGTTAATGTAGGTGGATCCCCAAGCCCACAAAAGACCTCTTTTCTTTTTTTTTTTTTTTTTTTTTTTTTTTGTGGTATGCGGGCCTCCCTCTGTTGCGGCTTCTCCCGTTGCGGGGCACAGGCTCCGGGCGCGGCGGCTTCTGCCGTTGCGGAGCACAGGCTCCGGACGCGCAGGCCCATTGGCCATGGCTCACGGGCCCAGCCGCTCCGCGGCACGTGGCATCCTCCCAGACCGGGGCGCGAACCCGGTTCCCCTGCATCGGCAGGCGGACGCGCAACCACTGCGCCACCAGGGAAGCCCAAGACCTCTTTTCTTGATAGTAAATGCAAAATGTGGAAATTTCACTGCTAGGGGAATTCGTGAAAATTGATCTTGCACGTTCATTGACTTTTTGCCTGACACAGTTTTTAGAGATAGCACTTGAGTTGAACTCAACTAGAGTGGAGTAAACTGCTATTTTATGTTTGCGGGGAATGGAACTGGGCATTAGTGATGTATTCTCTCTCATTCCTCCATCAAGTCAAATGATATCTTGGGGATTTGCCCAACCTAAGTGGTGACATTTCTCATCCCTGGTGTGGGAGACCTCCACCAACTGGGTAGCATCAGCCAAAATTAAACAACCTTTTGTTCTTTTGGAATTGCCCTTTCTCTATGCTTAGCATTCTCTTTCTCAGCTACTTTCAGAAATGGAGGATGAATACACTGGCAGAAAGACAGATGGAACACAGAAAACAGGGTAATCAGGCATCAGTCATGTGTTGCTCAAGTTCTTTAAAAAAAAAAAAAACTGTCAGAAATTCACATTTCATGAATCAGAGCCTCTTTCTATTCAGTGCTGGTGACTGAAGGGCCTGTACATAAAGGATACTGTTTAACCAGAAGTTACAGGAAAATCTGTTAAGTGAATTCAGTCACCTATCTTTGAATAACATTTTAAAAATCATCACATAGTAAAAATATGAGCAGTCAAGAAATAAGTACTAGAAAGAAGTTAGCAAAGAGCAGTATGCTTATACACATATAAAACTTGAGAGTTTAACTTTCATAGCTGCACTTCACTGCTTTTATTAGTTCTGAGTTTATAAACATCCATCCCAGATGCAGGCAATTGCCAAATCTGGATTTTGTGACATTAGTTTAAGTGAATAGAGATTCATTTTTTCTCATATCTTCCCCCCGACTATAATCAGTGCTTTAATTATTAGTAAATTTGGGACACTGGTCAACTTTTATAAAACAGGATTCCCTATTTCCCTAACAACCTTAATCATGGCCGATTTAGAAGCACAAGTTAGAAAAAAAAAATCACCACTAGTGGTCTGAGCAATATCAATTGATGGCCCAGACAAATTTAGAAAGAGAGAAAATGACAAGTAGGTTTTAGTAAACTTCCTATATAAAGGAAAACAAATGGAAATTTAGTGAAAACATATCATTAAGAGGGATGGGCTCTGTCTCTATATTTCATTAGCTATGAGAACGAGGTGCTGAGACTAGGGAAGAAGACATAAGAAGACAACCATGCATTTGCACACCAGATATTTGAATGAAATGAGGATCACGTAACAATCATTTCCTATCTCCTCGGGTAATCTGAATATGATTTTGGTGTGGGTAAAGACATTATGTATTAATTTACATTCTACCTCATTACCTAAAGGATTTGAGGTAGTTTAGAGAAGAAGATACAACTGAGTTAAAAAAAGATAAATCTGGTGAAAAGAAAAATGTAGGTCAATTAATAAGATAAAGCTAGGAAGAGATATTATATAAAAATTTACAACGGGGCTTCCCTGGTGGCGCAGTGGTTGAAAGTCCGCCTGCCGATGCAGGGGACACGGGTTCGTGACCCGGTCCGGAAAGATCCCACATGCCGCGGAGAGGCTGGGCCCGTGAGCCATGGCCGCTGGGCCTGCACGTCCGGAGCCTGTGCTCCGCAACGGGAGAGGCCACAACAGTGAGAGGCCCGCGTACCGCAAAAAAAAAAAAAAAAAAAAAAAAAAAAATTTACAACGTAAGGCCCTGAATAATTATTAAAAGGAGGCTGCAGATTTAGCTTGAGCCTTCCTAATCTAAGAAAAGAGGAAAACGTGATCAGGGAAGATTTGCCATGTCCATAAGGTAAAAACATACCAGCACAACTTTCCCTGGAACTTGATATTTGGGAGAATTTTCTCCTAAGGACTTGATATACAAGAGCAGTTTCTCAAAAAAAATCCCATAAAGAGACTACAAGCCATAGTGGATGGTGCTTTTAAACATTCCTATAGTGAAATCAATAGCAAATCTCTTATAGCATCCTGCAGTGGAAGTGGGGGCATAACAACAAATTATAATTCAGTAAAAATATTTGAGGATGGGGTGGATGGATCAAAACAAGGAGGTTCAGTAGGTAATCCTCTGATTCTCTGGCTTAATCTAGAAATAGCATGGAAACTGTCTAGAGACAATTTCTCTATGTCTCATTCTCAGAACTCTAGTTACATGGATAGATGGATGGATGGATGGATGGATAGATAGATAGATAGATAGATAGATAGATAGATAGATAGATAGGCAGGAGGAAAATATGTCTGTGGTTAAGTAATTTGGGGAAATACTGCATCCTCCTTCCCTTCTTGGAAATTCACATTTCTGAAAGGCTCAGAGAAATCCTGCAGAAAGTAATTTAACTTTGTTTAAACTGGCATATTTCCATATTTCATCATGAAACCATTTTATACTGGATACCAGGAAGTGACATCATGTAAAATCAATGTTCCCTGGGGAACACATTTTGGAAAGTCTGGTTTAGGAAAGTGGAGGGCTGGTGGTCCATTCAGATAATTCTCTTTGAACATATTGCTTGAATGAATTGATAATTTGAGAGTGTATCTTATAGCGTAACATTGCAAGTATTCTGTTTTCGAATAAGGCCAGCTCCATATACTTTAAAAATCAACTGGGTTAAGGCAGGATGGATATATTTTATGAAAATTAACAACCAAAGGAAGGTCCTAACCTGCTTAAGTGCCCTCTGCACATTTGCCCATCAGAAAACTGAAGGAGTAGGTATATGGGCAGAGTTAATCATTATAATAAAAAGAATACAAACAATCTTCAAGTAACCCTACAAGATAGGTACTGCTGGGCCAGGAGAAAGAAATGATTACTTTTTAGCTCTGGATCTACGATAAAGCCAAAGTCCTGGTTGAGTTCCAAAGGGGTCAGAAGTTACAGCAGCTAATTCAGAATATTCCATTACTGCTGGAAAGTGGAGTCACAGCCCCACAGGAAAGAAACGGGAAACTCTTTAGGAGTCTCAGATTCTCCCTGGCTATAAGTGATGGGAGAGGTGGACTCCTGGAAGCTCAGACTTTGATGGGTGGCTCAGAGTCAGTTTCTGACTTGAAGGGCCAAACGTATCCTTGGTTACATAAAGTCTCCCTCAGAACGACAGAATAAAGTGAACTGATAGATAATAGGTCATTTTTATTAGTAAAATCTGTTTGGTCTAGTTGTATAAGCAACTTACCAAGTTTCCCATGAAGACTACAAATATTCTTAAGGTATTTTTCCTCCTGCTGGCGAAGAGATAACAAATTAGCATTTGCATTATGACTGATGCTTTTTGAGAGAAATCCACAGAATATCAAAAAGCTCCAACAGAATGCATGGAGAATTACCCATACCGTGTAGCCCAAATCCCCATGTTGTAAAGTCACACAGGGCCAGAGCAATCACTGTAGAATGGTGCAGTCTACAGCAGGACAGACACACAGATGACTATGAAAATGTATACACTATTGTATGAAAAGACATGAATTCTCTTTTTTAGAGAAGCTTAGGATCAAAAGGAGTTTAAATGGAATGGTTGGAAAATAACTTAAAATTACAGAACATGCTAATGCTGTTACAAAAAGGAAATCAACAGAAATAAATCTGAAATGTCTGGCTAGACTCTCAAATGACTTCCCTCACAAGCCATAGGAATCCTGATAATTTTAAAGGTCTGACAGAGGCAGAGCTGATTAAAATACCAATGATTTGCATTGCCTTGTCTCTAACATTCTGATAAAACACTAGAGTGAAACGGTGTGGAGGAGAGAGTGGAGATTGTAAAGGGACTCAGCAGTCACCAAGTAACTAATTTACATATCAGTATTTTGAGCTGAAGAAGGCATTCTCTTCCTGCATTCCAAGTCTCCTCTTCCTGGTAATTTTGAAAATCATGCATATGGATGACAAGAACCTTGGATTAGTATTCAATCTCTATAAGTGAACAGTAGCATTTCACATGCATTTGTATTCACCAAATGACACACTGGAAAAAAATACAATAGTCATAAAATCATATTTTCCTCTGAAGGTTTTACTACCTCCAAATTATTTATAATATTTAAAATTACTGTAAGAAATAAGAAGGATTTACAATTCCAATGACAATGATATTCCAACCATTCTCACCTAAATAAGACTAGAGTTCTTTCTTAGTAGAGGAATTTAAATCTCTCCAAAATGCTTTGAAGGACACAATACATTTCCTGCTAAATGCATTTCTCAAAATAGAGAATGAAATCCGTTGCAAGGTATAACTTGGAGGACCATGTGTTGTGTATAATAATGTCTTATTAATCAAATCGCCTTCACTACTACATTGATCTCTTTGGGTAGGAGAGTCTGCTACCACACTTTCCCTGCACTTTCCTATTTTCACTATTAGTATTCCATTCTCTCTGCTGTGCTTTTAGGAGGAAGGTCTAAGGCAGATAAAGCTGCTTAGATGTTCTTATAACTGGCTTCCTAGAAGAAGGAGGGTAAAAAATCTAGGCCAGAAAGAAGAGAAATCAGTCTTGCAGGATATCTTGAAGAAGACCGCAAAAGAATTTCAGTGACTGAGTTTATCATCTGTTGGTCCCAATACTGAGTGTGATGTAATTCCACATTTGAATTCTTATGTATTATCACTGGCCAGGGCAGCCAATCCATTGGAATTGCTTGGAACAGTCCATGAAATGGTAGCACAAAGCATTAGAGAGATGGGCATTTGTTTCTTGCCTTCTTCTGGGACAATCTTCCAGGAGTTATTCTGTTGATGGGATGATGAAATCTGTATTCTTCGGGGCAAGTAATTGAAACATGTTGATTGAATTTCAAGAAACACTTTCTGCTCTTGATCATGGGATCAAGAATGTCCTAGGGACACTGTTCATTTAACCTAAACTTTAAACTTTCTACACCTACTACTGAAACAATTGGAGGCCTTTGGAGTCATGCAGCTTGAGTTTAAACTTCAGCTCTGTATCTCCCTAGCAGAGTGACTTTGGCCAAGTTACTTAACATTTCTAAGCTTCAGTTCTTCTGCGGGCAAAAAGGAGCTAGTAATAGCCACTATCTCATAGTTATTGCAATAAATGAGAGAATACAGTTAAACACAGAACACAGTGCCTGGCACATACTAAGTGCTCAATATAAGAAAATATTTCAATATTTATATTAAACAAACATCCATGTACATAGGGCCCTTCAAGGTATTGTATCAGCAAACGAAGAGTAAATTATGTACTATATACCAAGTTTATTAAGGCAGGCATACCTCTCGCCACATTTTTTGTGTCCTCAAAAAGTATCCACCACAAAACCTGAAACAAAAGGTGGGGTTTTTTGTTGTTGCTGTTGTTCTTTTGTTTTTTATCTTAAGCTGTAATGAAAACCATTGTCGTTCCCAAGTGTGGTTTCCTGGGCACAACAGTTATTCTTAGCTGCTCTGAACTGACCTAAAGTGATGGGTTTAGGCCACATTTCAACTCATAAAGATAAATAGCAAAGTCTGTTGATCCCCACCTTCTGCCAATAAAAGAGGCAGGAAATGTTCCCGACTTTGGGAATGACTTTCTGGTAAACTGTAAAGCTGAGAGAGGGCAGCAGTGCTGGAGGAAAGGGGGCTGTGCTCTCAGTAGGCTGGAGTGAAAGGCCAGGGAGGCTGTCAGTGTGTGAGGGTGGGAGCAAGGCCCTAGACCAGCCTCATTAGCCAGTAATAGAGGGTTATGTCTATATATCTGATGGTTTTTATCTATAATATCTGAGTTCCCCTCTCAACATGTTGTGATTTTTCTAAACTGAGAACTTAACTTTGAGATTTTTCTTAATTTTGTAGAAACTTTCCAGTATTACAGTGGTCTTTGCTTAGAGGAGTTCATAGAAAAGAAATGCTGTAAAATGTTGATAAACTTTCTAATGATCAGTTGGCAATTTAAAAACTAAGCACTCTGTTTCTCAAACTAATTCAAGCAAATTATTTAAGAAGCTTTCATTGCCCATTTCCTCTAAGGATTTCATTCCTTTTCATTCAGGAATATTCTTCACATTGTTGAATTCCTCTGCTGTGAAAGACTTCACATGGATATGAAATTAACATTTGTTGAAATTTGTCCTTCGAGTTGAACGGACTAAATCAACGTGGATTCTTTTGCTTCATTTATTTATGGAATATATGTAGTCTTAGGTCCTCCGCCATTTTGGTGCCCCCCCCCACCAACAAAGAGTAGAAACATTAGTCAGTCCAGTCTTTTTATATCATGACATAAATGTTAATCTTGAACTTAGTGAAAGCCTTGTTTTATAAGATAAAATATTTGATGTTTGCGTATGGCATCCTGGAAACCCTGAAAAGCTATTATAACACTAGTGCCTTCACTGGTAGAATGTGTGACATTTTGTGGAGCAACTCCATATGGATTATCTTTTTGAATATGAGTGTAAGATAGTACTGATCATCTTGGATTAGGAAGCTTTTGTTCCCTAGAATCTTTCAGAGATCTGACAAATGCATATGCAAGCTTTCCTACTTTGAGACGTTTCTAGTCTCCGTTCCCTAAGTTGTTCCTTTGGAAGTGGATTTTCACTTGGTTTTGCTGTATGGAAAAGTACATTTCCCTGAGTGGACTCTATAGATAAGTATAGGCTCACTTGATCGAATAAGGAAACTTGGCAGCGAGCAATACGGTTGTCAAACATTAACTAACTGGTAGAGTAGAGATGGTTTCAGAGTCCAACTTTTTCCTTTCCCCCTTCCATGTAGAGTAAGATTACTTCCTCACCTCCAGCTTTACAATTCAGTTTCTGACGGAGCCATTCTATTTCTGTTTCACATGAGGCTTCTGCTCTCACTTTTGTGTCCATCTCCCATCGTTGGTCACTTTAGCAGAACTGGCCCTGGACACTGTAGCTTCTGTTCTGTGAAGCCTGGTGCTTTGTTCTGTAAGGGAGGAATGACGTGGAATTGAGACAGGTTCTTTTCAGCTCTTAACTGTCAGTCGTGCTTCCTCCTGGCTGCTGGAGTCTATGCAGCTGTGTCCAGAGGTGCAGGTGAGCCATACCTCCTGGACTAGGGCAGAACTTTCCCACTGGGTCACCCAAGTGAAAAGAAGAGTGAAAGCTGGGGTTTGTCATGGAGAGGCAAAATAATGTATCAACATTTCTGTGCATTTAGATCAAATATTTGGGTCTGGGGACTGATGATTTGACTTTTTATAAATTTTATGCCACAAATTTTAGCTCTTGAAAAGTTTACAAGATTTTTAAAACACTGACAGTATACTTATACCTGCTCGTATTGAGGGTTCCCTATTATGTACCAGGGACTGTTTTCGACACTGCATTTATTGCTATTTTATTTAATTTTCATGAAGACTCGAGAGTTAAATTTACTCATCTGGAAAATAAACATAGTAAGCCCCAACACTCAAGGCCTTATGATGTTCATTTTTCAGATGAGTAAACAAAGACTCAGAATGTTAAATAACTTTCCCAAAGTCCCCCAGCAAGTAGGTGGCAGAGCTGGACTTTGAACTCAAGTCTGTGATTCAGAAGCCTATGTCAATTTACCACTGACAATACCAGCACCCTCATAATTATGTAAGCATGTCTACCTTGAATCCAAGCAGGGTGTTTTGTTTTTTTTCATCACTTTGGACCTTGTCAGTCCTCCCCCTTCTCCCCCACCAGTCCCTCAAGTTGTTGGAGGACTTTACCTCCAAAACCAGCAGCAATTCCTTGTGATCATCCTATATACTAACTACCCTCCCACCCATCTCTTGAGGGTTGGCTGCTCTTCATCAAGGGCGCTCTGTCCAAAGTAAACAACACGGCAGCAGCATTTGGCCTTTGGTAAGGAGTCTAGCAAGGTTAGGTAGGAATAAGCATAACAGAGGGAAAGAACAAATTCCTCCTCCCCCAACCTCCTTTCCCTACTTCCGACCCTGCAAGATGCCGCCCTTCTTCCTAGAAGGTGCTGGGGGTCGATGTCCATACTCCCCCAGGTTTCCCTAGGGCTCTTAGGGCCCCGGAGCTCAGCGGCTCATGTGATCTTCACCGTGGGCCTTTGCAAGTGAGAATAGAGATGGGAATTAGGTCAGACCTGTGGTGTTCTCTGGACTCTGGATCTTGAACTCATCAGTTCTATAGTGGAAGGAAAGCACGTGTTAAGCCAGGGTCTCCATTTGCGGAGAAGCCCTGGATGGAGCTTTTTTTTTTTTTTTCCAGATTTTGCAGTTTTGACCTCAGTCATGCCTGAGGCCTGCAGACCAGAATAGTCGCAGTTGTGCTCTGCCCTTGTACTGCGATTGTAGCTGGAGAACAGTAGTCAGTCAGAAGAAAATATCAATGTTCTGCCAACTTCTGCTGTTCGTGCAATTTTGCAAGAAGCAAAAACAGGATCGAAAATAATAAACAGACCTCCTCCCTTGTTGCATGACTATTTGCATAAAGAGATTGATGAACTGACTGTGCTTGTGTGCGTGCTCAGGGAAGGGAAATTTTAAGGAGAAAAGGTTAATTCTTTGGTAGTTGATTGGGATTTGCACTTTTCCCAAATAATTGGGTTTTTAAAGAGATAACTCATAGTATATATAGTGCTGCTTCTTCAATACAAGCAGCCTAAATCATGGATAAATCAACCGGACACATGAATTACATGCAGCTGTAAAACTTTGCAGGGAAAGTGAATCTTGAAAACAAAGGGCCAACGTGAGTCTTAAGTAGAATAATGATGTTTCCAGTGGAAAGAGAAACCAAGCTTGGGGGACTGGAAGGCAGGAGGCCTGGTTTTAGGACACCTTTGTGTCCTAGATGATCCTGAGGTCATCGAGGTGACCATGTAACCTGGTGACCATGCGTGCTTTTATTTAACCTCTCGGTGCCTCAGTTTCTTCATCTATCAAATGGGAATAATACCAGCTCCTGCTATTCAGTGATATTATCAAAAGAAAAAAGAATCGATGGGAAATTAATTCAGATAGAAGGTGTCATCCTCAGTTCTGTCGTGGCTAAGTGATGTCAGGGTACCTGTTAGGGACCTCTGGGCCTGAATATAGGAGCCATACAAAGCAAGCCCCAGCTCTTTAGTCCTCAGTTGGACACAAAACATCACCACACTTTCTTCTCTTCCTTGAATAATAATTTATATCACCCCTCATGGATATGGGAATAATGTGCCACTCTGTGGTCTTGTTTTGTTTTTAGTTGGTTCCCAAATAGACAAAGTATTCTAATTCTTACCTTTATTTTGTATTTTCTTTTTATGTATTTGATATGCTATGAGGGAATCTATGTAATTGATTAGGCTCATTTTAAACTCCACTTTTCCCTCTTATTTTTCTGCTATTCTGAGGTGTCGAGAATTTTACTTCGTATTTTTTACTCAGCTAATGAATTTTGTTTCACCCTTAATGAATAATTTCCCATAATCATGAGCAGAACAAAATCTTTTGAAGTAAAAGATGTTGTGCGATAGACTCGGGGACTTTGACAAGTCGAAGCGTCATAGATCATATGCTTTCTTTGAGTTAAGAATCTCCAGTATAAATCAGGCTTCCTGCCAAGGCCAGTAGGCAATGTGGACTGTCCTCTAGGCAGGATAGCCTGCTGTGGCGGTCGAGCTGGAGGCCTGCAAGAGCTTACTGTGGTCACGGCGAACTGCCTGAGTCTGAGAGGCCTGAAGGAACCTGATGTCACCTGCCCAGATTATCTGATGAAGGAAAGACGTGCCCAGTGCTTTCGTGGGGCCTTGCGCAGCACAGCCTGGTCTGCAAAGCCTCAGGAAAGAAAGGTGAAAGGTGAAGGAACGCACACTTTACAAACATATCCCTTTAAGATGTTCGGGTTTTGTTCCATAGTTGTTTTTTTTAAAGCAATCCTTCCTCCCTTCCTTCCTTCCTCCCTTCGTCCCTCCTTCCCTCTTTCCCTCCCTCCCTTCCTTTCTTGGCTGCGTTGGGTCTTCGTTGCTGCGCGGGCTTTCTCTAGTTGCAGCGAGCAGGGGCTACTCTTCGTTGCGGTGTGCGGACTTCTCATTGTCGTGGCTTCTCTTGTTGCAGAGCACGGGCTCTAGGTGCTGCAGGCTTCAGTAGTTGTGGCACATGGGCTCAGTAGTTGTGGCTCGCGGGCTCTAGAGCACAGGCTCAGTAGTTGTGGTGCACGGGCTTAGTTGCTCCACAGCATGTGGGATCTTCCCGGACCAGGGATCAAACCCATTTCCCCTGCATTGGCAGGCAGATTCTTAACCTCTGTGCCACCAGGGAAGTACCTGTTCCATAGTTTTGATATCAGGTTTTTGTTTGTTTTGTTCTCAGTGTTTGAGTGTGCTGATGATGTTAGATTTCAGGAGGAAGGGCAATTACTAAGCTGAGACTGGTGTGAAAATCTTTTTGTTGAGCACTCTGTATGTGTGGTTATTACCTGAAAAGGCTGGGTGTCTTGAGTGCAGTGGCATTTGAGGGGGAACTTTATGAATGAAGAGGGAGGAGCTTGTTTGATGGAGAATAATCCAAGTGTGTGAAGGCTTCCCAAAACCTTTACTCCAGCAAAGCTGACCTGTAAGACATTACTGACTTCTTTCTGGCATATGAGGGTGAGACTAACGTCTCTCCACCCCCACCCAGATTCGTGATGCTCTGAGTTTCTCTGCAGCCTTTGGCTTAGCAGAACACGTTTCTTGTTTATAGCTGGCTCTGCTCATTGATTAGCCATTTAAATGAATCATAATGTTTTGTGATTGTTGTTAATAACTTGACATGGGACTTAGGAAGTCTTCAGAGCCTTGATTTATGAGAGAAAGACTCTCTCAGACATCTTTCCTTTGGCTCTGGGAGGCTGTGCATTTTCTAAAACTTGTAGTTTGCAGATGCAGTGTGCATTGCATGAAAACATGGGCTTTGGTGTTCTCTGGATCTGGGTTCAAGTCCTAATTCCAGCATGGATTGGCTGTGTGATCTTGAGCAAGTTCTATGAACTTTGTAAGCCTGTTTCCTCATTTAAAGTGGGAAGAAAAATAATAATGTCCATGGCCTGGAATGAAGTGTTGTCACACATGCAGAGTACTTATTGCAGAACCAAGCGCTTACTCGGGGCTCAACATACATTCATCTGAAAAGGAAACAGAAAGGACACAAATAACCAGCAACATGGTCCATCACACTGTGGACTAACTCCTTGTGGAGAAGATGAAAAATACCCAACTTTGGACAAATAATAAAGTGGAAGCTAAGGAAGGGCCCAATTATAATGGATCTGAAATTAGAATGTCTCAAGTTTCCTCAGAGAAGAAAATGTATAACTAGTGCAGCTAGGAAACTGTGCAATTTTAAACAAGGATTTTCCTAATCAAATGGAATTTACCTCTGAAAGCAGATAACTGTCAAACTCTGAGTATAATAGAAAGTATTTTTAGTTCTTAAAAATTACTCTTTAGGCTTAAAAGTTACTCATTAGACTACCCCATAAGTCCAGAATATGAACCTTAACTCTGGCATGGAGTTGATGGAAACATATCTAACTTAATATTTCAAGTTTAACTTCCCCAAATGAAGCACATCTGCCTTAGCAGTGCAGTCAGTTGGGACCTAATCACACATCCTCTCAACTACTCTCATAAGATGTGAGATAAGCCCAGAGGAAGTACATTATTTCGCCTTCACCCCACCCTCAAGTGTGCAGCCTGCTCTAAAGCCTAGAAGCAAAGAGACAGCACAAGGAGCAGGAAAAGATATCTTCAAAGCCTAGAATCCCCTTGGCTTCTTTTCAAAGACAGTCTTTTAAGTCTTCTGTTTTTACTAAGTTTTGATAAACTCGAAACATTGAATCTTAACTTTGTTGTAACCCACTCAGCCAGCTTACAGAAAATGAAGTACATTCATTCATTGTCTTTCCATTTTTGCATGAAGGGACACAGTCATTCATTCACTCACTCACAGTCACTTCTTGAATACCTACTCTGTGCCAAGTGCAGATGTTGGGATATAACAACACATTAAAACAAAATCCACACTACTGTTTAATAGGGGCTTTAAACACGTGCCACAGAGTGTTAAAGGTGCGGGGATGGCATCCGTGCAGGCGGAGTGGAGACACAACGGCCAGAGTCTGGTTCTGGCTTTAGCTGTTATTTTGTTGTTGTTCTCATGTTTTGGTGTTTCATTGCTTCAGCTTCCAGTCTTTTAGCAGAAGGCATCCATGCCTGGTATTACTGGGGGTGATTCTTACTAACTGTCGGGGAATCCTGGAGTTAAGACTTCATACATTTTTGCTCCATCATTTCACCATGTGTATTCCTTAGAATCTGAATAACTCATATCCCATCATCCAAGAGCATGGAATGCTCTCCCTCTGGCGAAAAGTGCATTGCTGATGTCCTCTGTTCTCAGAAAGTCAGGGCACATCATTTACAGAGAGCTTACCTCTCTGCTAACACTGCTACACTAGCATTTGTGCTCTCCCTGTAAGGATTAGGATGGTGGTGAATTTCTCATGAAATCAACTTTAGTAACATAGCAATAATTAACACAAATATTTAAGAAAGGCTACATTTTAGGAATGAATATCACTTCTTCTGCATCAGTTACACTAGTGGAGAATCTAACCTAGTCAATATTTCAACAAATAATTGTTCAAAGTCGATTGCAAGATCTTTGCTGCTATTGAGTATGATGGAAAATTATATAAAACATGATCACTGCCCTCAAGGAGATTACAATTAAGTGAGATAAGACATATAAACTATCATTAATACCAACAGTTCAAGAGATTGCATGGTTCGATGACTAATGGATTATCAAAACATAGGTATTAAAAAAAACAAAACAAAACATAGGTATTTATAGGAGTGCATTGCCAGCAGGGCAGTAAGGTAAGGAAAAAGGGTTCTTGGGCCTAAGCTATGGAAAGTGGCTGTGCTTCCACAGGGCAAAAGTCAGAGGAACTTATTCTAAGTAGGACAACAGAATGAATTGAAAAGTATAATTTAAGTAATTAAGAATGTAGTCCATCCTACCATATAGCACAGGGAACTATATTCAATATCTTGTAATAAACCATAATGTAAAAGAATATGAAAAAAATATACATATATATGTATAACTAAATCACTTTGCTGCACACCAGAAGCTGCACACAACATTGTAAATCAACGATATTTTAATTTAAAAAAAAAAGAATGTACTCCAAATCTGGTGTAGGAAGTGAGATGATAAGGTTGAAAAAGGAGTCTGAGGCCAGACTGCAGTGAATTTGAAAAATGTTGGGTAGGTAATGGGGAGCTACTGAGGGAATTTGAGTAGAGAAGTAATTGGTTGAACAGTAGTTTAAAAAGATGAATAAGTGAATATAGGTTTGAAGCGGTCAGAATGAAAGTAGAGAGAGAGAGTAATAATTAAGGAACATGTGTTTTGTCCAGGCCCTGTCTAAGCATGATAAATGACTGTCTCATTTAATCCTCATAATAGTAGGTACTGTTGGTGTTCCCATTTTAAAAGCTAAAAAATTGAGGCCTAGCGAGGTTAAAGTTGCTTGTTCAAGTTAAACCCAAATAACTAGCAGGACTTGAACCCAGGGCTATCTGACTCTAAGTCCATCTTCTTCCACAGCTCAAGGGTTCCCCTTATAGTTTAGTTCTTGTTGTTACAGTGACTACCAGAAAAATATCCCAAGTGATGAGGATTTTAACTATGGCAATAAAGAAATGATAAACCTAGGATTTAGCTCCATAACTTTTCAGAATGGTAAAATATTTATATTCTTTTAAAACTTTAATGTTCCCAATTACTAATTTATCTCTCCATTCATTTGAATTTATTACTGTACCTTCTACTAGAGATTTTCATTCTACTTGGAGACACCTATCTGGTGATTGGTGGAGTAATTCTTGCTCAGTAAATTCTGGGTCAACTTACAACAGAAGTTTCCCTGGATTTTAATTAAATTACCTGATGGAACTATACATGTTTTCTTTCTGCTTTAGCCATGATCCCTTAAAAAATTTATTGGTAAGGAATAAATAAAATTAAATACTAATATAAAATGAATTTAATATGTGTGGTAAGGAGATTTAAATTTTAAACCTCTAGACATTACAAATTGGCTTGATGATTTCATTTTTCAAAGAAAGGCTTTTCTAAGAGTATTATGTACCTAAATACAAATAAAATTTAGTTCCTGTTTCTGGAAATGTGAATAAACCAAAACACTAGTCATATTGGGCCAATTGGCTGAAATAGTTTGAAACCAGAAGATTAATTTGTAGAGAAACCCAGTAAACAAATGTCTCTATAGGACATGCGATCTTGTTGTTTATACCAAATTCTTAAGCAGCCAGTCATTATTTTATCAAAAAAGAGAATTTCAAATATGAACTGTTCCAGAAGTAATTTAAAGATGTTTAAATATTTTATGAAGTGTGAAATCACACATATTTGCCTCAGGCAGGCTCCCCACTGGTGTTGAATAAAAAATACTCATATAGTTTTTTTTTATAAGAGCTATTAATAAAAAGTTTTACTTCTCTGCCTGAATTGTAGTTCATATTCTGAATCTAGCCACAGGTTAAATCCCAGTTAAATGAGGTGCCTAAAGAGCCCCCAGGGGACAGAGTTTGTATGCTTACTCGGATATTGTGCAAATTATACTGAATTTTCTACTGTGCTCTAAAGCACGCGTTCTATTTTCTCAACACACTCTAGTCTCTTGACTCCTATTTAGAAAACAACTTATCACTATTTCCCACAAGTCCAGTGTACTTTTATCTTTCTTTATCAAGATCGCTATCTCTACACATCAAGATGGGCAAAGGTCATGGTGAGTCAGGCAAAGCCTCTCTTCTTAGAAGGTCATGGCCACACTTATTCCCATGACCTCTCCCAAGAAACAAAAACTAGAGGTCACTGCCCAAACTCTGGGTCAGTGCCAGCTTATTCTCAAGGACAGGCTGTTCCTGACCCAATAACCAGGTCCCAAAGGTTCATGGCTTCCCAAGGGAGTATCCTTCTTTCAAGGTTCACACTTAGTATTCTTGTCTGATAGTTATATGTAAATCTAGTTCTCCCTTTCTTGCTGATCAAGCTGCTCTGTACCTGGGTAGCATGAGAGAAATCATAACCTCTGCAACGTCTATGTATCAAGATAGACTTCTGGATAGCACTGGCAAATGTCTGACCTTAAGCTCTTCACCATGCCCAATGGCAGACTCATTCTCTGACTGTTTCTGATGTAAGCCCCAGCTGAGCTAATCCTACAAGACCCAAGTTCCCCAGTGAATACATTCATTGAGCAGCAGTGGTTGAACTTGGAGAAGTATGATACTGTTGCTGTATAACAAACCGCCCCAAACTTAGTGGCATTAAATAACCATTATTATGCTCACGGGTTCTGTGGGTCAGGAATTTGGAAAAGATACAGTAGAAATGGGTTGTCTCTGCTCCATGATGATTGTGACTTTAGCTGGAATAACTTGAAGGCTGGGGATGACTCGATGACTGGGCCCTGGAATCATCCAAAGCCTCATTCACTCCCAGGACTGGCTGCCTGACATGTGGGGCCTCAGCAGAGGCTGCCAGCTGGAACATCTACCTGTGTTCTCTCTATTTGGCGGCTTGGGCTTCCTCACAGCATGGAGACTGCCTTGCAAGGGTGAGCAAGGCAAAAGTGCATGCCTTTTCATGATACCCTTGGAGGTGGTATAGGGTCTCTTTCGCTGTAGTATTCTGTTGGTCAACATAGTCATAAAGATCTGCCCAGGTTCAAGGGAAGGGGGCATTGACCCACTACACGATGGGAGGAGGGCCAAAGAATTCATAGATATATTTTGTAACTCCAGTAAGATGTTTCACATTGGATAATTCTGGGTTTCTGCCATTCTTGCTGGCATGTGCCTGGCCTTTGACTGATTGATTCATTTCTCTGAATTGTACAACTGGAAGCAGCACTACAACTAGAGTCATCATGCAGTGTGCTTTTGCCCACAGGTGTGCAGAGAGTGCCTCGGTGACATTCCCGTGTACACTGCATTGCACTCATTCTTTGGTTGTGATTGTATGAGTAGTTATAGGCATTGTTCTGTACATACATTAACTTGTTTAAGCCCTATAACCCTGTGCAAAGGAAAATATGCTTCCACCCATACTCCTTGCCCAGAATTAGAACAAAATCCAGAATCTCCAAGGTTTAGGGCTAGGGAAGAGTCTCCAGATGAAGTCAAACTGTTCTCAATTTTATCCCAAACCCTGTTTTCCATGGACAGAACTCTGAGTTCTCTCATTTTACTCACAGCTCCTTTTTTTTTTTTTTTTTTTATTGCTACCTTGAGTCCTTAGGGATAGAATTTAAGTTTCTGGGTGCTATTTTATTAAGAAATTAAAGAAGGACTTCCCTGGTGGCACAGTAGTTAAGAATCTGCCTGCCAATGCTGGGGACACGGGTTCAATCCCTGGTCCAGGAAGATCCCACATGCCGTGAAGCAACTAAGCCCGTGCACCACAACTACCGAGACTGTGCTCTAGAGCCCATGCTCTGCAACCAGAGAAGCCACCGCAATGAGAAGCCCGCGCAACACAACAAAGAGCAGCCCCCACTCACCGCAACTAGAGAAAGCCCACGTGCAGCAACGAAGACCCAACACAGCCAAAAAAAAAAAAAAAAAGTTTAAAGGAAAAAAAAAGAAGAAATTAAAGAAGATGGGCTTTGTTTTTCACATCAGTGGTCCTCAAGCAAGGGCAATTTTACCCTTCAAGGACAACTGGCAATATCTGGAGATATTTTGATTATTACAACTGTTGGTGGATGCTGGTAGCTTGCAATAGACAGAGGCCAGGGATGCTGCTAAACATTCTACAATGCACAGGATAGTCTCCCACACCAAAGAATTATCTGGCCCAAAATGTCAATACTGCCACTGCTGGGAAACCCTGCTTTACAAGGAATTTTTATAATCCCCCTTATAAAAATGAGGAAACTGGGCCTCAGAGGAGCTAACGACTTGCCCAAGATTCCACAACCAGTCAGTGATGGAGTCAGAATTTAGACACCCATCTTGAGATCCTCAGTTTCATGTTCTTACCTCCTGTTGGTGCTTCAGCCAGCCTGGCACCTGCCTAGAGAGAGCAAACGTGAAGGCAGAAGTGGCTGTTTTCACTTTTCTCATGCCCTGGACAGTGTGAGGTGCACCACACCTGTCGTAAAGAGCCTAAATCCTGGTGATGGACATTGTGCTCCCATGTCTTCTTTAGCCTTCAGGAGATGGGTGCAGTGCTCACACGGGCTTCGTAAAGACTATATAGGTTAAGGTGTGGGTGGGAGTTGTGCTCTAACCTCCCAGAAAGAGACTTGTAAATAACAACTGAAAAACTGGAGCGCAGGATGCCCGTGTGTGTGTGTGTGTGTGTGTGTGTGTGTGTGTGTGTGTGTGTGTGTGTGTGTGTGTGGTCTGGGTGTGTTATGGGAGGGCAGTAAGATCTTATCTTACAATGACAAACAAACAGCTAATTACTTGTAATTTTGGAGATAATTGTTTTCTCATCCTGCAAACATGCCGAACAGGAAATTAATCTAAATCCCAGAAAGTTTGGATCATCTGCAGATTGTCAGAAAAGAAACACTCATTATGCCCCCAGAGCCCCCATGACATCCAAGCGACGAGCTGAAAACGGCAGCTGCGGCCCATGCCGCCTGCATCGTGCTAGGGCCCTGTGCTCATTGGTAACTGGAGAGAAAACAGCACAGGGAGTCTGGCAAAGGCAGACTCCGAGCAGACAGGACACCTGGTTAATGCCACCCAATGCAGAGAGTCTGGCTGTGAGTCAGCCTTTCTGATGGACCCATTCATCACTTTGGATTCCATGTCAGAGCAAGAGCTGGCGTCACTCTGCCTTGCACAAATGAGTCTTCAGGTAATAGATGATGGTTAAAATGCCAGGCGATTGTGATCTGCAGTGAGAGACTCGGCCATCTCTGCTCAGTCTCTGGCTTCCCAGCTTGAGGCACTCTCTTTATTTCCAAAGGAAGGATAAATTCAACCCAGATTATTCTCTTAGATGAAGCATCTTCTGCTCTATCGTCTCACTGCGCATGGGCCAAGTTCACCAGGGAAAGCCTTCTAGGGGTGAGCAATGGAACAAAGGACAAGCGGCCTGCCTTCCGAACTCAGGCAGTGCAGCCCGCCCAGACAGTGTTTTAACTGTTCTGGGAAGAATGAAGCATTCATAAGCCATTCCATTTTCAAGGAAAAAATTTCCTGTGACATTTTAATCCCCTTTAGTGCTGAAGCATTTTTTGAGTTTTCTCCTGCCAGTCATCTCAAATGTTTTCTATCTCTCCCTTTTAGCTGAATTGCATATTATGAGCCATGACCCACAATAAAAAATAATGCCACTGTTATTGAATGAAAGTCTCGTTCTTTGGGTTATTCTGGGCTTTGGGTCAGCATATAAACGGTGACTTCTGAAAGTCCGAAGACGTTATCTGGCTGAGGCTTATGTGGGGGAGAACAGAGCGAGCTATGAGATGAAAATGACCACCTGCACGCTCCAATTTGGTTTCTGTTTCTGTGGAATATTTTCTGTAAGTGATATGACTGGGTGCCATAGCATTTTTTCTAGTAGGAGATCTGGCCTATTTCTGCAGTCTCTTGTCTGCTTATGGAATTTTTGTAGATATTCTGTATCTAATTTAGGGCTTCTCAACCCCAGCACTATTGACATTTGGGGGCAGATAAGTCTTTTTTTTATGGGGGCTATCTGGTGCGTTGTAGGATGTTAAGAGGCATCTGTGGTTTCTACCCTCTAGGTACCAGAAGAGCCCTCCCCCCAAGTTGAGTAACAAAACTTGAAATGTCTGAAGTGTCTTCAGACATTGCCATGTGTTCCTAAGGAAGCAAAATCACCATTGGTTGAGAACCACAGATCTAAGTGAAAAAATACCTAGATACGAGTGAATCCATCCCTTTGTTCATTCCTTTTACAAGCATCTCTTGAGTGCCTACTGTGTGACAGAATCTTCTTTGGAGACTGTAAATTGCAAGATGAAGAGGTCATAATTATTGCCCTACAGGGACTTGCAATGCAGACAAATTTTAATCTAAATAATTACATCAGGAATGTACTCTCATAAAAATATACGGGATTCCACTTGGGAGTTCAGAGGAGGAAGTCTGAACTTTTATTTTAGTTACCAGACTTCCTGGTAATTCTTGATTCCACATTTATTCAGGAAATACCTTTAGTTTCAAGGGGGGAAAAATCCTGTTTACCAAGACATTATACTATGGAGAGTCTCAAAACCAAACCTGTGAATTCTTGTATAAATGTATTGATAAAGTAAATTTAGATTATCAAATGTAGATAGAAAAATGCCCTAGTATCTGGACATGAACCAAGGTACAAAATATATACATGAGAGCACCCGAATGATTCAATTGGCTGTCTGTGGTTCCGGGGCTAACGGAGCCCTGGGCTTTGGACAGTGTCCAGGCTTGATCTCAGGAAGGTGTCTGCCATGCTTTGAAGTCAGTTTTCAATCTTTGTTTAGTAGTAACAGGTTAAAGTGGATGTTTACACTGCTCTAGGCCTCAGATTTGATAACATCCCCGTAAAGCATGGAGGACTGAAAAATGAAACTAGAGTAAACCAGTCCCAACAACTGGAGCCGCGTTGGCCATGGTTGGCCACTGGAACTGGAGCATGGAGGGCAGCTCCTAGTACTCCAGCTGGAAATCTGCCCTTTCTCTTTCCTTAAACAAGTGTGAAAGACGCTATTAAAAGTGATAGTTTTGAATGTAGGCAAATTTATATTTAAAATCAGGTGTATGTTTTAACCATGCAGAAGACAGTGTGATTTAATCCTTAAGAACACTGGCCGGGGAGTTAGAAAGACCTAGGGTGAAACTGGGGCTCTACCAGAACTAGCTGTTTGACCTTGGACAAATTATCTGATTCCACAGTGCCTAGGTTTCTTTGTAGAAATTGGAGTAATAACACCCACCTCAGAGGATTGCTGTAAGAACTAGAGATGTTCAAAAAATACCTGATGTAAGTGCTTGGCAAATAGGGTGGTGGCAGTATTATAAGTAACACATTACTTGTCATATACCTCACACTGCTGTGCCTGTGACCCTGTGGTTGAAAAATGTTTTAAAGATAGAAAAGAACAAAACCAGGAAGCTATTACTGTTCTGTGGAGCAGCTGTGTTACTTAAAACCAGAAAGCAAAAATAGTCGACTTTGCTTCTGATGCTAAGATGCCATTGGAGGTTCTTTGGCAGAGTGAAGCCAGTATTGATGAGATTGGGTGACATTTGTCATAGATTAAAGAGCTGATGCTGATGAGAGAAGGGGAGATCAGGAAGGCCATCGTAGCTTAGGAAGGGCCTGCATAAGTGGAGATAAACCAACTCTTTGTTTGCTTTCTTTTGGAATATTAGTAATGATTTTTAAACTCAAACAAAAGTGGTATCACTTTTTGGTGATTTCTTGGACCTGACTCAACCATAAATGGAGAGGCCTTTGCCCTTGACCCCAGAGACTTAATAAAAATGTGCCCAGGCCACTTTCCACGCTCTCTTTGACTGACAACTATGTAGATGTGACCAAGGATAGTGATATAAGGACAAAGGAGACATCCTCCAAGGTTGAGATTCCATCAGATAATGGGGCCTGACACCAAAGCAAGTGTGAAATCTAATAGTGGAGACATTGTTGAGAGGCCTATTTTGAAGAGGTCCTTTCCTTTTCTGTGAATATTCTTGCCTGGATAGCCTCCTTATCAATATGTTTCTCTACCAATTTTTAATTTCTGCCAAAATCTCAGAAAGAGGATGTTGTCAGTCCCTATGAAAATGAGGACCATGTAAATTTTACCAGTTTCTTCCTCAAAAGATCATTTCTCTTATCCATTCCCCCATTTATTTATTCAATGTTTATTTAGCACCTGTTATAAACTGGGCAAGACAAGACAAGGGCACTGCTCTCCAGGAGCTTCCACTGTAGCTGGGGTGGGGAGGGAGGCCATACACAGGTAATTACAGTACAGGGCAAAAGTACAACATAGATGTAAGTGCAGGATGCCATGGGAGCAACAGAGTCTACACTGAGTACTTAGAGAAGGCTTCCAAGACAAGGGGGTGCTCCAGCTGACTTCTGAAGGAGACACTCAGGCAAAGATAGAAAAGAAAGAAGTTTATAGAAGAAAAATCTCATGTGCCTTGAGGTATGTGAAAGCCCAATCTGTTCTTGGAACATCAAATTAAGGAGAAACCTTGTTTTCTTTATGGAAGTGGAGGCCTGGATCTATCGCTGTGGCTTTATAATGATCATGCACAGATAATTCCCGGTCACTGAAGCCCTTCTCTAATTCAGTCTGGCCGTAAAAGTCTACATGCCTCTATTTGGTCCTTGTGTAGAAAAACTGCACATAAAATTAAGTTGAAAATCTTTAATTGAAAACTGCAAGAATGGTTCTCAGAATATTCTACTCTGCACTTAGAAACAGTCTGAAATACTATATAATCCATCCCTGTGCCTTTTAGCTAGAGACTCTAAACAATGCATACTAAAAAGGCTGTCCTTCCTCCATGCTCCTTTTTTAAAAAAAATTCCTAATCTGTAGGATGGAAGGTTGCGTGGTCCCTTGTGATAATGGGTTCCTGCACTACTGGTCTTCACAGTCATTAAACTATTTCCAAGTTTAATTGAAATCCAGTTGGAACTTGCTTTCTTTATTTTTTCCTCAATTGAAAACACAGAACAACTGCTCTCTGGTACATCTGTTTTTTTTAGGAAGACTGTTATGACATAATATGGGTGGGCTATTGCTTGCTTTAACTATGCCAGATAAAGGATGAACCCAATTCTCCTTGGTAACTAGAACCATTGATGCTAGAGCCAGAGGACGATGCTTTGAATAAATTTTGTAGCTGGAAGGAGATTTGCAGATGAGGGACTATCACTCAGCAGCTTAGCCCAAGAAGCTGATAAAGGGGAGCTGTCCATTTCAAATGAATCAGAGTCTTATCACATGCATATAAAACAAAATGACTAAATGAAGCAGCTGGAAGATTATAGTGAGTTTTAATTATCTTTTAATAGCCAAAGGGCTCTTGCCAACACATGCTGATAATCTGTCAGCTGTTATATGCCATACCATCTCCATTTATGAGTCTCAGCTGTTACAAATTGGAAAATATATTTACAGTGATGATCTTTTCTTGTTAAATGCAAATTCCCAGAGATGTTCAAGCTGAAATTTGGCCTCACTGCTTTGTTTCTGTTGCCCTCTTGTGTGGAACCAAAAAGACTGGGAGAATCTGATAATATATAATAACCAACCTCCTTCTCATTAATAATTTATGACCCTCATGATGACATAATAATCTCAATCCATAAAAAGTAAGGGTAAAATCATTTGGGGGGGCTCATAGATTGTATTTCTGTAAATGGCCTACAAATTATTTCTTAATGATAATCTACATTTTTTTCAAATCAATCTGTCCCCTCCCTCTCCCCTCCTTTGGTTTATCCATCTCCAGTGATATTTGTGCTCCAAGGCTCCGAAGCAGCTGCCCTGGTGTTAGTCACATTCACTCTCCAGCCTCAGTGCTTAGCATTCAGTCAATGGTAGAGTGAATGACAGAAAGCTTTTGAGTTTACTAACCTCTGCCTACTTATTAAAGTTCTTCTTGCATTGACTTCATTGGCACTTTTTTTCCCTGCTTCTGTTGACCGTTTTTACTGATGTCTTTGCTAGCAAATCTTATTCCTCATCCCCGCTCTGTGTTCCCCAAGATTTTCTTCCCATTCCTGGCTTTTATTACCAATTTCAAAGGGATGATTCCCAAATGTACATCTTTAGGTCAGACCTTACACCTCTCTTCCAGCTCCAGAGTTCAGATTGCCTTAATGTCCTTTTTATAGTTGTATAATCATTGTCACTTCTAATCAACAAGTTTAATAACTGACTATATTAGTTTTCTGGAACCTTTTCCTAATTTGGTTAGAGCTTCATCTGTTCTTTTCATCTTCTTGATAAGAAACTGAGTCATTTTTAAAAATTCTCTGACGCTTAAGCTCTGTAGTACATCTCTAAACACCGTTTTTTTCTTCAAAATATCTTTGGGACTGGCATAAATATTGAGTTATTTATTTTCACTGCAAACATTGTGGCTCAAATACAGAAACTTCTCCATTTACTTTCAACTTAAAATTTTTAATATATAAACAAATTATACTTTATTGAAATCTCTGTCAGTCCTGCTTATCCTGGATAGATGCGGTGGGCAGCAATAGGTCATCACTCTGTTTCTGCCGTCACGTTTGTTGATGTGATTACCACATTTAAGCTTGATTAGGAAGAATTTTTGCAGTCATTTGAGCTAATTCTGGTCTGATAAATGAAATAGCAGTAAGAGTTGAAAGTTCAAAAGCAGTTCAAAGTTCCAGTAAGAAACTATAATTACCATGGAAATAAAAGAAGTTTTTAAAAACTTGAAAGAAGAGAAAATGTCACCTACATTTTTTTAATGAGGTTTAAATGTTAATGGATTAAGAAGGAATGTAAGTAAACTGTAATAGGTGAACAGTGTGGAGCTCGGGTGACTGGCAATACAGTAAGCCCCCTACATACGAGTGAGTTCTGTTCTGAGAGTGCGTTCGTAAGTCCAATTTGTTCGTAAATCCAACAAAGTGAGCCTAGGTACCAACTAACACAATCGACTCTATAGTACTGTACTGTAATAGGTTTATAATACTTTCCACATAAATAATAGGTAAAAAACAAACAAAAAAGAAAGAAAACATTTTTAATCTCACAGTACAGTACCTTGAAAAGTACAGTAGTACAGTACAGCAGCTGGCATCCAGGGGCTGGCATCGAGTGAACAGGCAAGAAGAGTTACTGGCTGGAGGAGGGAGAGGAGGTGGGGGATGGTAGAGCTGAAGGGTCGTCAGCAACAGGGGACGGAGGGCAAGCTGCAATTTCACTCACGCCTGAAATTGTTGGCACAGGTTCTGGTTCCTTGCTGGACTCAATTCTATCCACCCTCTTGAAAAAAACAATCCAGTGATGTCTGGATAGTATTGTACCAGCTACATCACCGCTCCTTTTACGCTTGCTTCTGGACATCCTGGGCTTGAAATAAAGATAGGGTACTACTATACTCTATACAGTACTGTACAGTGAAGTACACAAAAGCACAACCACTTGTAGAGGATGCACCCACTTGACAATGTACGCCAAACATGTGAACTAACTTACGTGATTGGACGTGTGAATGCGTGTTCGCATCTTTGAAAGTTCGCAGTTTGAAGGTTCATGTGTTGGGGACTTACTGTAATTTGTAAGAAGCCTGTTGACAAAATAGAAGCACTGCTGAATGTAGCTTTAGCGCCCCCCTGGCCAGCAGGAGCCTTCCCAGGAGGCTGGGCAAGCAGGGGCAACGCTGACAAAATACACATCTACCCTGGAGAGTTTCTTAGGTCCCTCCCCTGTTCAGATCCACACATCAGAGTGGTTACAGCTCAGGGCTGGCAACAGGCCTGAGGTGCGTTCAGACCTTGGCACTCCGTGAAACCAAGTTTGAAAATTAATTTTGAAAATTAATCCTTTTGCTGTTGTTGAGTGTACGCTCAGCTCCTTTAGTATTTCTGTAGGCCTAGTTAACTAACACAGTTGTAAAATGATCAGATGAAGTTCATCACACTTACATGTCTATATTTGTATATTTATAGTTAACATAAAAATCGACCTGAATACATGTACTGTTTCTCTGGTGATTATGAAGGACCTTATATTACCTGTAGATCGTCATTATTAATGTCATTTTGGGGAAACATAAGCAGAAGGGCCACTAATTAGTGCTTTCTCAGAAACTCAGGATGGGTAGAACCAAGAACCTGGTCTCTTCCCTCCATAGTTACAAGTAAGCCCTTATTTATGCACCATGAACCAGCCCCTCACTCCCCTGGAAGAAGCGTGGCAGAGAGGAAAGATAAGCATGGAGATCTTTTTGTATGGAACTCCTGCTTTTTGGTGATGAAGAGGCATCCTTGGGCTCTCTGTGGCTCGATCTGATTTTTTCTCTCTCTAGCAACTTCAAAAGACATGGCCTTTATGACAAGAAGAAAGAATTTGTGAAATAAATTGGTAGCAAGGCTCACGACACCATGAACACCTTGCCTCCCATTCACTCCTTATACAGTATAGACTTGGGGGAAGGAATTTGACCCCAGTTGTGAGTGGTTCTCCTTAGAGCTTGGGGCACTTGATACATCTTCATCCTTAGCTTGGATAATAATAGTGAAAGTCCTGCTCACCATCCTAATTGCGAGGACATATCTATCCCTTATCGTAAACCAAGAACAGAGTTATAATACTTGGATCTTTCTGGATATGAATCATACACATGTCAGTTTATGCGTCTAAACGGTGTTTTCAACTTCACTGTATTTATAGTACACTTTCGAACACTCGAATATGCTTTCAAACCCCAGAGAAGGGATTGAGAGACCTACGATGAAGATAAATCAGCCATGATGACAGCACAGTGTAGTGATCTTAAAGTACCATAAAGACACCCACAATGCCACATCCACTTCTCTCTTCAGCACTGTCAGAACCTATTGTCCTGATGTCACCATCTCCTATCCACTTCACTTGGGTGTCTAGCATGTCAGGTCTACAAATTATCCTCTTTGCAGCTGGCTTGATCTTGTGCTGTGCCTCTGACCTCAGTCTGCTTTGTGGCCCACTACCTTCTCAGCCCAGTGTTCCACCTGCTGCGACCAACCAGCCCACTTTACCTGGGGTTTCCTGGAACACTGGACTTTGAGTGCTAAAACTGGGACAGTCCCAGGGAAGCTGGGCCAGCTGGTCACCCAATGTGTGACATTCATCATCTCAGTAGCACCTAAGTTCAATTGTAGCACTAATACATTTTACAAATTGGTCACCAGTTGGCAGCCCACCTGGAGAGGGTGTGAAGTTTCCTTGGGGACTGTGGCAGACCTGTTGACAAGTGACCCTTTATGTTTTGTTCATTGCTTAGCAAACTTGTTTCCATTGGAGGGAGGACTTTATTTCTATTTCTTTCAGTCTAGTTGAAATCCAAACACCATCTTTAGACTGTTACTGTTTGGAAAGTTTCAGTCCAGATTTTGATGATATGCTTACAAATCAGAGACACATTTGACATAAATCAGTAGAGTTTACCTGCTTTGTTGGTGGGATCATAGTTGAGGCCCCAGGAAGCACACGAGGCCGAATGTCAGCAGAGCTGGCTGAGAAGGCCACCCTGACCTCATCACTGGACCGACAGCCTCACCCTTCAGGAGAGCATCTCCCTTGCCCACCAGCACTGCAGTTATATCCAAACATCATGATCAAGGTCACAGATAAGTTCTGCAGCCCATGTTGTGGTTGTAGTACTCATTTAGTGCTCAACCTGAGTTCTGTATGTTCATTGGGATAATTCTGTTTTTTCAGGATGGAATGTTCTAACACAGTTGGAAAGTGATCAACCATGTTTAGGCTGTCCATTAGCTTAAAGTATTTTTAAAAATGATTTTCGTGTTAAGATCTATCCTTAATTGCAGGAATTTGAAGAGCGGGGTAAGAATAGTGAGCATAAAAGAGGAATATGGCATCTATATTTCCACTAGGGTCTCCTACGTCTATTAGGAAGTACAGGTTGTCCATCGTCATCTTAAGACCCCAAAAGCCATGCTTTCTGCAGGACTGTGGAGATGTGGTGGGAAGAGCACAAACTCAGTGCTTGGGAGGTCTAAGGTGGGATTCTTTTTTGGTTCTTGGAGATGCCGTATGACATTGTGATCTAGGTGTCATGGAAAAACTGTTTGGTGGTGACCTTCTTATGTGTTTCTAAAGTTATCTGAAATGTGAAAGGGTCGGGCCAGATCATCTGTTCAGAGAGGAGAGTGCGCACAGGTGGGTGGGCACTGGCATTCTTCTCTAAGCCGACAATCTCTCTGGTGCTCTCCTGCAAAGGAAACACATTTCTGCCCTTTACAGTCCTAATCATACCACATACTGCCAGGACTATAAACTTCTGTGACGTGTGCGGAATCCAATTTAATTGGAAAAATACTTTCAGATGAAAATATTGCTAAATCATTTGATGTGGGAAAAGTTATAAAAATGTCTAAACAAGTGTTCTTCTAGATGAGATCTTTCATTGTTTGATTTCGAACAACTCACCTGCGATTCAAGTGAGACATACATACCTGCTGGATTAATACTGTTTACAGTGACAAAATTGGTTGTCTTCTGGCAGCTTCAACACTGTGTTAGAAACCTTGTGTGTATAGACCTTGAACATTGGGATTTATAAAGTGAGAACTATTCAAAGCTGAAACTGGCTGTTTAGTACATGTAAAAATATGTGGAAGGGGGAGAACTAAATACAGCCCGTAGAGTGAAAACTTTCTTAGTCACTCAGTGTGGTTAAAACAAATGACAGGGGACTGCTGGGCAGCTATTTCAGTGTTCCAAATGGGATGTCTAGCGCTCCTTTATCGCTGCTGCCGAGGCAGCCTCTTGAGGCCCACAGGCCATCCCAGGCAGCCTCACCCATGTACTCATCGCCCCCTTGTCAAAAATAGGCAGTGCATGGGGGTGTGGCAACCAAGAAGGGATTAAAGGCAGGGAATTCCGAATAAAGGGCAGCTTCTGAGACATAAAAGCCACTCAGAGTCTTGGATAAATCATATATTTCTCCAGAGTAAATTGAATTAGGAGATGATGGTGTTTTCTTTTTTAGGTATGGGAGGGCCATGTATCATATGGGAAATATTAAATATACTAATGATTTGAATACCTTATTTAATATGTGATTATTTTTATGTCTGTAGCCTTTCAGGATGAATAAAACTTGTTTGTTTTGATTTTTAGGCTTTATCAGAAATCTGCAGAGGTAGGGTTTTGCTAGTTGGTCCATTTTGAAAAGGAAGGGCATTAACCTTTGAAATTGTGTCCAGGATTAGATGTTACTTATTTATTTTAAGTAGGAGCCTTGCTTGACAAGCTAAATAGGGTGCCAAATCTGAGGTTTGCAGAAATAGGCTTTCAGAATTCCCATCTACATTAAAAATGTATTTCATTATAGCTTACCATCAAGGGAAAAAATAACCCAACGTAATGATACCGACAGCCAGTTAGACCTTTTGACAAAAAGAGAAACTTTGGGAAGTGTAAACATGTGTCCACTTACTAAGAGTCTACCAGCCTTTCATGCATTGCTGTCATGATGATGTCTTGCGTACTTCCTCTTTGCAAATACAAAAATAAATGACACTGAAACCAAAAGCTATGCAAATAGTGGCTATTCAGTCTTTGTACTGAAGGCACAGGGTTTTCTCAAGATGACCACAGATGGGCTGGATGAATCATCCTAACCTGGCATACTGTGTTTGTAGATCTTTCATTATGATAAAGTGATTCATTTGGTAAGAGAGGCAATGCAAAGAGGACAAGGCCCAGAGACTCCAGTGGCCTGAGAGGGCTCAAAGTCACATAGTCTTGTTGTTTGATCACACTGGAAGCCCTGAGAGTGGAGCCAAGGAAACCTGGTCAGCCTGTCAACCTGCAGTGGGTCCCACATCCTGGACACTAGATATTTGCACATACACCAGCTCCTTTTATTCTCAGATCAATCTCACGAGGTCAATATTATGATATTTTACAATTAAAAATATGAGGCTCAGAGACATTACATAACTTGTAACTAAAGCATCTTAGATTCCAAACTATACATCTTGCTGTTCCCTGAACCCATCCTGTTCTCTCGCCTTCCTCTGTGATATCTTCCTTCCCTTTCTTTCCCAGTCCTGTCCCTATTTTCCCCTTTCTTTTATTCATTCATGTATTCAAAACATATTGAGTCTTTATACCATGCCATGCCCTGTGCTAGATGCCAGGATTCACCAGTGAATAAGGCAGACAAGAGCCTTGTCCTCATGTAGCTGACAGTCTATTGAACAAGAACAGAAGTGTGTCCAAGTAGAGACTAATGGGCCCTGGGGAGTGGGGATCAGGGAGATGGCACATATAGAAGGGGTTATTGGCTTCCTGGGGAGAATAGCTAGTGTATTCATTGGCCGACTAAGAATTTCAAAAAGATTTCAGCAGGCTAGAACAATGGACCAAAACCACTGGTTAAAATTAAATAGGAATAAGGCTAAAGCCTTTACTTAGGTTTATCATAAAATGAATACAGAATTGGGAAGACATGACTTCATAGGGTTTCAGGTGAGGCTTGAAGCCCCAGCAATATGAAGCAATGGTTTTAAACGGATGCAGTCTTAGGCTCTATCTGTACTAGTTTGGATTCTAAAACAAAGGTGTCGGTAATTCCATGTCACATCCTTAACTGTCTACTGAGCTTTTCTGTTTTAAGGGCAACACTGATTATCAGACAGTGCATAGTGAACTTTTAGCTTGGTATATATGAACTAGTGGAAGGTAATTGGCATCCCAAAGTAGGTGATTTTCCTTAACAATTCCTTGTAATGTCTACTGCTCACAATATTTAGGATACAATTTTCCAGAAAAAAAATTTTTATTTTACTATTTTAGTCTAACTGAGGAGACAAAATTGGCTTATGCAAAGTTACAATAAGATAATAATCACATGACCAGTAATTAGTTTATGAAGGGATTGGGAAGAAATAGAGATGGGAGACAGTACAAGGAAGTGGAAAGAACACTGGCACTGGAATTAAAAATACGAGTTTTAATAGGAGCTCTGCTTATGTTCATTGTGATACAGACCGTTTGCTTCACATCTCTGAGCCCTAATTTCCTCATCTGTAAATTGGTGCTGCAAATATCTGTATCACAGGGTTGTTGCAGCAATTAGAAGCAAAGTTGGGAAAGTACCTGGCACATTGTAGGTGGCTAAGGAAACCCCAAGAAGAGAAATCATTGAAAGAAAATAGGGGGGAAGTCAAGGAAGGATTTTTGGAAGAAAAGCTTTTTGAGATTCATCCTTAAGAAATCCTGGGCATGGATTGACTTCGTGTTGAGAAACCCATTACAGGCGGGGGAAAAACATGACAAAATGAATATATAAGGTCAAGAATTTGTATGGAATGGTGCTGTGATTTCTCTTTGGTCAACCAGGCTGTCATTTGATAATGCGTTTTGTTGAGACTGCAATTCATCGACAGCTGTCTGTGGCTGGTGATAATCTCTGGGTGTGTGTTGATTTCCCTGCTCCTAAATCCTCCCGACGTTTGGGGAATGGTGTTATATTGTTATCAACTTGTTTTTCCCATTTTAATTTAGAAAACTAGCAGTCATGTTAATGCCATGTAGAATGTCAAACATTTTTCATGAGAATTTGCACGAAGCACATTTCCTTGTGATAGCGTCCTATGAAAGGGAGCGTTCATTTCTCCTCCTTTACCAACAATATCTTGCAAAGGGACAAGGAGTTTTGTTTTGTGTTTTCTTCTTTATCAGAAACTACTGCCCCATTCATTAGTGAAGAGGAGCTTATTTAAAATTTATTTTAAAGAGAACTAGATAATATGTTCAACTTGCCACCCTAAAATCTAAGACTAAGAAATGTCAAGCTTGTTCAATAAATACAACTAATAATTTAAAAGTACTGTGTAATTCTGGTGTTTGGGGTTAATAAGGGAGTAGGTATTGGTGAGGAAGAAATGAAGTGACTGGAGAGATGGAGGAGGAAGGGAAGGAAGAAGAGAGAACAAAACGTGGGGCAAAGAAGAGGCACAAACAGAGAGGAAGGGGAGGAGAAGAAACCAGAGAGACAGAGAAATGGGTGGGACCAGTGTGGAATAGGGGTCACTCTACTTCCTGCCAGAGGCCCCGCTTCCCCACCTGCCACGCAAGTCTTGACCCCAAAAGGAGGTGACTCTACATCTAAAGACCAAAGTCAGGGGTTTTTGTTGTGTGAAGATGAGTGCACAAATCTCTAACACATTCTCACATGCCCAGGGTTGTCAGAGACGTCCAGTTTTAGTATCATCTAAAAATTCCTTTGTCATTAAAAAACTATTATTGCAGTCTCTTCTTCTTTTTTTATCTTCCTCTTCTTCCTGACGATAGCCCTGACTCATTCAAAACTCAATACCACATCTAAGTTTAAAATGTTGTGTGTCCATTTATTCAAAATTAATTTTTTTAGCCTAGTTGGGTCTTGAAGTGCTCTGATACAAGGACCCCTCAGAAGATTGTGTAAATTGCCTGAATGAAAAGTCCTTTGCAAAAAAAAAATAATTTGGGCTTCCCTGGTGGCGCGGTGGTTGCCAGTCCGCCTGCCGATTCAGGGGACACGGGTTCGTGCCCCGGTCCTGGAGGATCCCACATGCCGCGGAGCGGCTGGGCCCGTGAGCCGTGGCCGCTGAGCCTGCGCGTCCGGAGCCTGTGCTCCGCAACGGGAGAGGCCACAATAGTGAGAGGCCCGCGTACTGCAAAAAAAAAAGTCCTTTGCATCAGTCAGTGGTTCTCAACCCTGTCAGCACATTAGAATCACCTGGGGAGCTATTACCACCTAGGGTGTCTAGGCCCACTGATTGGGGCGATCAGAGCTGGGGTTGCCTATCATTATTTTTTAAACACCGCGGGTTATGTGATAATGCAACCAGCATTGAGAAACATACCTTCGGGGAGATGGCAACAAAGTGTGTGGATCATGACTCTAGTGCTTACTAGCAAGGGATTATATAGCTTATGTGTATGTAACTGGGATCATGTGGTTTTGCAACTCGCTTTTATGTATATGGTAGAATGTTTGGGTCCCTTGGAAAAATGTTATAAAAAGACTAGCTCCAAAAAATGAGAGAGATGCTGGTCATGTAGAGTAATAGTCTTGGAAACAATGTTGGAGAAGCTTCATGTTGGATTTGTACCTGCTTATCCACCATCTGAGCGCAGCGCTCCGCATGTTGCCACGTTGCCTGCCCACTTGAGCACAGACTCCGCCCTTGGAGCCCCCTTCCGTTCTAATTCTCTGCTTTCTGGCATCTTGGCTCCAGCCAAACTCAGCCACAGTGCACTTTCTCTTCTGGCCCTTATTCCAGCCATTTCTGTAAATTGGACCAATCTATAACTCTCCCTAACTACACCCTCATCATTCCATCATTGTCTATTGAAATTTTATCTATCTTTCGAGGTCCTTCTCCCATGAAGCAATCTTAATTCTCTTGCCAACAGATACAATCTTTCTTGTCTTTGAAATCCCACTGCATGTTCTGTTCTCTCTCTCTCTCTTTCTTTCTCTCTCCTTATCTGTATTTGTTTTATGGTCATGAGTATTTTTATCTTCTTTGTCTAATAAGATGAGTGAAGTTTGAGACTATATACCTTTAGATCCTCTGTTGTGCCTGCCTAGCCCAGTATTCTGCACAGAAAATGCTCAACAAATATGTATTCAGTCGAATTTAATAAAATCAAAAAAGGTGTTGATTGAGGTATAAAACTGATTGAGATATGAAACTCAAATTTAGACAGGTGTGTTTGTTAAAATAAATAGGCAGTTTTCGGAGATGCTTTTCTGCTCCTAGACATACAAACGTAGACAAAGACACAGACATAAGAAGCTCATAATCTCTAATACATTCCAGCCAATGTTGAATAGATATCCGTGTGCATGTTTCTGGGTGCATTAGGTGCATACAAAGTGAATGAATAAGTCATGTTTTATCCAACCCTAGCTTAATGACTGCCGTGTAGCTCTCTTTTGTAAAATAAGACAGTCACTTATTTGTCTTAAGTCACTTCCCCTTGATTCATTTGGATGCTCCGTCTTAAATTGTAACCCTGGGATTTATTCTCTTTTGTTTCAGAAGAAAGACAAAGCATTTATGTCTATGAATGTAGTACAATTGCCTTTCTACCAACACACACACAAAAGCAATTATAATTTTTAAGAACTTGCCAAGCATGAGTTTATTCTTTGTGTTGTTCCTCTGGATAATAGGCCCACCCCTCCCCATTCCTGCATCTTCCAAATATCCCCACTTGTACAGTGAATAAAATGTAATTGTTGTCCTGAGGCCATATCTCTCTTCTGCTGCATACAGTAACCACGAGTGTGCATTTAAAAGTAGAATCTGGCCTCCTGAGTTTACCAGTTAATGTAATCTATTCTTTCAGTAACTTAAAAAAAAAAGAATGAATGAAAGAAAGAAAAGAAATCTATTTTAGAAATAAAACGTATCTGTGCAGTTTTCTTTTCATGTAGAAGACAAAGAACCTTTCCAGTAGGAGGACAGAATGACAGTTCCACTTATCTTGGCTGCTCGGAAATTAGATCACTGACATATTTTCTGTTGAAGAAGAAACCTTATCTTAGTGGCTAAATTTCAGAATCAATCATCTGAATTTCAGTTCTGCCCCCCTCTCACAAGCAGGGAGCATTATGCAATTTGTACGTTTCAATTAGGTTGCCGATAAAAAAATGAGTAGCTCGAGGGCATTAGTTTTTTACTGGTATCCAGCCATGTTTTCCTTTGCTAAATAACATTCTAAAAGCTTCCATTCTGAGCATAATCACCTTAGGGTGCCCACAGAGTGTGGCCCCGAATGATTCAATTACGGCTTAAAGTCATTCTCTGCCCGGAACACAAGACTCTAGAAGCACATCTGCAGTCTTTTGCATTCAAGAGAGATTTTTTTTTTCTTTCATAAACGTTCCTGCAAGGATTGTAAATGCAGATGAGGATTATGTTCTGTCTGACTTCTCACTGTTCTCTCTTTTCTGTCTGATCTGCTTTTATGAAGTGAAGTGTCATGTCTTAGGATAAATCATCATCAGTTTACCGACAAGTGAGTTTATAAATGATTTGATTCTAATGAGGAACATGTCCCCATAGAACCAACAGTAAAGTGTTCTGAGTTTCCCACTAACCCCCGATAACCTATTTAACTCACAGTGAAACCCAGCTATATGGTATGAATAGTTCCCTATCATTATGAGAAAAGGAGCTTATGTTTCCAGTAACTTGAAATGTCTGGAACTGCTTCTGACATGCAGCCATTCCTCCTCCCTGCTAGTGATAGGAGATTCTTTCTCTCTCTCATCACAAACGGCCAGATGTGGTGTATTTGAGGGTAGGGATGCATCAGTTACCTATTGCTGTGTGACAAACCACTCCAAACTTAATAACTGGAAACAATAATAATTTATTGGTTCACAATTCTGTATGTTGGCAATTTGGGCTCAGCTGGTAGGTTCTGGGTCAGCCATGTGTCAGAAGTCAGCTTGGTGGAGTCTGGTGGCCAATATCACCTCCCTCACGTGCCTGGTGGTTGGTTTTGGTTGTCAGCTAGGCTCGTCTCTCCACGTGGCCTCTCATACTCAAGGAGGCTAGCCCGGGCTTCTTGTCTGAGAGTTCCAAGAGGGTAAGCGTGGAAACTGAAAGACCTCTTCAACTCCAGGCTCCTAAGTTGCAGTGCTTTGTTTGTTGATCAAAGCAATTCTCAAGGCCAAGCCCAAATTCGAGGTCTCTTCGTTGTTTTTTTTTTAACATCTTTATTGGAGTATAATTGCTTTACAATGGTGTGTTAGTTTCTGCTTTACAACAAAGTGAATCAGTTATACATATACATATGTTCCCGTATCTCTTCCCTCTTGCGTCTCCCTCCCTCCCACC
>NC_041226.1:10153534-10159038 GCF_002837175.3 Physeter macrocephalus | reverse complement strand
ACTACAAATAGAACTACCATACGACCCAGCAATCCCACTACTGGGCATATAGCCTGAGAAAACCATAATTCAAAAAGAGTCATGTACCAAAATGTTAATTGCAGCTCTGTTTACAATAGCCAGGACATGGAAGCAACCTAAGTGTCCATCAACAGATGAATGGATAAAGAAGATGTGGCACATTTGTACAATGGAATATTACTCGAGGTCTCTTCTTGATCAGAGGAGCAGCAAGTTCAACTTGCAAAGGGACACACTGGGATGGGAGGAATTACTGCAGCTGTTTTTGTAAGGAGTCTAAGGGTGTTGGTATGGAGAAGTGAGAAGGTGAGGAGTGGTAAAGGGGGTGAGCCTCCCACTTAACCGTTTCCTAATAACGTGATCTTGGAGAAATTATTAACCTATTCAAGCTTAAGTTTCCTCACCTCTTGAGAGTAAGGCCTCCTTATCACAATTGTTCTGAGATTAAAGTTAATGCTTATACACCAACCTAACAAAGTGCTGGTTACATAAAAGCTGTTAGTAAATGATTATGTTAATATTTCCTGCCTTCCCCCCTCACCTCTCAAAGGCAAGCAGAGAGGCAGATTTCAGGCACCTTTACCTGGATGCTCCTCAGGCATCTCAAAATCAGTTCATCCACAGAGAGCTCACTAACTCTCCTTCCCCACCTCCCCCATTCCTATTTGCATCTCTCATTGTATCCCTTTTCCCAGATAAAGGTATCCATCCAAATGACTGCTCCAGTTAGGAGCCCAGGAGCCCTGTACTCCATTTCTCTGACCCCACATCTACCTATTGCTTCCTGCCTTCCTCCCTTAAGCAGATGTCTGTGAGACACCTGAGATGTACCAGGCTTCATGCCAGGTCCAGGTTTGACAGGTAAATGAGGCCAATGTGGTTTCTGCCCCCAAAGAACTTGTAATCCAGTAATAATGTGAAAATCTCCACATTTTGTGAAAGAAACGAGATATTGTGAGGAAAAGGAAGGGTACTGGGGAAACTGATTTTGCCCACTAGTCCCCTCCACTGCACCCCAGCTGAGTCTGAGCTGCCATTACCACCAGTGGCCCAGCAGCAATGGATCTTCCCCCCTTTATGGTTCATCCTCCACACTGTTGCTAGAGATATCTTTTTGGAAAAAGTAAATTAATCTTTAATTCCCTGCTTGAAAATCCCTGTGGCCCACGGGATTAAAATTCAAATTCCTTGGGGCTTCCCTGGTGGCGCAGTGGTTGAGAGTCTGCCTGCCGATGCAGGGAGCATGGGTTCGTGCCCCGGTCCGGGAGGATCCCACGTGACGCGGAGCGGCTGGGCCCGTGAGCCATGGCCGCTGAGCCTGCGGTCCGGAGCCTGTGCTCCGCGGCGGGAGGGGCCACAGCGGTGAGAGGCCAGCGTACCGCAAAAAAAAAAAAAAAAAAAAAAAAAAAAAAATCAAATTCCTCAAGGTGGTGTAAAAGGCCCTTCACTCTAGGCCTCATCTAGCCATTTCCCCACCCAGGGACCCTTCACCCTCACAAGCTACATTCCTTCCAGTTCCTTGAATTGCTCATACTCTTGCATGACTCTGTGACTTCACTTAAGAGATAGTCTGTACTCTGAACTGCATCTCTTTGATGCTTACCTCTCCCCATACCACACACACAAAATTTCTATTTACTTTTGTACTTCAGAGCTTTAGAACATGGTAGGTGCTCAATAAACGCTTGTTGAGTGAGTGTTTGTGAGGTTGGTCAGAGGTAGGGGGTAGAGTGATTCACGTGAGCGATAGCTGCATATGGTTAGTGTCTGCTGAAGAATACCACGAGGAAGACGAGGAGGCACTTGGCACTGTAGGGGTGGGGACTAAGGGTGGGATGAGGGGCATCATCCTGTCTCACCTGTGCTGGCAAAACAGAAGTAGAAAGGAAACAGGAATTCCTGTACCCAGTCAGTCAGAAAGCAGTGCTACAATGGAGAGGTAGTCTCTGAGGCTGAATCCATGCTTCCAGAAACCAGCAGTTTGGAGGAGACTGGTGTTATTTTAGTTTTAACTGTAAAACTATTATTACTTTCATAAGATTTAATTTTTTCCCCGTGTTTATATATATTCGAACTGAATATATTAGCAATTTTATTCTATTACTCTACAATAATTCTGAAGGTCCAGGTTATTTCTCAGCTAGATTTTTAAACACACAATAGTTTCCTTTTACTCATTCTATTGATTTTGTCTTTGTTAGCCTCTATTAGTGCTAAGAAATAACTTAGAGTCTATTTACCATTAATGGAGGTCCATTTTGACATTTAATTGATTATAAAAATCAATGGTCCTAGAATAGGTTATAAAATAATTTCATACCTGTAAGCTCATAGAATTGTCACAACTTCATAAATATGACAGAACACAGTTTCATCATTTGTAATATGATGTTAATACTAGCAGCCTATCAAGGCATCCTAATTGGAAAGGAAGTAGTAAAAGTATCTCTGTTCACAGATGACATGATCTTATATGTATAAAACCCTAATGACTCCACAAAAAAACTCTTAGAACTTTAATAAATGAATTCAGCAAAGTAACAGGATACAAAGGCAAAACACAAAAATCACTTGCATTTTTATACACAAATAATGAACAGTCCAAATAGGAAATTAAGAAAACAGTTCCATTTACAATAGCATCAAAAGGAATAAAATACTTAGGAATAAACTTAACCAAAGAATCAAAAGACTTTATACACTGAAAACCACAAAACATTGCTGGAAAAAATTAAGGAAGATACAAACAAATGGAAAGGCATCCCATGCTCATGGACTGCAAGACTTAATATTATTAAAATGTCCATACTACCCAAAGCCATCTACAGATTCAGTGCAATCCCATCAAAATCCCAATGGCACTTTTTTCAGAAATAGAAAAACCATCTTAAAATTCACATGGAATGTTGAAGCACTCCGAATAGCCAAAATGATCTCGAGAAAGAAGAACAAAGCTGGAGACCTCACACTTTCTGATTTCAAAACATAAAAAGCTACAGTAATCAAAACAGTATGATATTGGCATAAAGACACACATATAGACCAATGGAACAGAATAGAGAGCCCAGAAGTAAACTTTCATGTACAATAGTCACCTAATGAGGGTGCCAAGGCTACACAATGGGAAAAGGATAGTCTCTTCAACAAATGGTCCTGGGAAAACCGTATATCTACATGCAAAAGAATGAAGATGAACCATTATCTTATACCGTCTACAAAAATTAATACAAAATGAATTATAGACCTAAAAGTAAGACCTGAAACTATAAAACTCCTAGAAGAAAACATAGGGGAAAAGCTTCATGACATTGGCATTGGCAATGATTTCTTGGATATGACATCAAAAGTGCAGGCAGCAAAAGCAGAAGTAGAAATATGGGACTACAACAAACTTTAAAACTTTTGCACATCAAAGGAAAGAGGCAAGAGAGTAAAAAGGCAACCTATGGAATGGGAGAAAAATTTACACACCATATATCTGATAAGGAGTTAATATCCAAAATATATAAAGAACTCCTACCACTCAACAACAACAAAAACAAATAACCCACTCGATTAAAAATGGCAAAGGACTTGAATAGACATTTCTCCAAAGAAGATATACAAATGGCCAATCAGCATATGGAAAAATGCTCAACATCACTAATCATCAAGGAAATGCATGTTAAAACAAAAATGAGATATTATCACCTTGAACCTATTCAAATGACCATTATCAAAAAATAAAATTCAATTAAAAATGACAGGTGTTGGTGAGCATGTAGAGAAATTGGAACCCTTGTGCAGTATTGGTGGGAATGTAAAACTGGTGTAGCTGCTGTGGAAAATAGTACGGAGCTTCCTCAAAAAATTAAAATATAATTACTATATGATCCAGCAATCCCACTTCATATATAGCCAAAAATAACTGAAAAAGCATCTCCAGGAGATATTTGTACACCCATGTTCATTGCAGCATTATTCAAGAGGTGGAAGCAACAACCTAAATGCCCACTGACTGATGAAAAGATTAAAAAAATGTGATATTTACATACAATGAAATATCATTCAGCCTTGAAAAAGGAAATCTTGTCATATGGTACAACATAGACGAACCCTGAGGACATTATACTAAGTGAAATAAGCCACCGTAAAAAGACAAATACTGTGTGATTCCATTTATGTGAAGTACCTAGAGTCAAACTCATAGAAACTGAAAGTAGAATGCTGATTGCAGGGCCTGGGTGAGGGGGAAATGGGGAGTAGTTTAATAGATAAGGAGTTTCAGTTCTGCAAGATGATAAAGTTCTAGAGATCTATTGCACAACAATGTTCATATAGGTAACACTAAAAATACTGTACACTTAAAAATGGTTAAGGGCTTCCCTGGTGGCGCAGTGGTTGCGCGTCCGCCTGCCGATGCAGGGGAACCGGGTTCGCGCCCCGGTATGGGAAGATCCCACATGCCGCGGAGCGGCTGGGCCCGTGAGCCATGGCCGCGGAGCCTGCGCGTCCGGAGCCTGTGCTCCGCAACGGGAGAGGCCACAACAGAGGAAGGCCCGCATACCACAAAAAAAAAAAAAAAAAAACAGATGGCCCTAAAATCTGCTTAAGGAATGTTTATTTTCTGGCCTTCAAGGAATACATTTCTTTTCTCTTAGGGAGGAGGAACTGATAGTCTTCTTTTCAAAAGAATGAAAGGAGTTGGTGAAAACTTCTCTGGAAAATAGTGCAGAGGAAGGAGGTGCTGTTCCATTGATTATTAGCATAGCTATTCCCAGTGTTATACATGGAAGACAGTATTTAACCACAGGTTAAATGAAAATATAAAAAAAATGGTTAAGATGGTAAATTTTATGTTGTGTGCTTTTTTTACCACATTAAAAAAAATCATCCTACCTCATTGGACTTTCGCAGAATTAAAGAAATACCGTGTGTAAAGTGCTTAGAAAGGCACTTGACTCGTAATGTGTACTTATGTGTGATTATTATTGCTACAGATTAATCAACTCAAGCCTAAGGATGACAAGTGACTTTCTCAGTGTCCCACAACTACTGAGTGATAGAACTGGACCTTCAAGTCACGTTTTCTCACCCCAGAGCATGTGGCTTTTCCACTATTTTTTGCTTCCTAAAACTGAAACTTTCCCCCTTCATGGCAAAAAATAAGGTCCTAGGATCCCAAACCAAAATTTCAAAATCACTAGTCTGTTCCTTATTAAACAAACAAAACCAAAAAAAAAGAATTTTCAAGGGTATGCTGTTTGCCGCATAGCGCAGGGAGATCAGCTCCGTGCTTTGTGACCACCTAGAGGGGTGGAATGGGGAGGGTGGGAGGGAGATGCAAAAGGAAGGGGATATGGGGATATATGTATACATATAGCTGATTCACTTTGTTATACAGCAGAAACTAACACACCATTGTAAAACAATTATACTCCAATAAAGATGTTAAAAAAAAAAAAAAAGAAAAAAAAAAAAGAGGGCTTCCCTGGTGGCGCAGT
>NC_041226.1:10108251-10149654 GCF_002837175.3 Physeter macrocephalus | reverse complement strand
GCAGTGGTTGAGAGTCCGCCTGCCGATGCAGGGGACGCGGGTTCGTGCCCCGGTCCGGGAAGATCCCACATGCCGCGGAGCGGCTGGGCCCTTGAGCCATGGCCGCAGAGCCTGCGCGTCCGGAGCCTGTGCTCCGCGGCGGGAGAGGCCACAGCAGTGAGAGGCCTGCGTACCGCAAAAAAAAAAAAAAAAAAAGGTATGCTGTTCTTCCAATGCAAATTTTTTTTCTTTTTTTAACCACTCACTTTATCTTTGGGGGGCAGTGTATTTATTTTCCCCAAATCTTTCACCTCATTTGACCCCGTCTTTATTCTTTTTTTTTTTTTTTTTGCGGTACGAAGGCCTCTCACTGTCGCGGCCTCTCCCGTTGCGGAGCGCAGACTCCAGACGCGCAGGCTCAGCGGCCATGGCTCACGGGCCCAGCCGCTCCGCGGCACGCGGGATCCTCCCAGACCGGGGCGCGAACCCGCGTCCCCTGCATCGGCAGGCGGACTCTCAACCACTGCGCCACCAGGGAAGCCCCCCGTCTTTATTCTAATCTCTTGGGGAGCCAATTCTAGTCCTTATAGGGCCTCAGGACAAATGAGTCTTTAGTCTTAAGCTAAATCTTTAGTTTCACCATCTGGCTTTGCCTTTGAAACTAGCCAGGAGTTGGACCAACAAAGACAAATTCCAGGGAAGCTTGGATTGTGTCTGTTGCGTTCACTGTTGAATTCCTAGGGCTTTATGTGGTTCTGTATTTGCATATGAGTGAATAAAAGGAAAGTGAGTGCTGTTTTTAAACAGGGTCTTAGAATAGTCAAGCTGGAAGTAATCTAGGGTCACCCACAACTAGTCAGTGGAAGAGCTAGTCTCAAAACATGTTTCTACTTTCTACTGCTCAATTCGTAAATAATAGTAATCAATTACTCTGTATAGTTTACATAACATACGTTCCTGAAAGCCATAATTTGGTCTGTTTTTGTGAAAATGCTGTCAGTGGTACTGAAGCAGTTCTCTGAGTCTGGCATACTCTGATTTTTATAGCCAGACAGGAAGTTTCATTTTATTTTGAGCCACAAAAGACTCTTTTCAATTCAATTAGTTAGTTTATTAGTTAAAGGCAAAAATCTTTTCAAAGGAGATGCAGTGTCTCCCAGAGTTTCAGGAGAGATGGTAGCAGGCTTTTCCTTAGAAAATTTTGACAAGGGTGGTCAAGTGGGCCTTGCAGGGGTGGGGAGGGTAAAGGGAGATTGGAAGTTCTTGATGAAGGGCTCACACTGTTGAGTGCTGTGACCCAGGAACGTTTATCTAGCACCAAGGTACAGTGTTACCTGGAGAAGATGCTGGAAACAGGAAGATCAGAAAAAGAGTCAGGGCTTCCCTGGTGGCGCAGTGGTTGCGCGTCCGCCTGCCGATGCAGGGGAACCGGGTTCGCGCCCCGGTCTGGGAGGATCCCACATGCCGCGGAGCGGCTGGGCCCGTGAGCCATGGCCGCTGGGCCTGCGCGTCCGGAGCCTGTGCCCCGCAACGGGAGAGGCCACAGCAGACGGAGGCCCGCGGCGGAGCGGCTGGGCCCGTGAGCCATGGCCGCTGAGCCTGCGCGTCCGAGCCTGTGCTCCAGCAACGGGAGAGGCCGCAACAGAGGGAGGCACACAAAAAAAAAAAAAAAAAAAAAAAAAAAAAAAGAAAAAGAGTCAGTTGCAATAATTCCAGTGGGAAGTGATGCTACTCCAAAACATGTCAATGGTGGAAGCAGAAAGGAGAAATAAGATACTACGAAACAAGACGTGTTTACCTTCTAGAAGGGAAGGACCAGGTCTGTGATATCCAGCACTGACACAACACCTTCACCTGGCAGGTACTCAATATATAGATGTTTTATGAATTAATGGATTCATTGAAAGTGAGGGCCAAGGGAAAACAAAGATTACAGGATACGTTTATGTATTTTTCTTTTCTTACCTAGTTAGCTGAGAATGTCGGTTCCATTAAGAATCTTCAGTATGTCGAGAGGACAAATCTAGTTCATGGGAAAGTTAATGAGTTCAGTTTGGATCTGCATGAATTCGATAGTCAAGTAGCAGTTGGAAATCTGGGACTTGGAAAGAGGACAAAGGTGGAGTTACAAGAGGGCTGCAGAGTGCAGAGAGGGATCAGGACGTCATCAGCAAGTGGAGAAAGTTGAATTCCCCGGTGTGAATGAGGTTGTAAAGGCTGGTGTAGGAAGAAAAGAGAGGAGGTTATCCATACATGAGAAGCATACGCATGAGAAGGAGAAGGAAGAAAACCAAGCAGAGAAAACCAAAAGTAATTTAATGAGAGTATATGCAAGGGAAGAGAGAATTTCAGTTACAAGATAGGGGTCAAAAAGTATTCAACTTTGAAGAGGAGGCCGAAATATTCAGGAGAAGGGAATGAATTTGTGCTGACCTCAGAAGATGACCATAAATTAATCCCTAAAAATTAACGTATTGAGTAAGAACACTAAAAAAAGTCTATTGGGCTGCTACTGTGAGCCAGAGGTACCCTCCTTGATGAATGGAGGCCCAGTTGATCCTTGATGGGGCTCACTTTCTATCCCCTCAAAGTCGAACACTAAAATCATTCCAGCACAAGAGGATTAAGTTAATAAAGATTCTCTTCTCCTGTATTCTCTTGACTAGCTTCCTTACTATGCTCAGCATTCAACAGGCGTCTTGCTAAGGAAATAGGGGCCTCGCAAGGAAGATCGTGTGGAAAGCTTCTGCTTTAGTACTCAAAAGTTGGGAAATCGCTGCAGATGTACAAAGGCTTAATGGGATTAACTGGGATGAAATACTGAGATCTGCTCCTCAGCAAAGGAGGTTTTACTCAAAACCTCTAACACTCAAAAGAGCCGTGCATTTTTACCACACGCAGTGGTCTCCTCGCCACTCATTTTTCCTTGCTCTTCTTCACAGAAATACCAACAACTTGTGTGAGGTGTGTCCTGCTGGGTATTAAAGCAGAGGAGAATGAAAATCAAATTCCTGTCAAGAGCTTTGGTTCATGGCTTTAAGGCCAGCCTTAAATTTTGTCTTCTGAGGGAAGTGATATGATTCATTCCCAACAATCAGAAACACTCAGTGATAAGATGATTCAGTTTTCAGAAATCAAAAGGCATTGTGTGCTCTCCAGAATGCCACAGGAAAAATATAAAGCACAGATTATTCACAATTCAGTAAGTTTTCATTATTTTAAAATTACAGAATAACTGGAAGATATATATATATGTGTGTGTGTATATGTATATGTATATTTTATATATATACACATATACACACACACATATATATGTATATATATATATACACACACACACACACACATATACCACACACGTGTGTGTTAATGCAAACAAATTGGTTTGTGTTGGTTTTCTGTTTTGTTTTGTTTTGTCTGCCCCAGTTGGGTCATTGTACTTTTTCATTCAAACTGAGATTGGCCTGTTGTTACTTTGCAAACTGAATATCCATCCACATGCCCTAGGGCATAGCTTTGCTTTCAGGGTATGCACCACTGCCTTGCGTGGTTCTTGCACTTGAGTGTGCAGTGGAGTCACCTGGAGGCCTAGTTAAACCACAGATGGCTTCCCCACCCCCATAGTTTCTGAGTCAGTGAGTCCTGGGTGGGGCCTAAGAATTTGCATTTATAGCAAGTTCTCAAATCTTCTTGGTTCATGGTTCTCTCGAAGTCTCAGTAATGCTTTCACTGGGCCCATAGGATGGGCTGCCAGACTTATCAGGCAGCCCTATTCCTAGGAGGAAAGAAATACCTCACAGTTCCATCTATTAAGTAGTTAGATTCCAACAACTTAAAAAGTATTTACGTCTTAACAACTTACTAGGTCTTAAAAACAATACCCTTAAATTGAAAGAAAATAATTTTTAAATTTCATTATTAACCACAATTACTTAATAATGGGATGCGTACACTGGTGGACACTACACAGCTTCTAACGTCTTGGAATCAGATTGGATGTCATCACCATATTTTCTGTTCCACACTGATTTTCAACAGGGAACTTGCTTTTTATCACAGCAGCTGTCGAAAACCCAGCTTCAAAAACTATGGCCTCATGAAAAAGAATGTTGAAAAGAGGTCATGTTGCAGTTGTCAGCTACCTTGAACTAGTAGTTTGCCCAGTGTCTGACAGGTGTCTGGTGTTGCTGTGAGTCCCTTGAAATTTTAAAATATTTCGAGATGCCCCTGTGAGTTTACACAGTGCCCCAGGGCACCTCTGGGCACATTATGGGAACTGGGTCTTAAACATTGCTGCTGCTGCTGGTTTGAAGATTGTGCTTTGAGAACCATTCTACTGATGACTCAGAGAGATCACAAGGCAGGTGTTTTCTGAGCTTTTTCTCATTTTCTTTGACAATCCTTAATATTCTTAAAATGTTGGAAAGCAAGAAATGCAGAAAAATACATACAAATTTACCATTAATGATTTTTTATTTTTGTGGCAGAAGAATTGGAAAGGGAAGGACTCAGAGAGTGAATAAAGATACCACAAAAAGAGTTGTAAACTTTGAAGTTAAAAGCACTTAAAATTGTGCGCAATTGTTTTTATGGAGCATTTACAAAGTAATTATTTTTTTCAAGCCATTTTTCAGTCATAATTAATTAAACTGGGCAATCCCAGCGAACTAGGTAACGATTATTGTCTCAGCTTTACACACAAGAACTGATATATCAGATTAGGTGACTTGCCTTAGGCCAAAGAGAGCTTAATTTGGTGGAGACAGAATGCTAAAAATCACAGTATTTTAGCTTTCCTTAAAAAACAAGTTATAAGGGCTTCCCTGGTGGTGCAGTGGTTGAGAGTCCGCCTGCCGATGCAGGGGACACGGGTTCGTGCCCCGGGCCGGGAAGATCCCACATGCCGCGGAGCGGCTGGGCCCGTGAGCGATGGCCGCTGAGCCTGCGTGTCCGGAGCCTGTGCTCCTCAATGGGAGAGGCCACAACAGTGAGAGGCCCGCGTACTGCAAAAAAAAAAAAACAAAAAACAAGTTATAAGAAACTGGCCTGTTATTTCACTTGAAATTCCCTCAAGCTTCATAGTTAATTTTCTCAAAAATCTTAATAAGGTGAGTACATAGCAAGCAGTGCCGTTTGACTAACGAGAAATCCATGGCCAGTTGTGAAAGTGCAAGGGTGTGAGCTCCTGAAGCATTTGAGGGAACCTGGTAAATGGAAGAGGGAAGACATTGTGATGAGTTCGAAGCCATGAAGCTATAGAGAGAGGAAGACTGGTGGTACTTTGAAAGTTAACTGGAGCTGGTTCCTGTGTCCAAAGGAGCATCTTCTCAGAGGAACAAAATTAAAAGCCCCTTTAGGACAAAGGGACAGAAAAATCATTTTAAACCATCTCGTGGGTAGATGTTCAGCTTCTGTTGATCAAATCACTACTTCAGTGGGGGCCCAGGCCAGGAGGTTAAAGAGAATCTGTTCAGATACAACCAGCCTAGCAAATGTTTCTATGTAGACATATAATTTTAAGCCACATGTGTGTATCAGTGTAGTCCTACATATCTTTGGTTCATCCACAATGCCTCGAATAGTGCCTTGTAGGTTAAGCAGTGCTTGATATACATTACTGGGGTTTCCCGAGTATGACTGCAAGATTCTGAAGGAAAAGAGAGGAGATGAGTGGTTATAAATTGAGTGATTGCTTTTTTAATCTATCCTGGAGTCTATGAGATTTGATATACTAGCCAGCCATTTAGATGACTGAACAGAGTACATTCAGATGATACTGAATCATTAGATTGTTAAACTCCTTAAAGTTTCAGATAAAACTCAGTGACCTTAAAAAGTTAGAGAAGGCTTCCCTGGTGGCGCAGTGGTTAAGAATCCGCCTGCCAATGCAGAGGACACGGGTTCGAGCCCTGGTCCGGGAAGATCCCACATGCTGCGGAGCAACCAAGCCCATGCGCCACAACTACTGAGCCTGCACTCTACAGCCCACGAGCCACAAGTGCTGAAGCCCGTGTGCCTAGAGCCCGTGCTCTGCAACAAGAGAAGCCCCTGCAATGAGAAGCCTGCGCACCACAACAAAGAGTAGCCCCCCGCTCACCGCAACTAGAGAAAGCCCGCGTGCAGCAACGAAGACCCATCGTGGCCAAAAATAAATAAATAAAATAAGTTTATAAAAAAAAAAGTTAGAGAAATGCCACTAGTCCTAGAGTCAGAAAGAGCGGTCTGCAATTTGAATCCCAGCTTTGCTACTATGGCCGTGTGACCGAGGCCATTCCTTAAACTTTCAGTTTCCTGCCTCCTGGGTCTGTGTCAAGCTCAAAAGTGAGATAATAAATGTGAGAGCATGCTGTAAGTTTTTTATTAGATACCATCAACTCAAGGTGATGCTCAGGGTCCAAAATACCTTCTCAACTCCAGGAATCTGCTCCTCCTCCAATTCCTTACTCATAATGCAGGGCTCTCAAAACACATATGCCTACAGGGCAGCAACGCTGGCCTGGGCAAGTCGGCCTGTGTGCACTGCGGGGGTCCTCGCATTGTAAAGCTGTAGGGCACATGTCCAGCCTAGAGAGAGCCACTCAGCCGCCACTCTGTGCGAGGCCCTGAACCTGGTCTCCGCGGTGCCTCATGCCATGTGCTGGACACAAAATAGATGTGCAGTGAGAGGCGGGGGCCTGCTGTCACATCACCCCCTTCCCCAGGGCCTTATGCCCAGGTCGCCGCTGAGTCAGCAACTTCAGGGCCTGGGCAGCCACTCGCTACCACTCCCGCCCACTGCTGTTGAGACTGGCCCTTACCACATCTCACCCTTGAGATAAACTCTAATCTCTAACTGCCCTTTATAGTTCGGGCGTTCCACTGAAGGATTTCATGCGACCTAAAACTTTCAGTTTAAAAACCAGAATGATAGATCACCCTATACATGGCATCTTAAATTTTATCTCCTTTAAAACTAATGTCCCGATCTCTACAGTAGGAGTTAAAGATTATTTTCTCTCTTCCTTATATACTCACAGCATTCTGATTACACTTCAATCTTAGCCCTTCCCAGGTGTTTCTGTTTCCTTCACCAGATTTTTAGCATCTCATAGTTGTGGTCCTTATCTCCTCCACGGTATCTAACTGGTGCTTTGCCTATCAGGGGTGTACTTAACTGTAGAAATAAATCGTTGAGATACAAAATGAGTAAAGACTGACTCTGGACGTCATAATGGACTAAATAAACAGTGTTTTAGATGAGATCATGTGATTCTCAGATGAATCAACATGAGGATAACAGGAAATAGGCTGAGATTTCAGCAAAAGAGAATTCCATGTATCAAAAAGCAGCCTTTGACCAGAAGGATGATGGGGGGAAAAAAAGGGGGTATATCTTGTAAAAGATTATGAAATCACCATTCTCAAAATCATTCAGCATTGTCCCACCATCGATATATCTCAGTTTAAGATGAAGATTTTCTGAAATAAGGGTCGCAATGCTGGAGGCAGGGTTCAGGCAGGCATCTCCTGAATCCCAGTGGACCAAAATGGATAGATGCCGTTATTTCCAGCAGAGTGTCATACCCATTTTTCTTTTTAACCAAGGTAAAATGTGCTGGCTTACTCCCGTCCAAATTGTGCTTGTTGAGGTTTAGAAGTCAGGACTGTGACAGCATAAAGCTAACTAGCAGCAGATGATGGTATTACATTATAGTTGGATACTTTTCCCACACAGGATTTATCTGGGGACACGAAGACTCAGTGAATTACCATTTGCCATGGTCTTCACTGTCAAGAACCACAGCTCCAAAATCCTCCCTCCCCCCTGTGAATTGACCGTCTGCTCACAGTAATTGCAAATTCACTTCCAGGGTTCATAAAGTCTCCCTATGTTCTTGCATGTGTTTGAAATGCCCCAGGCAACTGCTCTTCCCTCCAGTGGAGCAGCCACAACAGCTGTGGGATTCACCAAGCCTTGTCTCTGTTCCATTTCTGGCAGTAGGCAACAACTGCCAAGCCGCTCTCCAAAAAGGCCTGCAAATTGTAAACCCATTAAGGCTTAACTCCTAGGGGACAACAAAGAGAGCTGCCTTTGAATGTGAGCTCTGTGTGGGATCACAGAGGCCTCTGGCACCTGGGCTTGTCCTCAGGGCCAGGGCAATCTGTAGGGAAAGTTACAAGCTGCTGAGGGAATATTTTCACAGGTTTTTCCGAACAAAGGGTTCTTTCTTCAAACCCTGTGCAACTCTTTCCTGATTGCTAATTAACCAAACCTAGTGAAAAACAGGCCTTTTCTGTAAATAGCAGTAGTAAGTGTATGTGTGTGTGTGCACGTATGTGTGGTGTGGTTGATGTGCACTCTGATGTGTTTCTGTTTGTGTTTTTTGACACATGACCGAAGCCCTCTTTGGAATTTTTTTAAAATTTATTTTTGGCCGCACTGGGTCTTCGTTGCTGCGCGCGGGCTTTCTCTAGTTGTGGCGAGCGGGGACTACTCTTCCTTGCGGTGCGCGGGCTTCTCATTGCAGTGGCTTCTCTTGTTGCAGAGCACGGGCTCTAGGCGCGCGGGCTTCAGTAGTTGTGGCTCGCGGGCTCTAGAGCGCAGGCTCAGTAGTTGTGGCACACGGACTGAGTTGCTCCGCGCCATGAGGGATCTTCCCGGACCAGGGCTTGAACCCGTGTCCCCTGCATTGGCAGGCGGATTCTCAACCACTGCGCCACCAGGGAAGCCCCCTCTTTTGAATTTGACAGGATGGTGAGGGGACTGTCAACAAGGCATCTCACCCCTCTTAGTAATTTTTGCTATGTGCACATAGTCGCGCTACTGTCTTTGTGTACTGAATATACTTTGTGTTTTGCTTGAAGTCACCCCTCTCCCCTGAAGCTAAGGGTCTGTCTCACTCTGTCTCTCCTTGTTTCACCATTGCTCATCTATCTTCCCCTGTTTGCTTCCTCGGAGTCACTGTTTAGGAAGTTCCTGCTTGGTCCATCTGTCTTAAATTACTACTTTGTTTACTTTCCCAGACACTTTCTCACCCAGGAATCTTCCCTCTGTTTGTCGCATGTCTTTCGTATGTGGTATGCACTTGAACATCTGAAAGCCCCCTTTCCTCAGAAGCCCCTACAGGGCACTGGCACTCATTATAACGCTGACTCACCACTTGGTGCATGTTGCCACCTAGTCAAAGCCGGCCAGAGCCTGGTGGCCTTCTGGAACTGTTGGTGAAGGCTTCCAAATCCTACCTCCTTTAACTCAGCGTTTCCAGTTACATATTAGTTTTGTAAGTTTCACAGTTCAGTAGCCTGGAGTTTTGAAAGAGGGTTACATTTTGTTTATTTTATCCACAGTTAAGGTGCTTATTGTGAGGTTATCTATCATTTCGATCTTTGCCTTACTGATATTCGATCGATAACTTCTCGTGTTAATTCTGGCCTTCTTGGTTATGACTGTGATGGGGGAAAAAAGCTCTCCACGGGCCTCTAGTGGACATGTCGTGGAACTGCAGAAATCTTGTATTCAAATGTATGAAACTGGTGTGACCTAAAGGCCTGAGGCAATCCCAAAACATGTTCTTCATCAGATTTTTAATTTAATAGTATAATAGTGTGTTTGAAGGCATGGAAAATAAAAATGGTGAAATCAAACTCTTGGGTGACTTTAACCATAGGGTATTATCAACTTAATTGTTGCCTAACGGCAACTGGAATGAGTTTCTTTGTCCATTTAGTCTCTACTTTATAACAGCAGCTGAATTTTAACTTCAAATAATAATCGTAAATCAACTGTACTCTTAGTTCATTTTTTGTCAACTTTGTCAATTTTTATCAAGATTTGAAATCTCTGATATTTTAATATTTTAAGTTTCATAACTTAAATGTTTCATCTCAAAAGAGTTGGAAATAATATGCCTCTATAAAGACATGCGAGGGAAGTAATGTTGTCCATAGACAACCCCAGCCTTCTCCAAAGACCAGAATCCACCAGGTTTCTCTCCCAGCCTTCAGTGATTCACGAGCTTTCCATGTGCTCTTCTTGCCATGGTGCTTCCTCTTAAGCTCCCTTTGCCCGAAATAACTCCTCCCTTCCACCACCTCCCCACCTGGTGAAATTCTTCATATCCTTACAAACCCAAGTCAAATCCTATCTTTTATTTATAACTCCCCTCCACACCCCCACCTGACAGAGTTGAAAACTCCACTCTGCTCTTCAGGTTTACTCTCTACTGCGTGTTCAACCGCACATTCAATTTGTTATTTTAAGTTAACTTGCAAAGTATCTGTCTGTTTCTGCTGCTGGGCCTTGAGCTTTTCATCAGTTAATACAGTGCTGTATTTTGCAGTTTTCTCATCATCACTCTATCTGCAGTCCCTAGCCCAGCTCCTGCACTTAATAGAGACTGTTGGATTATTAGCTGTTCCTGTGGTGCTTGTCCTGGGTAAAACTGGGAGCTGAGAAAGCATGCCACATCTCGTCCCTGGTGTCTCTGTTTGCATCCGGCATCCTACCTCCCTTTTGCTCCCCTTCCACATTTCCAACTTACATCATTTCCAACTTAAAGTGATTTTAAGGCCCTGAATTACCTTGTTCATGGTATTTGAAATGTAAACCTTATCTTGAATTTGAAATGAAATGCTTTGCCCTATGTCAAGCAAGTATGCTGGTGGGAGAGTTGTTTTGGGGGATGGAATCCTCGGCTTCAAATATAATATAATGACTGTCTCTTCTCCCTAAGAATTAGACTAACTTCATTCGTTTGGAAGGGGGCTTCCATACTGCCTTTTGGGTTAAACTTGCAAAATATTTTCAAGGTATTGACTTGGAATGTGGCTCTGGAACAAATGAGCCCTATGTTTAAATCTGTATAGAGTTGAACCACCTGGGATCATATTTTGAGCTGTGTATGAGGACAGTGAGATTATTATGAGTCTATCACTGAAAGACAGACCTTGAGCTAGGATGGAAAGGACTGGGGATGAAACTTTGAAGAGGATTACTTTATGGGTAGCTATCTGCTGAGGGACAACTTGAGACTTCACATCAAACGCTTGAGCAAAGCTCACAGGTAGTGGATGAGACTGACTAAAAGCAACTGGCCGCCATGGTGTCACTGAGGCATTTTGTAGGGCCCTTTAAGGCTATTAAAGTGGAATGGAGTTTGCTTTGTTGAAAGAGCCAACTTTGTTTTTGTTTAATAGTTTTTTGGAGTTGAGGTTCTTAATCTGGTGACCCCTTATCTCTTAAAACTTCAGAAATTATAAGAAAAAATGTGTATACATATGCCATGCATTTAGTGGGGAGAGCTTTGGAAAGATTCTTGAAAACCTAGAAAAGTTTAAGAATTACCATTTTAAGACATGATTGAAAGGTTTTATAGTATGGGTCATATTAATAGACTTTTTATCTAAATATTGCCTGAACTAGGCTGAATATTACATTTACACATATTGTCCAATTGTTTGTTTACTAAATTCTTTTAATTGGATAATTGAATTAAATTTGAAAACTACTGTCTAGATAACATAACACTTTTGGCAATAGCCAGGCACTAGCCTTTTACTAAAGACTTTCTGTACTTTTATGAGGCAGAAGTGAAGGAATTGGAATGATTAGTTGGATCGAAAGAATGATTTATTTTTAAAAGAAGGAAAGAGCACAAGTAAAATTAATCTCTGAAAATAAGTTATTTGGAACTTGAGCAAGCCATGGGGAGCAAGTGTTAACTTCAGTTATGTGGTTTTCTAAATTTGTAATCAAACATTACCATTAGTCATAGAAAGATAAAAGGAAGGAATAAGATTAAACTATAGATCTAAATATTTGCAAATATAAATTATCTTGGCAAAATGATTCTAGAAGGAAGACACACTGATATAAAGGAATTTTATTTTAATTAAAGAAAAGATTTAAAAGAAGAACACAAGGCAGTATCTTATAAAACAAAAATATATCAGAGGTACTTATGCTTGAGGAAATGAAAATGCTGTGTTTAATAATCTCTAAACTCATGATACAGTGATACTTCACGTATCCAAAATTCAGTATGTAGCAGCATCAGTTATATGGAAAAGACCTATAAACAAAGCAATGAAAAACACTGTCCTTGCAGAACCAAGGTTAAAACTGTGTATTAACCCTGCAGTGCATTGTCTGAACTGTTGTCCTCAGATAACTCTTTTAACATCTTTCTCCAGACTCTCAGAACTGCCAATAATTGCTGGGTAATCTAGGACAAGTTGGATGACTTCCACCAAAGTCTTTTTAGTTGACTATCAGATCTTAACTAAATTAATCTGTGGTCTGTTTTCAGAAATGAAATTCTGTAATAATCCCAAAGTGGAAAATGGATTACTAACCCTTCTCTCTCTTTGAAAGTCATTGTTTACCAATCGTTTAATTTATCAGTGCTTTACAGACCAGTGATCAACACAAAATTAATTCAGTCTTAATGAGACAACCTGAGAACAAATGAGAATTATAGCAGTTAGACTCAGGGCCACATTTCTTCAGGTCACCAATGCCTTCTCTCTGTGACATTATTCATTACCAAAGAGGAATCTTGGAACATCTTGCTGGTTGCTAAGAAAGTTCAAATGGCTGAGAATTTTTAGAGCTTTACCATATACATATTATATGGCTAGCACATGTATCGTATTCCTTCTTCATCCCTAACATAGAGAACCATGAAGAAAAGGAAACATAGAAACCCAATGGAAATGGACATGGACATTAAATATGCTGCAGGCAGCAGAAAGTACTTCTGGAAATGTTCTATATCTGCTAGTTATATATTAGCCTCATGTATAAATGCTTGTAAAGTTTTTTTTAAATCAAACATAATTTGTTTAATGTAATTTGTAACAGGAATTAATTCAAAAGAACATAATGAATACCTTCTAGCATCAAACACATGTGAGATGATGCAAGAAAGTAAAAAATGAATAAAACTGTTCTCAAGTAATTCACAGTTTAGTGGGAGGACATCCCACATGCAGATAAAGAGTGGTGAATACTCTAGAAGCATGAGGAGGACATGCAGGCGGGGCTGGCTTCATGGTCACGCAGCCCTGCAGTTTGTGACAGGGCCCCAGGCTTAGAAGGGCCTGGGCGTTGGTTTAATATTATGCTGTTGCCATCTTGAGATTAATAATTTTTTAATATGGTAACATATCTATAACATTTGTCATCATAAACAATTTTAAGTATATTACATGAACATTAAGTTTTGCAGATATATACAAATTCAGGAATTTTAAATTGTTTATTCAATAAAATAAGGAAGCATTGGTTATGGAAAAAAACCTTAAGTTTTAAATGAACACTAAGGTCAGTAATGTTTAAGTATATTCACATTGTTATACAACTGTCACCATCATCCATCTCCAGAACTCTTTTCATCTTGCAAAACTGAAACTCTGTACACATTAAATAACAACTCCCTATCTCTCCCTCCCCCCAGCACCTGGCAACCACCATTCTACTTTCTGTCTCTATAAATTTGACTACTCTAGGTACCTCATAGGAGTGGAAACGTACAGTATTTGTCCTTTTGTGACAGGCTTATTTCATTTAGCATATCTTCAAGCATATGTTGTAGCACATGTCAGAATATCCTTCCATTTTAAGGCCGAATAATATTCCATTGTATGAATATACCACACTGTGTTTATCCACTCATCCATTGATGGGCACTTGGGTTGATTCCAGTGCTGCTCCAAGCTTTGCCATTAAGTAGACACTCAGTAAATGTTGATATCCTTTGTCTTTCTTTTTGGAAATAATCACTTCCTTGATTTACCTGCCTTGCTAGTCTGAGAGCGTCCTAATGGAAAGAACCATGCCTTATCTATCTTTGGCCCCAGCATAGTTTCTGGGCTGGTAATTTTTCAGTAAACCTGCATATAAAAAAAATTAATGTTAAACATAATTTTCAAAAATTTTTATTGAGTTATACAATATTGTGTTACTTTCAGGTGTACAGCAAAGTGTTTCAGCTATACATATATATTCTTTTCAAATTCTTTTCCATTATAGATGATCATAATATATTGAATATAGTTCCTTGTGCTATACAGTAAATCATTATTGTTTGTATATTTTATATATAGTAATGTGTATCTGTTAATTCCAAACTGCTAATTTATCCCTCCCCTCCCCTTCCCCTTTGGTAACTAACTGTAAGATTGTCTTCTATGTCTGTGAGTCTGTTTCTATTTTGTAAATGAGTTCATTTGTATTTTTTTTTAGATTCCACATATAAGTGATATCATATAATATTTGTCTATGTCTGACTTACTTCACTTAGTATGATAATCTCTAGGTCCATCCATGTTGTTGCAAATGGCAATATTTCATTCTATTTAATGGCTGGGTAATATTCCATCATATATATATATACCACATCTTCTTTATACATTCACCCATTAATGGACACTTAGGTTGCTTCCATGTCTTGGCTATTGTAAACAGTGCTGCTGTGAACACTGGGGTGCATATATCTTTTCGAATTAGAGTTTTCTCCAGATACATGCCCAGGAGTGGGATTTCTGGATCATATGGTAGCTCTATTTTTAATTTTTTGAGGAACCTCCATACTGTTTTCCATAGTTGATGCACCAATTTAAATTCCCACCAATAGTATAGGAGGGTTCCCTCTTCTCCACACCCTCTCCAGCATTTATTATTTGTAGACTTTTTGATGATGGCCATTCTGACTGGTGTGAGGTGATAACCTCATTATAGTTTGCATTTCTCTAATGATTAGCAATGTTGAGTCTAATAATTGGCAATGTTGAGTATCTTTTCATGTGCCTGTTGGCCATCTGTATGTCTTCTTTGGAGAAATGTCTATTTAGGTCTTCTGCCCATTTTTTGATTGGGTTGTTTGTTTTTTTGATATTGAGTTATGTGAACCGTTTGTATATGTGACTGTTTATCGGTCACATCACTTGCAAATATTTTCTCCCAGTCTGTAGGTTGTCTTTTTTTTTTTTTTTTTTTTTTTTTGCGGTACCCGGGCCTCTCACCGCTGTGGCCTCTCCCGTTGCGGAGCACACGCTCCGGCCGCGCAGGCTCGGCAGCCATGGCTCACGGGCCCAGCCGCTCTGCGGCATGTGGGATCTTCCTGGACCGGGGCACAAACCCGTGTCCCCTGCATCGGCAGGCGGACTCCCAACCACTGCGCCACCAGGGAAGCCCTGTAGGTTGTCTTTTAATTTTATCATTTCCTTTGCTATGCAAAAGCTTATAAATTTGTGAAAATATTTTTTTTAACTCTTCCTCTTTTTTTAAAAAATAAATTTATTTATTTATTTTTGGCTGCATTGGGTCTTCGTTGCTGCACGCAGGCTTTCTCTAGTTGCGGTGAGCAGGGTCTATTCTTTGTTGTGGTGTGCGGGCCTCTCTTGTTGCGGAGCACAGGTTCTAGGCGTGCAGGCTTCAGTAGTTGCGGCATGCGGGCTCAGTAGTTGTGGCTCACAGGCTCTAGAGCGCAGACTCAGTAGTTATGGTGCACCGGCTTAGTTACTCTGTGGCATGTGGGATCTTCCTGGACCAGGGATCAAACCCGTGTCCCCTGCATTGGCAGGCGGATTCTTAACCACTGCACCACAAGGGAAATCCTGTGAAAATATTTTTAATGAAAATGTTTCTTATTTGGGGCTCAGGAGCATTCTTTCCAGCTGGGCTGCACTGCCCACTCTCGCTTGCTTTCTCTCTCTCTGAGATTTCCCCTTGAATCTTCCTGTTTTGGAAGAGCCATCCTGCATTGGCAGGCGGATTCTTAACCACTGCACCACCAGGGAAGTCCTGTGAAAATATTTTTAATGAAAGTGTTTCTTATTTGGGGCTCAGGAGCATTCTTTCCAGCTGGGCTGCACTGCCCACTCTCGCTTGCTTTCTCTCTCTCTGAGATTTCCCCTTGAATCTTCCTGTTTTGGAAGAGCCATCTGATGACGGCAGTCACCCAGCACAGCAATGAGTGGAGAAGCCCTGTAGGACAGGGTTCACCATGACTTGGATGGCTCTCTGGCCTACCACTCCTCGCAAATGTCACTGTATGCTCTCAGCAGCCACACTGGCTTCTCATCCAGAACATAAGTGGTTCTTGGTCACGTGGCACATTTGGCAGGAGCAGGCTGGATGGAGAGGGTTTTTTGTTTTTTTTTAATTAATTAATTAATTTTTGGCTGTGTTGGGTCTTCGTTTCTGTGCGAGGGCTTTCTTTAGTTGCGGCAAGTGGGGGCCATTCTTCATCGCGGTGCGCGGACCTCTCACTATCGCGGCCTCTCTTGTTGTAGAGCACAGGCTCCAGACGCGCAGGCTCAGTAGTTGTGGCTCATGGGCCTAGTTGCTCCGCGGCATGTGGGATCCTCCCAGACCAGGGCTCGAACCCGTGTCCCCTGCATTGGCAGGCAGATTCTCAATCACTGCGCCACCAGGGAAGCCCTGGAGAGGGTTTTTGAAGGCACTGTGGAGGCAGGCGGTAGGAGGCTCTGAAGTCCTGAGGGTGGGAAAGTTTCCAGTTGGCCCTCCCCTCCCCAAATGCTTTGTCAGTACTCAGTTTGCACGTCACCAAAAACAATGAACTAGGGAGATGGGAGGTGTCTTTTTAAATCTCGTGTCCCGTGGGCTATGATGGATGGAATACAGTCAAATATTACCAACCATGTTCTTCATCCCAAGAAGCTATCCAGTTCATCTCTGGTTTTGGAATGGCCTGCATTCAAATACTTTAGGGAAATGATACTCTGCATTCCTTTGAAGACACCTAGAAAGTGATATTTCTCTACTTCCTGTAGTCTTCCAGTCCCACAGTTTTTCAATTATGTCTAACCCATGAAGTAACCACATCTACAAAGCGATGAAACTGACCTCAAATATGAGGACAATTATCATGCCCAAGCATCATGGCTCCAAACTCTGACTTTTCCATGGTCAACAGAACAGAGTGTCACTAGGTTTGGTATATATTAAAAAAAAAATCATGATATGCTACAAAGTGAATGGTCAGATGTTACCTAGAGGTCACTGTGTAGAGGGTTTGCTGAGGATTGAAATAGAAGATGAACCTTTACTGGTTTGTTTTGTAGAAGTTATGCTAATATTAGCCTTGTGGGGTAAAGATGGGCTAGGAAAAATGAAGGCCATGCCTCAAGCTTGGGCACTTTAGCACACATATGTCTGCTGATGAAGCATGTGGTCTTTTAAGGAAGAGTCCTTAAGTGAAAGCAAGATTTCACCAATCAGAGACTAGCAGGCTCAGCTCTAGGTGGCCATTTCCCCCCCCCAATACTAATTGTATTCCTGAATTCTCTGATGCAGTCACTTCTGAGTTGGGTGAAGCATTTTCTTGTTCTCTAAATAGAGCGAAGTTTTGTGTGCCTTAGGAGAAAAACTACAGTTAGAATCTAATGCTTCCAAAGGATTTGAACAAGGTTTAGTTTCCCTGTATACCAGCCTCTTTCCTGATTATTGTACACATTTTTCATATGAGATCAATAGCACCTGAATCTCTTGACAGTAAAGGCCACCTTAAAACTCAAAATATGTGTGGTATTTTAAAGAGCATCCTAGTTGTTTTAAAAACACAAACAATGTACAGCACTCTGAATGTTTGGTCTTAGCTACCATTACAAGAGAAGGGTGTGTGTGTGTGTGTGTGTGTGTGTGTGTGTGTGTGTGTGTGTGTGTAAGGTGATGGAAAAGAAAGTCTGGGACTCATTAAAAACTAGGGTTTTTAATAAGTTCTGAAGTCATTGAAGGTTGTAGCTGGCTGAGGTAGTTATCACTCAGTGCTGATGTTCCTGGGTTAGGATTATTGGGAGTATTATAGTAGAGTAGCTAATCTTTTGTGGCCAGTACTGCTTGCCTGTGTTGATAAGTATGGTTAACAACTTTAGAAGCCAAATACATAGGCAAATGCCTTATAGCTGCCAGGAATGCTAATGGCCACCCATGCATCACAGCAAAATGAGAAACAAGTTCAGGATCCTAGTATGCCTGAGCCTTTTAGATAAGTATGCCTCCAAGTTTGGTTTCGAAGTTGGTTTCAATCAAATCATGTAGAGCTCTTGTTAGAAAGCAGTCAGATATGAGCAAAAAAGTAAGAATATGCTTTTGGTTTGCAAGGTTGTAAAAAGATGCTGCTCATGATAATTTCCGAATCTACTTTAGGTCTGCTTTTGTTCTGAAAATTCAAAGTGAACTTTAAAAAGATCCGAGACTTTTATTTTTCCTAGAAATTTCATTGCATTAAAATGCACATGAATCAAAAATTGCATAATCCAATTTTTGATGGTAACCCTGAATAAAAGTCAAAACTCTAGGCTACATACAAATTGAGTGAGGCAATGATAGGTGACATAATCTTCAAAACAGTGGAAGAAATCCAGTTTAGAAAGTGATCAGCCTGACCTGTCATGTGACCAGGGGCTTTGTTCCTCCAACTGCAGCTTCATTGTTGCTTCCATTAGCATCATAATTAAAGCAGGCCTCTGTGTTTCACCCAGGGATTCTGGATTTTTCCACCCAGAATTAAAGATAACACCATCTAAAATGTAAACCAGTATAATAAGGTCAAGGGTTAGTAAACAGTAGGAGTGAAAGGAAAAGACAAGCATGGGATTAGGGTAGACAATCCTGAAGCATACTGGTACCAGTTTCCAAGAGGCAAATCCATTCTTGCAGAATTGTCATGTACACTATGCGTGAAGTTGGCATGGCCCCAGCAGGTAGTGTATACTTCCTGCCCTCCTGTTGACTTTCTCTGGTCTCAGCTGCTGAATGCCAGAACTTCGTATACCTCTCCTACCACAAGAGTGCCAAAGTAGGTTCCATTTCTTGGCAACAGAAACCACAAGCCAGCTCTCCAGAGCCTCAGATTTGTAGGAAAGATGTTGCTATGATAAAGATTCCTTTTTTTTTTCATAGCTTATATCCTTCTGAGCGTGCTTTTGTGAACAAAGTTATTCTTGCACCACATGATTTTGTTTTCTTCATTTTCAATACAACTTTTCAATGCACAGTCGACGTTTTGCTGACAAGATTTTTCCCCCTATTACTCCCTCTTTTTTTCTAGGTAATGTAAACCAAAAGTTTATAACTTTTGGAATTTTACAAATATTGAAGTAGAAATCCTACATGTACAGTGGAACATCGCATAGATAAGGCAGTGCTGACATTTTTAAACTGTACCTGATGTGGAATTAAGTTACCATTTGAATTCCATGTACAGTTGTCATTACTCCTTCGGTTCATTCAGAGCCCAGCTGCTGCAGATGTGCAGTCAGACATTTATTATGTAATCTTTTCAGATAAAGAAAGTTTAAAAAAAAAATCAGTCAGTAATCCAAGTAGCCAAGCCAATTACCTTGATTTGCTTCAAAATGAGAATATGTCAAAGATGGGGGTAGATTGCTTCCACCTGAAAACATAACAGCTTCACAAAACTTTCCATGTTAAACAAGACTTACTAACAACAAAGAAAAAATTCGTAATTTTATAATGAAAAGTAACTTTTCCCCAGAAAAAGAAAAGGGATTAATGGTAGTAGAAATTATCTATCTATCTATCTATGTATCTATCTATCTATGTATCTATATCTATATATATATATATTTTTTTTTTTTGACCTGTTTAGGAATATTAAATTCTAGAAAAGGGATTTGGGGAGAGTTTGTTTTTAGAGCACAATATAAACTCGGGTTTGTTTGGTTTTCAACATTACCTGGAATATTTGCTACTGAAATTGTGTTGGAGACACACACAGTATCCTGAGAACCTGAAAACCACAAGTTGCAACTTGAAAATGGGCTCCATGACCCCAGAGACTGTGGGAAGTCACAGAACCCTCACTGTGCACGCCTGCTTCTGCCCGTGCTTGTCTGCAGGACCCCTGCAAACTAGCACGCGTTGCTGCTTGCTTACGCTCCAGGGCACGTGCACCCAAGCAACTCAATATTCAGATCTGAAAGTTCGACATTTCCATTGCCGTAAGTAAGAGAAACTCAACAGTAGAAGGTGGTATTTATTTTCTGCTTAAAATGCAGTAGGAAAAATGGCAGGCATACTCCAGATACCTGTGTGCATGTTAGAAGGACAGTCTGTCACCTGCAGCAAGTAAAGGAATTGAATTCCACTCAATTAATTTTTTAACTTATGAGTTTGTGTTTTCACTTATTCATCCATCTGTTTTTCCATACTGCCCAGGATGTAAAACTATTGGAGAGGAACAGAAGGGACAGATCTGTCAAGTGACCCACCCAGAAAAGCACAGGAGTGTTTCTGACTCCATTCTGGGGCAGTGCTACTTCTTTGGTCTGGCCTCCCTGGTACCAGACTTTTGACTAAATAGTCACTGGGGTTCCATTGGATTAAGCCTAATAGCTTTCTCATTGGTTCATCTGAATATCTCCAAGACTGTTAAGTGAACAAAATAAGTCTTTGGATAATACATATAATATGATTCTATTTATGTAAAAATAATTATCTCATGGGTGTGCAATATGGGTGTATGTACATATATGTAGAAACATGTGTGTATATTTTACACATATAAAATATGTGTATGTATATATTATATATGCATAAAAAGTTATACATATGTATTACATATATATAAAGTTTGGAAAATAGATACTAAACTGTTAATAGTGATTACCTCCAGGGAGGGAAGTAGAATTAGGAGTTGGGGATATAAAAGGGACTTTGTTTGAATTTTTAAAATGAGCATTATTTGGTGTAATTAAAATGTTTTAAAGAAAAAATATTTAAAGTTTATTTTTATTAGTTATTAAAATGTATTAGATAGTCTTTGATTTTACTTTGTGAGGATAACAAAAATTTACTAAAAGCAAATGAACCTATTCTGCAGGATGAGACCTATATTTTCATATTTATAATTATATTTATAGCATAAAGCAAATAATATGTAGTACATTTCTGATGTGGTTTTTCTAGTTTCTTTTTGCCAAGAAATTGGTGAATTACTTAGAATTCAAGATCTAAACCAGATATGACCAAAAGAAACATCTTTGTCCTGGGCTTTTTGGTCAAGAAAACTTTGAAATTTTGCTGACCTGTGGGTTCCATGCCCCATGCTGTCTTTATTAGTGAACAAAAATGGTCAGATCGGTCCTGCATAACTCCTAGGTTCTTTTTTGCCCGATAATGGTAGCCAAAGAAGAACTTTTGAGGCAAAAGAGGGTCAACTACTCTCCCCCAAACCTCATAACCAAGTCATATTGATAACCCAACGTAGGACCAAATTCTGTCAGGTATATAGACATTTATTAACAAGCAAACACCCCTCCCCCAACATAAATCGATTCATGTAACCTGTGTGCAAGCTTCAAGTAGTCCCAGCTCTTTGCTTTCCTTTTAGATGCTCAACCACAGCCTTACATAAAAGATTCAAAAGAGGCTTGAGGCAAACACCCAGATTCCAAAAACAGATTGTCTCACCCTTAGAGCCTGCATCAGGCAAGCAGAATCTTCTAGAAGTCATGGCTGTGGAAGTGAACTAAAATTATCAAATTGGTCGTGCACAACTCTTAGGTTCTTTTTGGTAAATAAGGGTGGCCAAAGAAGCAAGTTTTGAGTTAAAAGAGGATCAACTGCTACTCTCACTAAAACCTTATAACCAAATCATACTGATTACATGTGTAGGACTATTTAGGGATTTAGACTAGGGCATTATCACCAGAGGTGCAGGTAAAGGTCTTACTGCATTTTTACACTGAAATACTTTGAGCCAGTCTGTACTTTTGAACACCTTAAGTCCACCAAGCATGCTAGGCAACGTAACAATTTTCACCGATTGAAGCCCATTTTTGACACTCAGAATGGTAGCTGGAGATTGTTGATGGAGAGATGGTACCAGCAGGGTTTGTAACAGCCAATTCTGAAGTTCAGGCTCCCTGTTTAGAAAGCCAGCTAGATTGTCTCAGACTTTGAATGCTTCATCAGACGCTAGCAGCATGGGGGTTATAGCTTTACCTAAGTAAAACACATGTAACATCAACCATATATACTCAAGTGCTTTAAAGTAAATTACAGATGAGTACTGCAATTAGCTCTTCTTACAGAGGATTCTGTTTCTTGAATTGCAATTAATCAGATTCAACCCTTTAAGTGTAGTTGTATTCACCTATATTTTTAAATTCTCACTATGGAATGATAGATAACACCTATTGAATGTTTATGCCATGCTCTGTTCCCAGCATTTTACATATATTAACCCACTTAATCTTCACAACACCCCTAAGAGTTGTACTATTGTTATCCATTTAACAAGGAGGGATCTCAAGTAACTTGTCCATGCTCACACAGCATGTACCTGGCAGAGTCAAGATTAGAACCCAGGCATCTGGGACATGAAGTTCAGTTTTCTCACTGCATGGAAAAGAGAAAATACTCTAGACCATGAAGCCATACTGCCCTCACCAGCTGCGAGATCCTACTTTTAATTTGCTTTGCACAAATTCTGCACACGAGGCAAATTGTCTGTATGTTAAGTTAGAAAGGCTCTTCCCGTGATGTGCTGCATTCCTCTTTAGAGTCCCCATTGTCTCAGTATGTTTTCCTCTCTACAGAGCTGATGAGAAATGTTTAATCGTCAGGCCTGGCTCTGTGCAAAAAAGAAAACAAAATCCCCGAGGAGCCATATTCATTCCCTTCTGGATCAACGCAGTGCCCTTTCAAACAACACACAGCTGCCATAGACCCCCAGGGTCTGCTGTTGAAGTTTTCACACCCCTTCTGTGAGGCTGGACTTGACTTCTTGTACGTGATCATTAAAGATGTCTATGGTTGAAAGGAAGGGAATTGATGATTGAAGGATCAGTCCCTAGCTTAAGGATTACAAGACTGAGGACCAGCAGATCAGTCCTAATTATTATTGCTGTGCTTCATGTATGCACTTGCACTGTACTTACACCTGGGCATGGATATTGCTTGTGATGCTTAGCTGACTTCTTCTGCCCAGGGTTTGATAAAAATGGGAAGCTTCAGATGTCGTGCCGCTTGCTTTGCCAGCTGGTATAATCCTTAAAAACATTTTTATCCAAAACATGGATGGTGTTCCTTTTCAATTACTGATTTGCCCAGGCACATGGGTATTGGGCTTTTGACCATAAACATGGGCCGGGGTGGAGGATTAGGCAGGTTTCTGGCATCTTCAAGTTGATGGTTGTGAGCAAAGCTGACACATACATATGGGTAGGTTATTCAGTGCACAGCCCTCGGTTGACCTGGTTCTGGGGAAGACAGGTGCCAGTTTGAAAGTAAAATCCAAATCCTGAGGTCCCCACCCAGTACTCATTCCACTCCCCAATATTTTCCTTCTTTTGCTGTAAATTCACTCCTTGCCTACAACTTCTCTCTCTTCTACACATATTCCTTAACCACTGACAATCTGGTGCCTATCACCAGCCTACATCAGCTTACATCAGCTTTCCTGTAACTGCATATATATTTTAAATGCCTGCATATAGAAGTTCATTATATGAATGTACCTTAATTTATTTGTAAGTTCCTTATTGGTGGGCACTAGTAGTTTGCAATCTTTGGCGATTACAAACAATGCTGAAATTAAAACTTGTATTTGTTTGTACATCTGTCTGCAAATATCTCCAGGAAAAATTGCTTAAAGGAGGATTTGCTTTGACTCTCTTAGCTATGCAGCTGCCTCTAGCACCCTTCCTTTTTTCACCCTCATCCTCCAAGTTCCAGTATTTATGACCTCTGGCTTAAATTATTACAATAGCCTCCTAAGTGGGTCAGTCTGCCTACTCTCTCCTTTATAATCCATCCTAAATATATGGTTTCTAGATCTCACTGCTCAGATTATGTTACACTTATGCTCAAAAACTTCCAAAGGCTCATGATTGCTGATTGAACTTAGTATTAACTCCCCACACCCCCTCCCAGCATTCAAGACCACACCCCAGTATGGTTCCTCCTTGTTGCTGGAGTCTCACACCCCATGATTCTCCCACACGTTCCCTATGCTTCAGCAGAACCAGGTGGTTCACTATTTCTGGAGCTTGCCTTGCTCCTGTCTCTGTGCCTTCAAGCTCATTCTTTACTGCAGGAGTGTCCTTCTCTTTGAAGTGTCCTCCCTCATCTCTGCCCATGCAAATCCTTCCCAAACTTTAATGCTACCACCCTAGTTATGTTTTCTGGATTCTCCCACCCCCATTCCCTAAACTAGATGTGACCTTTCGGCCTTGAGCCCCGAGCTGCACTCTTCCTCTTCCCCACTGTTCTCATATCCTGTTTTGGATTGTAATCCTTCGTGCCCTGGTAAACCTGCTGCTGGAAGCATATATCTGAGGTGCCTAGTAGAATGCCTTGCACATTGTAGGTTTAAAAGAGTATTCATCAGATTAGATCTTCGCAGTTGACAAATTCTCTTACCCCAAATTGGTATCATTCTTAAGTTTGTGGGAAAGAGATCATACACCCAAAGACGTTATGAGAGTACATTAACTTTGCAGCGTATTCAGTCGAGAGCTCAGAAACGCACTGGCAGTGAGGAAGCAGGCCGTGTAGGAGGAGGAGCACATCTCATCCGCCTTTCCTTACCGTTGGTGGTGTCCACAGCTGCCCTTGACACAGCCCACGTGGAACAGGGTTCCTCTGGATTTGGAGAGCTTCCTTCTTGCCAGCCACAGCAAACAAGGACTTGCATCCCCTGTTAGGAAGAATTCACCCTAACAATCCCTGTACTTTCATTAAAGGGATGTTTACCGACGACATCCTGGTTCTTGTCTCATGTTCATTGTCAGCAGATGACATTCTCATGGGAGGAAGTGAGGAAGGGGAGATGGTTAGGGGTGAGTGTAGAAAGCTGGACCAGATCAGGGGTCCACAAACGAAGCTCCTCTCTTTCCAGTGACCCAGAAAGCCTCTTTCCCCACAAAGCCCAACCTCACGTTTGACAAAACTGGAAGGACACACAGGTCCTCAGCCTTGAAGAATCTGATTTTCCAACTTCAACCGTGGGCTTCTCATAATCATCTACAGTTCCTCCTTTACAGTGAATGGCTCTATCTAGTTCGGTTTCTCATTTATTCAACAGACACCAATTGTGCATGTCCCTGCTCTTAAGGGACTCACAGACAAATGACAGATGACAGTTCCAGGATTCTTTTGTGAAAATGTGGAAGGAGAACTAAGGTTTCAGACTTATTGCTCAACCCCACTCTGACCTGTGCTCACCATGTATGCCCTCACGATAGAGTTCAGATGTTCAAAATCTGTTACTGTTGTCCTCAGCATGCACTTTATACCCTGCACGTTATTCCCAGAATTTTTTATCTTTAGCTTTCCTTATCACAGGCAGTGGTATTTTGTTTGGTACCATCCTTTGCCAGATTAAATATTTATACTTATTTAATATTCTCTCTGTTGTTGAAAAGAACAATACAAAAGTTGAATAATAACAACACAGTATTTTATCATCTTAACTTAATTTTGAAATCACCTGTCAGGTCTCCAGAGCTTTACTCTGTGCTTTTCATGTTCAAGGACACTGTTCAAGAAACAAAACTGAGACTTGAATCCAGTCTTCTGACTCTGGATCCTAGTGCAGACTTCAGATCCTTAGCCTGGTTTTAGTAGCACTCACATAGCTATTTGCAATAAATGTGCAGCCTTTCTACCTGATAAGGTTTGACTACTGTTGACTGTGCAGAAATGTAAGCCTAAAAATGCACCCTGTGTTCTAAAGATTTACAAAGCAGACTGGTGTTACACAGTCAGCTCTACTTGGTAGAGCAGTCTTCTCTCATCTAGAACCTGAAATGCATCCCATACCTTCTCTTGATTCACCAAGTTCATCGGTAGTATAAATATCAGCCAGTCCTGTCACTTAGGGGGTGTAATGTCATCTGAATGTGAATAATGACCTCTGTTTTAGGATAGAAAGGTACAAGTACACCAATTTTATAATGTCCTATTTTGGTGCTTTTTGTTTTTCCATTTTCTCCTTGGAATCAGTTTTCATAATTTTAACATGTTAAAAATTATTCCGTCATGGGTGCATGCTTGCGTGTGTGTGTGTGTGTGTGTGTGTGTGTGTGTGTGTGTGTGTGTTTCAGTCATGGGCATCTTCTTTTGAGTCTCATTACATAGAAAAACCTAAGCCTGGTTAAAATGCTCCCTCCTGTCCTGTGAAGTTTCAGGCCACGTTACCATGGGATTTGTTATATAACCTACACACTTGGCACTGGCATGGGGGGACCTTAGGCAAGGATCGCCACCCCCCCCCTTGGTTTGTGACAGACTGGCAGCTTTTTCCTCTAGTATGTGCCATAACTACAGAGCCAGATTTAAAGGAGAGGATTTATAGGAAATCCAGCTGTGAGTTTTCGTTTTTTTTCTCTTAGAGCTGGAGGCGGGACCAAGACCAACCTCAAACCAGGCACACCATTGATCAGGCTAGAATGATGTGGAACAGTCTCACAGACAACAGCTAAGCACAGGGGAAATATTAGCTGGCAGAGATAACGAACAGGAAACACTCAGTGACAGATGCACCATCTGTCAGTTTCGGAGAAGCGATTTTCAAGAAAGCAGAAAATGAAATGAAGAAGAGAGTGGTTTTGTTTCAAAGGTACAGCACAGCCTAAGGACGTTTTAAACAAAGTGAGCTTGTATTCCATAGAAGAGGTTCTGGCGCTGGGTAAGACAACAGTTACTTCCTATTTGTACTGAGAGTTTTGTTATTGATACATAAAGTTTTCTTTGTGGTGTACTTGATGTTTAGAAGGACAATCTTTTAACAAAAACTTGATTTAAAATTTAAAGCAGTGCCTCTCATTTTAATTTTTCACTTTAAAAACATTTGAAAGTTACAGTAAGATACTTATTTACTCTTATTTAACCTCAGAGAATTGCTTTTATCTCAGTTAGACTATAGATATTGATATCAGACTTTTTTCTTATTTTTTTGAACTGTGGTCAAAATTACCTGTATTTTTCCTCAAAGGCAATTTAGTGAGAAAGTACCCATCTCTCAGATTTAAGACGCTGGCAGAAAAAGCTGTCTATTGGATATTTAATTCCCTGAGATCGGTTACATAAATAGCCATGAATATGACCTAAACTTCTACATGCCTTTCCTAATAATGTTATTGTGTTGACATAGTTTTTAAAGGAGGCTGCTTCTGGATCTTCTTTATAAGCTGCCATATAAAACAATTCTGCTGTGTATGTTTAATACATTTCCAAACGTATTAGTTTTAAAACAAAGTTGGACTTGTGCTGTTTGTTGTTGTGTTTTACATCTAAGAGGTCTGCATTTGATGCCACATGTCATATGTTTTATTAGTCTGGGATTGGTCTAATTCTGAAGAGATCTAAAGCAGTGATTTGGAATGATAAGCTTATATGAGCAATAGCAAAAAGTTTTGAGGTGGATCACAGGAGCCCCGGTATTAGAAAAAGGCAATTCTCTTACAATTTACACAGTCAAAAAGGGACTTATTTTACATCTGCGTTAGCAAGCTCTCTAGTCCAAACCAGAAGTGGAAGCACTGGCTGTAAACTTGCAAAACCACTCAGTGTTATGGCCCAATATGGATGTCAGAACTTTGTAGCATGTGTGGGAAAATGGCTGCAGTCCAACGTCTGGAATCATTTATCTTCTGGGAGAGTCTAGAAGACAACTGTTTTATGCATTTTACAGAAACCCTTGCTGATTGATTTCATTTACATAGAGCAAGCGCAGTGCCTGATGGTGGAGCAGCTACAAGTGGGGGAGAAGTATTGATCTATTTCTGCTTTTCCTGACACCCAGGTCTCATTAGTGTTCCTGGCACCTTTGAATGAGATTGTGCCATTACGAGCAACCATATTGTTTCTACAGGGCCCTTTCCACACATTTCATCATAAATGCCACATTGATGTCTTTCCTTATTGGGGGAGTCAGAAACTGAAAGTTGAACATTTTGTCTTACTGTATTTTTAGAAGTCTAACCTGTTTCCTATAATCTAGATTTGAAGAATGAGAAGAAGAAAATATCAGTAGGCAGAGTTCTCCGTAGGCTGACTGCAACTTATGCAGTCATTTAGAAATGTGTGCGAGATGGTCTCTCTGAAATTCTGGAACATACTCTTCCTGATGTGTAGACTCGTATCTGTGTGTGAGGGTATCAGATACGCTAGCCAGTATATTCTGCGAGAGCTAAACTCACATGTGTGACAGGGTAGCATCCAGACCTGTTTTTCTAATGTGGAAAAGAATATTTGCCAATTTCTGACAATACCCGTGTCAAACATGATGAAGACGTTTTGAATTTATTGCAAGGACCAAGGTAACAGTCAGAAGCCTTGAATTTCAGCCACTACCCTATGCTGCCTACCGTGGCAACCTTGAGGAAGAGAGCTAACCTTTTAATAAATCAGTTTCACTGCTTAAAAATACAGTGAATAAGTCTAGCCATCTCTTTGACTCCCAGAGACATTTCAAATGTCAGCAAGATATTTATAATGTGTCTTGCACTGTTAGTTTTTAGTATATATGTCATTTTTAAAGTTGCCTCTGTTTCCTTAGACTGAAAAAGCTGAAAAATTCTGGGTCACTGAAAACAAGATCCTATAATCTTACACAGTAGTACTTTTGTTTGCAGCAGGCTACTCTTGAAGGTACTTGTACTAATTTCTTTTCTCTATGTGGAATTATCCTTTGATTTTCTCACCACAATTCCTGGCATTGGGAAATACCAGGAATTCCCTCAAATAGGTTGAAGTTGTAGAAGTTGGGCTAAAATTGGTGCAATACTGCTTTGATCTAGTATGTTTAAATATATATAATTTTTTAAAATTCCTAATATAAGGAAATGGATGGTAGTACAAATTAAGTTACCTAATATTTTCTAACATTTTATGTATACTATATACCATATTTAAATAAGTACATGCTGATCTTCATATAAGGTATAGAGATATGTATATATAGAGAGAAAGAGAGAGGAAAGAATCTTTCCAAAATATTCTAATAAAAACAACAGTATATAAAATATTAAAAGCAAAAGATAGGAGCCATTAGTGTGTTTTCATTTTAAACCATTTTCATTTGAAGTGATAAACACGATAGCAGGTTAATATAGTGCAAACAGCATCAGAAGTCAGAAGTCAGACCTGCCAATCTCAGCGGCCAATACACCACACTCCAAACAAAACCATCCCCCTGGGCACCATTCACTGAGTTGTTGAAGCACAGCTGCCCACACTCAGCTGTGTGACCTTGGGCAAGTCACTTAACCTCACTGACTCCTAGTTCTTCTGCTGCAATATGAGAATAACAATGTAAAGGAAAAAAAAGAATGTATAAGAATGTTTACCTTATCACATAAGGTTGTTGTGGAGGTCAAATGGCATAATATGTGTGAAAACGCTTTGAAAACTTTAAAGTCACTTGTTCGCTTCCTGGAATATTCCTTTCCTCTCTTCCTTAACAAATCCTGCTCATCATTCAGAGGCTTCTCTTGACCCTCTTCTGACCTCCTCCCTCTTTCGAACCCCTAGAGCCCTTCATGGAGAGAACTAACCAGTGTACCATCATGTACCTCCTCCCCCTGCCACCGATTTGACCCTGACGCTTCCACACCTCCATGCTCCACCCATTCCAGTCCCCGGCTCCACTAAATACTTTCTCTACTACTTTTTATCGTTCTCTTCATCCTCCAAAGCTGCTTTAAACATTACCAGCCTTTGAAGCCTTCCCTAATATTCTTCCTCCGTAGTCAGGAGCTTCTTCATTCATGGTTCCCATAGTATAAACTTCTCATGGAGTTCTTATCTTCTACTTCATTCTTTATTTACATATCTCTCCCTTTGTAGGCTCCTCAAAGACAGGGAAAACTCCATGTTTCTTTGATTCCCTGGTGGTTACCATAGTTTCTCATAAGTGGTTGGTGTTCAAGCAATGTCTGTTGAACGAATGAACAACATTATACAGAATATACAACTGTATACAGAATACAGTCTTTCTGTATCTTTCTGAAAATATTATCTAGTTCGTGGTATACTATAATCACACACCTTTTGGGACAGAGTCTGGGTACCCATTTGTGTGTCTGGAATAATTTGACCATTATAGTGTAATAGCATATAGACTGTTTTAGGCTGGAAAAGCTATGTATGCCATCACCAGTAGACAAATGGTTAACCTACTAGTCCTATCTGAGCCCTACTAATTACACTTAGCTAGCTAAAAATTAAAACTGTCAATCAACTGTCTCTGTTTGGAGAGAGCCCTGATTTATCTGTGGCTAGATATGTTTTAAAAAGAAAATGTAGCCATCTTTTTGAGAAAGCAGTTTGGTCACATTTATCAAGACCTTCTCATCCCATAAATCCGCTTCTAGGAAATTATCCTGAGGAAGTGGTTTAAAAAAAGAAAAAAAGTAGATAAAGCTTTCTGAACAAAGATAGTTAACATGATATTATTCATAAATAATATGAAAAATGGCAAATAAGACACTGGCATTGTTTTAATAATCATAATAAAGTTTTTAATAATCAGGGGGTTGCCTGATCAATTATATATAGTTGTATTGACCTCAATGCTGCCTTTTTTAGATTCTTTGCAAAGAACCAGGGTGTACTTGAAGCAATCACGTTTCAACTTCTTACCAGGCTTCCAATTTTACCATTCTTCCTTTTTTAAATTTAGAAAATGTTGAAAATAAGGTAAGCTTTGAGGCCAAAGTTTTAAAACTCTCTAAGGAAACAATAATCTTAGCATTTGGAGAGGGCTGAAAAGCCTGTCTTATCCATTTTTATTAAAAAAATAGACTGTGATGGACAGAGATGGAAATTCTAATGGTTTAACTTTTTTCTTCAGCTGAGGTGAGAAACAGTTAAAAAGGGAAAACTTGAGTCTATGTGTTAAATGACTCTGAGGAAAACTATGTTAATTGTGGAAACTTTTTATAATCCCTCATTTAATCTCCTTTTACATGGAATAACTGGCAGAAGTAACGCCATTTTATCATAATAGTTTCTACAAGTTATATCAGGATAAACCACAGGAATACTGGAAATAATCTTCTATCAAATCAGGGTCGTGTAGTCAGTTGAACACTGAGCTGAATTAGAAGCACCACTCTCTGTTTTACAGCCTCACCAATAAATTGGTCAGGGGGCCTCACTGCTGAGATCTACTGTCCATCACTTGCCTCTTTGTTCAAGAGGGAGGGTTTTCTTTTTTCATTTCTTGGGATAATCCTTGAAATGCATCTCCACTAATAATGCCACTCCCTGGTAAAGAAACCAGAGCAAAGGACTGCTGGTGGGTGGAACATTTCCTTAGTGGGCCTGGCCATCTTGTCTTAAAAGGGCAGAGAAGCATGTGACCTCTTTAACATTTCTAAATGGTCCTGTTGGGCATACTGCCCTATAAGTAAGGCAAGTCCCTGCTTCAGAGAGCTCACTGTGTAAATGGTGAAGGAATGCCGACTTCAAAAATGAATACAAACACAGTAATAAGTAGGCAAATAAATCCCCACACGGGCTGCAGCCAAGCCCAGGAGTAATGTCAGAGCGTCAGGTTGGGAGTGGAGGGAGCCGAGGAAAGTGAAGTCCTAGGGGGTTTACCTTACAGGAAATCTAAATCTTCATAATCAGGAAGGCTCCTTGAAGTGGCCTCCTTCCTAGTCAAGCTGTGAAAGAGTGAGGAGAAGCACCTTCCCCAGGGCTGGCGTGGTAGTTTATGCCTTGGGAGTGGCTTCTACACACGGGGCGGGGGGGGGGGGGGGGGGGGGGGGCGGTTTTGTAGCCTGAGCTGAGCCGAGCTGGTTGTCTGAGCTAGAGGTGAATGAGAGAGCCGGCTGCTCGAACCCCCAGCCCAGGGAGCTCTGACAGGACGCCAAGGAAGGGCCTGAGTGCAGCCAGCAAGCCAGAGGGGAGGGAATTCAAGGCCGGCATACCCTTCCCCTTCAGCCTCTGCAGAGGGGCCTCCAGGAGACCCGTTACTAGTTCTCTACTCCCCACAAGAGAACAATGATTTAGAACAATCTCCTGAGAACTACTGTTTTTTCCACATGTGCTTATTATCCTGCATACTGGACCGTTTGTACAGGGCCTGGCCAGGGAGCAGCTATATACATTACAGACAGGCCTGGGGAGGAGAAACCCAGCAAGCAGATGAGATACCCTTGAATTAACCATAAATTGCTCCACGAACAGAAATAACCCTTATGTAACATGGAGGCATTCTGACTGGTTTTCTTTGGGCCTTGCAAATACTTGAATAAAACCACAAAATGGTTAAACAACAATAGTGGTACTCAGTTTAAATAAAAGCAGTTTATTTTTAGCTGAGGATCAAACTCCAAATTAAGTGACCTCTCTGTGCCAGCCAGGCATTACAGCAGAGAGAAATAAGATATCCATAGCTTTAGAGCTTACTGTTAAAGTTTCCTACTTTATGCTGGTTTAAGCTATAATTTTCTTTTTCTTTTCAGTCTCCCTGACATCCACTGCTTTGGTATTGGTGTATTACTTCTCTAAAGGATCTAAATGCCTATCTTACTACAATTCTCTTGTCTCAAAATCCACAGCTTGTGACATTGTGTATTTCATTTCAACAAACATTTATTGATCATCTACTACATGTGAGAAACTATGAAAAGAAGACGGGCCTATAATGCCTGTTTGAGGACGTTATAGTCCCATCTTGGGGGCAGATATGGACACAATTGGAGGGAGAATGACTTTTATACTAATTAGAGGCATAAGGCAATGCACTATGGAGCACACGTTTAAATCTAATTGGAAGAATGGGAAAGCTTCGTGGACAACATGGCATTTGAGCGTGGCCTGGAAACACCAATAGATGTTACTTGAGGGCAAAGTAAGACACAGATATTCAGAGGCAAAAGGATATATGTCAGAAAACACGAAGACTTTAAAGTGTTGTATGTGTTCAAGAATGAATACAGGGTCCGCCAGTGTGCCCAGCATGACTAGACTTCAGGGTGTATGGGGAGACAGCTGCATCGGGAAATGGGGCTGGAAAGGCAGATTGGGGCTAGATCTTTGAAGCCTTTTAGATATTATTTCATAAATCTTGCATGGCTATTAACAATTTATGAGGAGACTGGTGATTTTTAACTCGTAACTTAAGAGGAATGTTCTGGTAAAAGGGTAGGTTGGAGAGGAAGCAATGATACCATGTATAGGTCCATCCACAACCCATATCCCTCCATTCAGTCAACAAATATTAATTGGGTACCTATTGTGCAGCAGGCTCAACTTTAGGCTATGGGGATACATCAATAAGCAAAACAGGAAAACAGAGTTTCTTGCCCTCATGGAGTTTATGTTCTAGTGGGGAAGACATACAGCGAACAACACAAACAAACAATGTTTATTTTAGTGTCAACTGATAAGGAGAATGAATACAACAGGGCAAGGTGGTATGAATGTGAACAAAAAGGGCTAAGTTTTGTGAAAAGGTGGCTGTGAAGGCCTCTTGAAGAAGTGACTTGAATGAAGACACAAAGGAAGGAGAGTGAAAGAGGGCATCTGTGGATTCTGAGGCAAGAGCATGTCAAATGGAGGAAACCGAAAAAGGCAGAGGCTCTGGTGCAGATGAGCCTGGCGTGCTTAAGAGTTGACTGTCTAGTTGAACCAGTGTTGGGCAGAAGAAGGAGGATAAAGGGGAGATATTTCAACAGAAGCATCCTTCTGTGACTGGTGGGTTTGATTAATAAGGAAGAGGTCAAAGACAACTTGGGGGAGGCGGAGCGTGGGTTTACACCAAATGACTCAGGTCCAAATATTTGGTGTTAAGACAGCTTTGTAGGATGGTCTTGATTACCTCATCAAAGGAAGAGGTAAAATCAGCCAAGAGTGAGTAAATAGCATGGGATGAGGGCTGGGAACTGGTAATCAGTGGAAAAGTTTTGGACTAGCTGCTGAGAGGAACAGGAAAAGAACCTTACTGTGTGTGAATATAAGGATTGATGAACAGTGTTTTTAGCTTAACTGTGGCTTGTTTGTCTGTTTGGCAAACATGTATTAGCACTTACTGTGTGAGTAGCGCTGTATTGAATGCTGAACATATGGAAGAGGAATGTGCTCACTGACAGAGAGGAAAGAGAATTTTTCTAAATATATAAAATTTGTTCCTTTATCAGATTGGAGAGAATGAGATAGCATAATATTTAACTTCTCTCAACAAGTCCACTCACGATACAAACAAATTCTGTTGGGCTGATTCTTAAGAGGTCCATATTAAAAAAACCAAAAAAACAAAAAAACTTTCTCTCCCCTCTTCTATAGAGTTGATTCAATTAGACCCAAATAGTTGTATTTTTCAATAATTAGCCCTGCCTAAATCTGTCTGTAAAACTGAGTTTCCAACCAATGTGCTTTGAGGTGCATCTCAGGGACGTGGGTATGCTCTGAATGGGTTTAGGTCCGCTGAAGATACTAATGCCCCCAGCCCTTGGGCTGGCTGAGCAGGGCCTGGGGTAGCCAAAGGCCCCATCTGATAACCTTGGGCCTCCAGCAGCCTGGTCGTTTATCCCAGCGTGCGGTACAAATGCAGCATGGGCCATGTTGTGCAAAAAAGGTTGGGAAGCATGCCTGCTCTATACTCACATTCCCTAGCACAGTGGCCACACAGTCTTTTGAATGTATACGCCTATCAATAACAAGATTTTGAGCAGTATTTCCAATATAGCTATCTGTATTTTCTGTATTTTGGGTGTTTTTTTTTTGTTTTTCTTTTTTTTTGGCGGCACCGCTCGGCTTGCAGGATCTTCGTTCCCTGACTGGGAATTGAACTCAGAGCCATGGCGGTGAAAGCACGGAGTCCTAACCACTGGACCGCCAGGGAGCTCCCTGTATTTTGTAAGTTATATACATGTTCCACTATCACTAACTATCTCAAGTCATAAAGGCCAAAGTTCATCAACAATTACATACATCTTCATTTCAAACAATCTTCCAGACAATTTTAATCATTCCAGCTGACTTCTTGTCTGGTCTGAACATATTTTCATTGTCCTTACCTTGTAGATGTGACTGCTATAGCCCTAGTACTATAGTAGGGAAATTTCCCTAGTAGGGAAATTTCAGCTTTGTCACCTTCTCGCTGACGACTTGTGCTGGTAATTAATGTCATCTTCTCTTCATGTTTTCTCTGCAAGAGTCTTTTTAAGTCACTTCTCCATTTTGTGAGGGTTAGTTTGGTTAAAAGTAAGCAATGTATTCCACATATTTTCTCAATCGGGCACATGTGTGCTGCAGTACATCATGACACATGGCAGTACTGAAAATGTACATGTACCTATAATGACCAGTGTCCCCCCGTAATACTCTATGACCCCCACCCTCCCTCAGAAACCACCAGCAGGCTTGCAGCATAAGTGAGGGCACCTTGTATCAAATCCTGATATTGAATCCTGACATAACAATTTATTTCTTAAAATATCTAAAAATACTTAAATAAAATATTTTAAAATAAACACAAATAGAAATTTCTAATATATTCATCTGCCTCCTATTTTGGAGACCATTTCCCTTGTGCCCCATAAATATTCATCACCCCTCTCCTTAGCCTAGTGACAGAAGCTATTAGTTATTATGTGCTTCTCATCTGCCAACCACAGTATAGATATCATCTCATTTCATCCTCACAGCCATCCTTTGAGGCAGGACTATTATCTCCATTTTACAGATGAGAAAACTGAGGTTTAGAGAGGTACAATTAACTTGTCCAAGGGGCATTGCTTGTAAGAAATGGGCAGATTTGAAACATAAGATCTTTCCAATCTTAATTACTGCCTTCCTTCTCTTAGGGCTGGGGTAATTTGCAGTCTTGTGTCCAAAGAACTTAGTCCTAAAAAATAATGAATTTGGAGTTCTCAAGACACTCTTTGGGGTAATAGTGATGCGGGTGCTATGTGTCTGTTTCTCTCCTTAAGTTGTAGCACCATTATGCCTGGTTTGTATCCATGCCACAAATCTAGTTGCTATAGCATCCTTCATATTAGGAAAATATTTGTCAGCTCCAGGTGGCTGGAACACCAGACAGGCTTGCTGATAGTTTAGTGGATAGGAACAATGATTTGGCAAGTTATGGGGTAGTAAGCTGAGAGAAAAACAAAGTCTCCAGGGACTCTGAGGAAGTAGGCCAAAGGTTTTCACATTGTATTTCCACCGCTACACAACTTCAAGTTTAGTCAGCTGGGTTAGAGAGAGAGGCTAAATCTGCAAAGATGAAATTGGAGGCTGCTGAAATAGCATTCCTTCCTGTGGGTTCATTTTTTGCCTTAGAATAAAATATGTTGTCCCAGTAAAATTAAGTTGCCATACCCAAAGTGGTGGCAGGGTTAGTCATTTTAATTGTTGGTCATTGATTTAAATCACCTCCTTACTCATAATTTATTCTCCTTGAACATGATTATATCCAGATAATGTTCTCTTCCAGTAAGAAGGGAAGAACAAAGGAAAATAAATAAAACACAGTTTACTCGAATCTCATTAAAGTTCTTACACAAGAAGTGAGGAAGCATGGGAAAATATGAGTTCTTTTATAAAAAAAAGTTTTTCCTTGAAGTCACTACAAGATTGCTGTTCACATAACATATTGGTGTGTGTATACATTTTTACAAGGGGGGGCTATGTCACCAGAAAAATGTGAATCAAAGTCTCTATGGTCATTTTTTTTAAATGACTAACAGCATATGTAATATCCTTTTTAAAAAGTAGTTTATCATTCATTTCTCATTAAAAAAAAAATCCATTTTCACTTTCTCCAAAGAAGCCCATATCTGGGAGTTGAGAACCATCTTTCTTTCTATCTTAATTCTTAACTATTTTGAATTTACCCTATCTTCTGCCCCAAACTAACAAAGCATTATAGGTTTGAAAAGTTTTCTGCTAACAAACATACAAACTATAATTTATAGTAAAGTAGCTTCATTCTATGTTATATCTTTAACGTGATGTTTAAGCACTTTTGAACCTAAAACAAATGCTCATTAACCTATTTTATGTGTTCTTACCATAAAAGAATCTACATTTACAAGATACATAAATCGGGGGTGTTTTGTGTGTTAAGATTCAGTCAAAACACTTTTTTAAAGTGAAAAAGTTAGTCTCCTTAGTAAACTGGATTTCATAGCAGAATATTTCCAAAATGAAATATTAACTAGCCTTCCATATTTAAATTAAGATTTATTTACGAAAGTTCATTTAACACACAATTTTAAGGTAATACTTAACATTGTTTTTTGACAATCTTAACTGTTTTTAAAAGTGAAGTATATTTATGTTTCAAAAATCATAAAATTTTAATTTATTTATTGATATTTATCAGGTTATTAGGCATGGGCGGTGTTCATTGCCCTACTCCTGTCGCTTTTCTGCTGAGTTGAGTCTATTGACAACAGTCCAGATTGAGGCAAGAAGGACCAGGAAGAGCGTGTTTCTGTGCTCTTGCTTCTACCTAGGAAGAATTTTTTCTTTCTTTTTCCCTACATAAGTGAAAATAAGCTCTAACAATCCTTGAGGTCTCTGGGATAATTCTGGACTAGTAACTAATTGAAAAAAAAACAAAAACAAAAACATGAAAACCTTGGCTTTAAAGGAACTTTTTTGCTTCAGCCTTGAGAGGGAAAAACGCATAATCCTATCATACTTAGTTATCAGGGCTATTAGAAATTCTGACTGGCTTGATAATTACCATGGAGACGCAGAGTACTTAGCTGGTAGATAGCTAAATTTAATTAATAGTACAGATTGTCAGATAAACCTCCTCATTTATTTTACAGCTCTGTGTATTTTCTCTGTCCTGCCCACCAAGTTAGGGTCTTCTTTTTGGTTTCCTTGTTTGTCTGCTACAAGTTCTTACCTTGCAAGAACACTGCAGCAGGACCACTTAGAGCAGCCTGGCACCCTGAAAAGGTGCAAGGCTTCAGGCTCAGAGGGATCTGGATTTGAATCTCGACACGGTCACTGGCTAGGTGCGTGCTTTCCTATTGCTCATCCCCAAAGTGGTGATGCTGATGTCTATCTCAGAGAGTCAGGATGGTGTGAGATCATACCTGAAGAACCTGCTTCTGTGCTTTCTCTGGGTGTATGTCCTGTAAAAATACTGTCATTATGATGCCCTCATTTTTTCTGCCCCTCACCTTTCCCTAAGCTCCTAGAGACTTCACTCTGCCAGGAACCCTAGTGTTTCCACCTAGAACTTTCCGTAGGGAGTCAAGACCTTTAGAAACATATTGTGTGATCCATCAACTTTTCTCCTCCTTATCACCGACAACCCGCACTTTAATCAATTTACGCGCTGCTGCCTCTTTTTCTGGTCCTCAGATTCTCTGTTGCAACGGTAGCATATGTATTTAATGGCTGATGAAGGTATGAATAAATAAATGGGGAAATTATGTGAGTAAATTTTTTTTTCTTTTGGTTGCGTTTTTTATTTATAATTTAAACACTACCTTTTCCCAAAAGGATTTGGAAGAGCTTTGCTGTTTGTATCACTTATTCCCATTTAGTTATGAGTGAGGACTAGAATTGGAGCAGAACCTGTGGTTTGCCTTATAGCATCCCCACTGTGTGGCCTTGACACCTTATTTAACCTCTCTGAGCATTAGTTTCTTCCTGCCTAAGATGGGGTTGATCATACCACTTTAGAGGTTGTTGTGAGGATTAAATGAGCTATTGTATGTGCGAGCGTAATGCATTTAGCATCAATGCCTGGCACACAGTATCAACAATAATAATGCAGACACCTTCTAGCAGAATATTTGAGGGGTATAAGAAGAGAATTAAAATAAGAATCGAATGAAAGTTGTGGGCCCTCTAAACCTTCCTCATACAATTTATGTCAGGGAGAACATTCGTGAATATGCATTTTGAAAACTGCAGCACTCTAGTGACAATATTTATTTCAAAGAAAATAAATTCCAATAACAAGTGTGCATGTTTTTTTTAATATAATTAGTTCTCATTTATTTATTTGTTTGTTTGTTTGTTTATTGGCTGCATTGGGTCTTCGTTGCGGTGCGCGGGCTTCTCATTGCGGTGACTTCTCCTGTTGCGGAGCACGGGCTCTAGAGCGCAGGCTCAGTAGTTGTGGTGCATAAGCTTAGTTGCTCTGCGGCACGTGGGATCCTTGCGGACCAGGGCTCGAACCCGTGTCCCCTGCATTGGCAGGCGGATTCCTAACCACTGTGCCACCAGGGAAGCCCAAGTATGCATGATTATAATGAACAAATTAAGGAATAATGGAAGCAAAGTTACCAATATACTGTCTTAGCCTCTAAGTAGCTTATTCCTTGTTTAGTAAATTCTCCAATTATGGCAAATGTTTATCTCCAGTCAAACTATAAAATGCCTAAAGCCTTCACAGGCTCTAATTTTTTTTTTTCTTTTTTTGACCTTTCCAATAATAACGATTTAGTAAGTTGCCAAAACAAGTTTCACCATAGCACTATGTGCCTGACACAGTGTCAGGTGTGGAGGGAACTGCTGAAAAGTAGAGAGACTCCAATTCACAGATTCCCGTGACTCCATTTCAGAGAAAGCAGTTCAGGGCCATATGCACCAAGGGCCAGACTGCCTGGCTGACTTGCAGGCTGAGTGCAGCATTTATCCAGACATTTTAATAACTGTCTGTCTTTAAAATAATAATAACTGACTGTCTTTAAAGATGCACTTTTATTCATCTCCCTGCAGTCAGAATCCTGTCTCTTTGTCTTTATTAGAATTGGATTACAAAATGGAGAGAGATCAGAAATGGTACATTTAAGAATAAAATTGAAAAAAAGGAACCAGTTGGGGTTAATGTCCTGTACAAAGACACAGCAGCTGAGACTGTGGTTTCTCAGGATGCTTCGCTTGCTATGTCAGAGACCACAGTATGAAATCATACAGACGGTTTGTATTAGACCTCGTCAACAATGCTTTCCTAGCAACAAAGTGTTGGATGGACCTTAACTTTCCTACAACGTTAATATGGGTTTTCTTGGATTCAGTTATCATGGGTGTGGCTATGGTCTACAATCATGTAGCCAGAACATAGGTATGGTTTATCTTCTCTGTAGTCCTGTGACATTGTTCCAAAGAGGCATTGATTTCAGATATTATCAGCATAACACTTCATCTTACAAATCATAGCATTTTAGAGTGCTAAAAAAGACCTCATTTTAATGGTGAGAAGATTGGATCAGGGAGGTTAAAATGTTGTGCCCAAGGTCACACAGCTAGCTGGTCACCTTGATCATTTTATTTGGCATCTCTTGACTCTCCTTTGGAGCAAAAACTTGTTCCATGAAAGTCTTTGATTTCTATAGGCTCTCTCTCTCTCTCTCTCTTTTTTTTTTTCCCTAATTTCCTGAATATATACTTTTTTTCCAAAAAAAATTTAAAAGGCAATTTTTATAAACCCCCTGGAAACAACAATAGCTGGACTATGACTAAGGAAACAGTTTTTTCAAATTAAATTCAAGACCTTCAGAATTACTTAGCTTACCATCTAATAATCAGTGGTGGGCCAATCATCAAAGCTTCCCAAAGAAAAGTACACTTAAAAAGTTGAGGGCTTCCCTGGTGGCGCAGTGGTTGAGAGGCCGCCTGCTGATGCAGGGGACGCGGGTTCGTGCCCCGATCCGGGAGGATCCCACCTGCCGCGGAGCGGCTGGGCCCATGAGCCATGGCCGCTGGGCCTGCGCGTTCGGAGCCTGTGCTCCGCAGCGGGAGAGGCCACAACAGTGAGAGGCCCGCGTACCGCAAAAAGGAAAAAAAAGGAAAAAAAAAAAAGAAGTTGAAAATTATGTATATAGTTTGTTTTTTTTTTAACGTGGCTTCATTTTAGTAACTATTTATGTCATAAGTTATTAAAATAAATATACCTTATAAATTGCACAATTCCAAAGTCTTTTTGAGTATAATAATATATTGGAATAACACTGTTTGTTTGTTTGTTTTGAATGCTTGGATTTTTATAAAGAGTATGCTATTTATATTGAGCACATTGAGAAATGAGTGCAATATTGCAACTGTATCCTCTATTTTTGGTCTCTTATGGCGGTGGTGCTTAAAGCCACAGGCTTAAAAACATTTAGGGTTTTGCTCTCATGCCTATCTCAGTAAATCTTTAAAATATTTGTTAAATAAAACATGTTCAGGGCAAAATGAAGCCCAAACAGGCATCCCTTAGCCACAATGAACTTTAGCCAAATATTTACTCATAGGTGAAATGTGAATTTACTGGGTGATAGCAGGTTACCTAGTACAGTGAAAAGCTTGTTTTATCCCAGAGGGTGTTGGGAAGCTAAATTTTTTTTTTTTTTTTTTTTTTTGCGGTACGCGGGCCTCTCACTGTTGTGGCCTCTCCCGTTGCGGAGCACAGCCTCCGGACGCGCAGGCTCAGCGGCCATGGCTCACGGGCCCAGCCGCTCCGCGGCACGTGG